>NC_043708.1:117938660-117945510 GCF_006229205.1 Suricata suricatta | reverse complement strand
TAGCCACTCTGACTGGTGTGAGGTGGTATCTCAGTGTGGTTTTGATTTGTGTTTCCCTGATGATGAGTGATGTTGAGCATCGTTTTATGTGTCTGTAGGCCATCTGGATGTCCCCTTTGGAGAAGTGTCTGTTCATGTCTTCTGTCATCTTTTCCCTTGTCTTCAGAGACACATCAAATAAGAAGATGCGTGGCCAAGGTCAAAGAGGTTGCTTCCTATTCTCTCATGTGGGATGTTGATGGTTTCCTGTCTCACATTTAGGCTGCTCATTCATTTTGAATTTATTTTTATTTATAGTGTAAAAAAGTGGCCCAAATTTATTTTTCTTCATGTTTCTGTCCAGTTTCCCCAGCACCATTTGAGAAAGAAACTCTTTTTTTTCCCATTGGAAATTCTTTCCTGCTTTGTCAAAATTAATTGACCATATATTTGTGAATCTATTTTCTGTATTCTCTATTTTATTCCATTGGTCTTTGTGTCTGTTTTTGTGCAATACCATACTGTCTTTATGACAGTAATAAAGGTTAATGTCTGAGATTGTGATGTCTCCAATTTTGTTTTTCTTTTTCAATATTACTTTGGTTATTCAAAATCTTTTGTGGTTCCATGCAAATTTTAAGACTGTTCTAGCCTGTGGAGAATGCTGGTGCTATTTAGATTGGGATTACATTGAATGTGTAGATTACTTTGGGTAGTATTGACATTTTAACAATATATGTTCTTTCAATCCATAAGTATGGAATGTTTTTCCATTTCTTTGTGTCTTCTTCAATTTCTTCCAGAAACTTTCTATACTCTTTAGCATACAGATTCTTTACCTCTTTAGATAGGTTTATTCCTAGGTATTTATGTTTTTTATTCAATTGTAAATGAGATTAAATCCTGTTATCTCTTTCTGTAGCTTCATTATTGGTGTATAGAAATGCCATCAATATCTGTATAATTATTTTATATCTGCAAATTTGCTGAATTCTTGTATTCAGCTCTAGCAAATTTTTGATATAGTCTTGAGTTTTTCATGTAGAATATCATGTCATCTGCAAATAGTAAAAGTTTGACTTCGTCGTGCCTATTTATATGCAGTTTATTTCATCTTGTTCTCTGATTGCTGAGGCTAGGACTTCGAGCACTATGTTAAACAACAGTGGTGAGAGTGGAGTGCTGATTTGAAGGAGCACATGCAACCCAATATTTGTAACAGCACTATCAATAATAGCCAAACAATGGAAAGGTTCAAATTTCATATACACACACACACACACACACACACACATGTATATATGTATATTCCAATATATGTGTGTGTATATATATGCGCAATATACATAATATATATACAATATATATGTGTGTATACACACATCCATGCACGATAGAATACTACTAGGCAATGAAAAAGAATGAAATTTTGCCATTTGCAACAACATGAATGGAACAGAAGGGTATTATGCTGAGTGAAATAATTCAGTCTTACAGAGACAGATATCACATGATTTCACTAATATGTGGAGTTTGAGAAACTTAACAGATAATCATAGGGGAAAGGAGGAAAACTAAAACAGAAACAGAGAGGAAAGCAAACCATAAGAGACTCTTAAATACAGAAAGTAAATTGAAAGTTGAATGGGGTGGGGAAAATGGGTGTTGGGCAATGAGAATGTCACTTGTTGGAGTGAGCACTGGGCATTATATATAAGTGATGAATCACTGAATTCTTCTCCTGAAACCAAGACTAAAGACTACTCTGCACATTAACTATATTGAGAATATATATATATATATATATATGTATATATATATATATATTCACACACATATAGTATTTTAAAGAAATAAATATCAAAAAAATTTTCATAGGGCTAAAACAAAAAATCATGATATTGATATGGAACCACAAAAGACCTTGAATAAATAAAGCAACTTTGAAAAAGCAAGCAAAGCTGGACTCATCACAATCTGTACTTCAACTTATTTTACAAAGTTGTAGTAATCAAAATAGTATGGTGCTGGCACAAACACAGACACATGAATCGATAGAACTGAATAGAAAATCTAGAAATGAACCCACAACTATATTCTCAATTCATCTTCAATAAATCAGAAAATAATTTAGAATGGGAAAAAGTCAACCATCAGAAATGGTGCTGGGAAAGTTGTGTAGCCACATGCAAAGGAATGAACTTAGACCACTTTTTTAAAAATTATGTTTTTTATTTATTTTTGAGAGACAGAGAGAGACAGTGCAAGCAGGGGAGAGTCAGAGAGAGAAGGAGACACAGAATTGGAAGCAGGATCCAGGCTCTGAGCTAGCTGTCAGCACAGAGCCTGACACAGGGCTCGAACCCACAAACCGTGAGATCATGACCTGGGCTGAAGTCGGTCGCTTAACCGACTGAGCCACCCAGGCACCCCCTAGACCACTTTTTTTTTCTGATTTATTTTTTTTTATTTTTAATTGTTTATTGTCAAATTGGTTTCCATATAACACCCAGTGCTTCTCCCCACAAGTGCCCCCAACCATGACCATCACCCCCTCCTCCCTCCCCCTCCCCTTTCAGTCCATGGTTCTTTTTCAGTATTCAGTAGTCTCCCTTGATCTGTGTCCCTCACTCTTCCCTGCTCTCTTTCCCCCTCCCTCTCCCCTAGACCACTTTTTGACACCATACACAAAAATGTATTCCAAATGGATTAAGGACCTAAATGTGAGACCTGAAGCCACTAAATTCTAGAGGAGAACACAGAGAGTAACCTCTTTGACATTGGCCATAGCAACTTCTTTCTAGATATATGTCCTGAGGCAAGGGAAACATATCCAAAAATAAACTATTAGGGCTTCACAAAACAAAACAAAACAAAACAAAAAACCACACACACAAAAAAACACCCTTCTGCACAGTGAAGGAAACAATCAACAGAGCTAAAAGACAACCTATGGAAAGGCAGAAGATGTTTGCAAATAACATATCTGATAGAGAGTTAGTATCCAAGATATATAAACAACTTATAAAACTCAACACCCAGAAAACAAATAATCCAATTAAAATTGGGAAAAAGATATGAATATACATTATTCCAAGGAAGACATCCAGATGGCCAACAGACACATGAAAGGATGAAAATATGTTCAGCTTCACTCATCATATGGGAAATACAAATCAACACTACAAAGACACTTCACATCTGTCAGAATGGCTGAAATCCACAATGCAAGATACAAAGGTGTTGGTGAGGATAGGAAGGAAGGGAACCTCTCTCAAACTGTTGATAGATATGCAAACTGGTGCAGCTACTGCAAACAGTATGGAGCTTCTTCAAAAAGTTAAAAATAGAACTACCCTACAATCCAGTAATTGTACTACTGAGTATTTACTCAAAGAATACAAAAATACTCATTCAACGGGATACATGCACTCTGATATTTATGGAAGTGTTATAGAAGTATTCCGTAACCCAATTATGGAAACAACTCAGATGTTCATCTACTGATGAATGTATAAATAAGCTGTGGTATATATACACAATGAATATCACTCAGTTATAAAGAATAATAAAATCCTGCCATTTACAATGAAATGAATAGAGCTAGGGAGTAATATGCTAAGTGAAATAAGTCTGCCAGATAAGGACAAATACCATTTGATTTTTCTTAATGTGTATGAAACAAACAGATGAATATAGAGGGTAGGAAAGAAAGAGGAAAACCATAAAACAGACTTGTAACTATAGAGAACAAACTGAGTGTCGCTGCTAGGAATGTGGGCAGGAGTAGGTGTGTTAAATTTGTGATGGGTTTTAAAGAGGGCATTTGTGATGAGCCCTGGATGTTGTACATTAGTGATGAATCAGTAATGCCTACACCAGAGTCTAATACTATACTGGATGTTAACTAACTAAATAAAATAAATTTACATAAATTTAAATTAAAACCTGAAAAACAAATTCATATTAAATTACCTTAGCTAAATAATCTTCGCAAATTTAGAAAAGCAATTGACCAAAATGTCAGGGTTCATTTTTTGACCATATCAGTTCCACTGATCAATATATCTATACTTGTCAGTACCACAATTTCTGTTCCTTATTATTATAGATTTTTATGTGAGTTTTCAAATCAGAAAGTTTGAGTTGAGTACTCCAAATTTTGTTCTTTTTTAGGATTGTTTTTGCTATTCTGAATCCCTTGTATTTTCATCTGATTTCTAGTTTTTTATTCTTATATGAGTTTTAGAATCAGCCTGCCAATTACTAAAAAAAGAAAGGTAACTGGTATTTTGATAGGAGTTATATTGATATGAATATATAAAATTCTTAATCATTATTTACTACTAATGTAATTATTGTTAATGTTTTACTATTTCCTTTTGATATGCCTTTTGATATGCCTTTGTTCCATACGTAACTACCATAGCCTGTTTTTTATTTTATATTGTACTTTTTAATCACCTTGCTGTTTCTCTAAGTTTTTGGAATTATTTTATTATTGGTTGTCCTGATGTTCACAATTATTATCTGAACTTTAACCAATCTAATTCACGTTAATACCAACTTAAATTCATTCCCGTGTGGACTCTCCTGTGTGTTAGTCTCTCACCCTTCTATGTGACCATGGCTCACTCTCCACTGTGACACCTATTACCTATATCTCTCCCAAAACTAATCTCTGCACTTGCTACATTCTTTGATTTGGCCTTTCCTCCTTCTTTAATTGTGGAGTTTGTTCTGCCAGTCCTAAGGTTGATTTTTGGAGTATTTAGGATGATCTGATAGTGATATAGTTGTGTATGTGGGACAAGGTGAGCCTAGGGTCTTCCTCACTTCACCTCTCCTTCTCCATAATTTCCATTTTTAAAACAATTACTTTTTTGATATTATGTATATCTCATCAAGATATATATCTCAAACCTTGTTTTAACATGGTTTTCTTCAAGTCTTTGAAATAACTGTAACAGCTGATTTTATACTTTTGTCTATTAAGTTTAACATCTAGGCTTGCTCTGGGAATGACAGCCTCTAATGACTACTTTTTGTTCTCTGCACAGGACATACTTTCTTTTTATTTATTCATTTTTATTATATTTTTTGTTATTTAAAACTAAAGTTTTCTTATTGAAAACTAACATGTGACAACTCAGGAAATTATAATCCTTCATAGTGTTAATTGTTGTTAATATTCATTGTTGTTGTTGAAGTTAACTTAGTGACTTTCCTGAACTGGTTCTTTTTTTAAATTTTTTATGTCTTTTTTTTTTTTTTTTGAGAGACAGAGAAAGACAGTGTGAGTAGGAAAGGGTCAGAGAGAGAGGGAGACACAGAATCTCAAGCAGGCTCCAGGCTCTGAGCTAGCTGTCAGCAAAGAGCCTGACGCGGGGCTCAAACACACGAACTGTGAGATTATGACCTGAGCCGAAGCTGGCCACTTAACCGACTGAGGCACCCAGGTGCCCCATTTCCTGAACTGGTTCTATACAATGTGTTTAATTTGTCATCTGTAGCTGCTTCAATCTATCATTTAACTAAGTAGTTAGTTAAGGATTGGACAGAGAATTTCTTTTTTCTTTTATAGTTTATTGTCAAGTTGGTTTCCATATAACATCCAGTGCTCTTCCCCACAAGTGCCCTCCTCTATGACCATCACCCCAGGACCCCTTTCCCCACCCCGCTTCAGCCCTTAATTTGTTTTCAGTATTCAAGAGTCTCTCTTGATTTGCACCCCCCTCGCTCTCACTCTTTATCCCCCCTTCCCCTCCCTATGATCAGTTTCTCTTGTTAGACCTATGAGTGAAAACATATGGTATCTGTCCTTCTCTGCCTGATTTATTTCACTTAGCATGTCACCCTCGAGTTCCATCCACGTTGCCACGAATGGCCAGATGTTATTCTTTCACATTGTCATGTAGTATTCTATTGTATAGATAAACCACATCTTCTGGATCCATTCACCAGTTGGTGGACATTTGGGCTCTATCCATGATTTGGCTATTGTTGAAAGTGCTGCTATGAACATTGGGGTACATGCGCCTACGCATCAGCACTTGGAAAGAGAATTTCTTAAATGACGTTACCAATAAAATTTCCAGCTTTTGTTAATGGGCATTGTGCGAGTAGGTATTGGGACACAACTTAACTGACCTTTTACCCTTTCAATTTCTTTTCATGTAGAGTCTCCAGGTTGGTCACAAGTGATAAGGGTTTTTTCAAGTTTTCTTCTGAACTTTCATAGTCTTGCATGTGCACATGTCCTTCTAGATCACTAAGAACATGTCTAACCTTTTCAAATAATCTATTCTCGTTTCCTAGATTTTATGTTTTAAGTCTTTGTTATTTCTTTGTTGTTCCAATGGATATTGCCATCTCAGGTACTTACAATGTTAAACAAACACTGTTTATTGGGGATTTGTTTTTTGTTTTTTGCATGTTTGTTTGTTTTACAAAAACCCTTGGAATAAGGTATTCTCTCTAGCTTTTGGTCACGTATTATAAAGGCAATCTCTGTGGAAGAGTATTTCCCAGAGGACTGTCTGATAAAATAGTGACACTTATCTAGGAATGTGGTGTTGTGTGATATTCAACACTTATTCCAACCCTCCAGTGGCTTCTAGAATGCTGGTTTTCACAGTTACACTTATTGTGGAGCTGCTAGATTTCAAGGCTACTGAGGAGTTTGGGAGAGAGGAATGGGAATAGGGCAGGTTAGAATGACACAAATTCATTTTTTAAATTCATTTTTAAAATAATGACTTCTTTCATTGTTTTTTTTCATAATATTTTATTGTCAAATTGTTTTCCATACAACACCCAGTGCTCTTCCCCTCAAGTGCCCTCCACCATCACCACCACCTGTCTTCCCCCC
>NC_043708.1:117882409-117938560 GCF_006229205.1 Suricata suricatta | reverse complement strand
ATATATATATAATTTCTTTGAGTTTTCATCTCTCTGTTTTACTGATCTGTTTTTGCATTTTGTCTACTTTTCTTCATTAGGGCCCTAACATATTAATCAAGTTATTTTAAATTCCCTGTATGATACTCCTGACAACAGTGTTATATCTGAATTTGGTTCTGATGATTTTGTTTTAATAGTATGTGATTGTTGTGTTTTTCTCCCATTTACATGAAAAATTTTTTTGAAAGCTTGACACATTATATCTTCCAGTAAAATCTGAGGCAAAAATAACCTTACTGTGAGAATGTATGTTAATCTGATTAGAAGTTGGGTTGTATATAACATTTGTTGTAGATAAAGGTGCCAGAGGCTTCAAATTTCTCTACTGGCCATCATTTTTCTCTCCCCTATTAGTTTTAGATATTATTTTTTATTATATTTTATCATCAAGTTGGTTTCCATATAATATCCAGTGCTCTTCCCACAAGTGCCCTCTTGCATGACTATCACCCCATTTCCTCATTCCCATTCAACCATCAGTTTGTTTTCAGTATTCAAAGTCTCTATTGATTTGCCTCCCTCCCTCTCTCTAACTGTTTTTCCCCCTTCTCCTCCACATGTTTCTCTGTTAAGTTTCTCCTGTTAGACCTTTGTGTGAAAACATGGTATCTGTCCTTCTCTGCCTGATTTATTTCGCTTAGCATGACACCCTCGAGGTCCATCCACTTTGCTCTGAATGGTAAGATTTCCTTCTTTCTCATTACCATGTAGTATTCCATTGTATAGATAAACCACATCTTCTCGATCCATTCCTCAGTTGATGGACATTTAGGCTCTTTCCATGATTTGGCTATTGTTGAAAGTGCCACTATGAACACTGGGTACATGTATCCCTATGCATCAGCACTTCTGTATCCCTCCAGTAAATCCCTAGCAGTCCTATTGCTGGGTCATAGTGGAGTTCTCTTGATAGTTTTTGAGGAACCTCTACACTGTTTTCCAGAGCAGCTGTACCAGTTTATATTCTCATCAACAGTGTAGGAGGGTGCCTGGTTTTCCACATCCTCGCCAGCATCTATAGTCTCTTGATTTGTTCATTTTAACCACTCTGACCAGCATGAGGTGGCATCTTAGAGTGGTTTTGATTTGTATTTCCCTGATGATGAGTGACACTGAGCATCATTTCATGTGCCTGTTGTCCATCTGGATGTCCTCTTTGGAGAAGTCTCTATTAATGCCTTCTCCCATTTCTTCACTGGATTATTCGTTCCTTGGGTGTGGATTTTGGTGAGTTCCTTGTAGACTTTGGATACTAGCCCATTATCCAATATGTCATTTGCAACTATCTTTTCCCACTCCATTAGTTAACTACTAGTTTTATTGATTGTTTCCTTTGCAGTGCAGAAGCTTTTTATCTTGATGAGGTCCCAATAGTTTATTTTTGCTTATGATCCCCTTACCACTGGGGATGTGTCGAGTAGTAAATTGCTGTGCTTGAGGTCAAGGAGGTTGTTTCCTCTTTGTCCTCTAGATTTTCAATGGTTTCCTGTCTCACATGCAGGCCCTTTATCCATTTTGAGTTTATTTTTGTGTATGGTGTAAGCAAGTGGTCTAGTTTCATTTTTCTGCATGTTGCTGTCCAGTTCTTCCAGCACCACCTGCTAAGTAGGTTGTCTTTAGAAGGAAAACGTCAGAACTCATTGTATGAATCCAGCATCACTTTGATTCCCAAACCAGACAGAGACCCAGCAAAAAAAGAAAACTACAGGCCAATATCCTTAATGATTCAGATGCAAAAATACTCAACAAGATACTAGAAAATCGAATCCAACAGCATATAAAAATAATTATCCAACATGATAATGTGGGATTCATTTCTGAGTTACAGGGCTGGTTCAATATTCGCAAATCCATCAATGTGATCCATCACGTTAACAAAAGAAAAGATAAAAACCATATGATCCTCTTGATAGATGCAGAAAAGGCATTTGACAAAATACAGCATAGCTTCTTAATAAAAACCCTCGAGAAAGTCGGGATAGAAGGAACTTACTTAAACATTATAAAACCCATCCATGAAAAGCCCACAGCTAATATCATCCTCAATGGGGAAAAATTGAGAGCTTTCCCCCTGAGATCAGGAACATGACAAGAATGTCCATTCTCACCACTGTTGTTCACATAGTGCTGGAAGTCCTAGCATCAGCAATCAGACAACAAAAGGAAAATAAAGGCATCAGGATCAACAAAGAAGAAGTCAAACTTTCACTTCTCACAGATGACATGATGGATTCCACCAGAAACCTACTAGGACTGATCCATGAATTCAGCAAAGTCGCAGGGTACAAAATCAATGTACAGAAATTTATTGCATTTTTATACACCAATAATGAAGCAACCAAAAGAGAAATCAAGAAACTGATCCCATTTAGGATCGCACAAAAAACCATAAAATACCTATGAATAAACCTAGCCAAAGATGTAAAACACCTATACAATGAAAACTGTAGAAAGCTTATGAAAGAAATTGAAAAAGACACAAAGAAATGGAAAGCATTCCATACTCATGGATTGGAAGAAAAAAACATTGATAAAATGTCATTATTACCCAAAACAATCTTCACATTCAATGCAATCCCAATGAAAATTGCACCAGCATTCTTCTCAAAACTAGAACAAACAATCCTAAAATTCGTATGGAACCACAAAAATACCTGAATAGCCAAAGTAATATTGAAGAAGAAAACCAAAACGGGAAGAATCACAATCCCAGACTAGCCTCTACTACAAAGCTGTGATCATCAAGACAGTATGGTATTGGCACAAAAACAGACACATAGACCAACGGAATAGAATAGAGCACCCAGAACTGAATGCACAAATGTATGGCCAATTAATCTTTGACAAAGCAGAAAACAGTTTTCATTTTAAACTCTATTTTGTCTGATATAAGTATGACCATTCTGGCTTCCTTTTGATGTCCATTAACATGATAGATGGTCCTCCTTCTTTTCTTTTAATCTCCTGATATATTTAAGTCTATAATGATTCTCTTGTAGGAAGCAGATAGATGAGTCTTGTATTTCTTAATCCAATCTAACATTTGTCTTTTGATTGGCACACTTAATCCATTTACATACATGGTATTTATTTATACATATGAATTTAGCGAATTTGTGTTACCTGTAAAGCTGGTGTATCTGGTAATGTTTTCTGTTCTTTCTTGTAGTTGTACCTTTTGATCCTTTCTCCCTAGCTCAAAGAGCACTTTTTCATATTACTTGCGGGGCTGGTTTATTGGTCACAAACTCTTTTTGGCTGGGGAGACTCAGTCTTTCCTTCTATTCTGAATGACAGCCTTACTGATAAAGTATTCTCAGCTGAATATTTATGCCATTCAACACTTAATATATCATGCCTCTCCCTTCTGGCCTGCCAAGTTTATATCCACATATTTGCTGTGAACCTTATCCAGCTTCCTTTGTATCTTAAGGGCCTTTTTTCCTTTGCTACCTTAAAGACTCTTCTGAGTCTGTATATTTTGTGAATTTGACTATGATATAACTTGGTGATAGCCACCTTTTGTTTAATTTAATGGGGGCTTATGTGCTTCTTTTTTTAGTGTTTTATTTTATTTTTGAGAGAGAGAGAGAGTGCAAATAGGGGACTTACACACACACACAGAGAGAGAGAGAGAGAGAGAGAGAGAGAGAGAGAGAGAGAGAGAGAGAGGGTGGCAGAGAGAATCCAAAGAGACTCTGTGCTGTCAGTTCAAAGCCTGATGTGATACTTGAACCCATGAACTGTGAGATCATGACCTGAGCTGAAGTTGGAAGCTCAACCAACTAAGCCACCCAAGAGTCTCTGTGCTTCTTGGATTTCAATGTTTGTTTCCTTGCCCAAGTTAGGAAACTTTTCAGTTATAATTTGCTCAAAGAATCCTTCTGCCCCTTTTTCTTATTCTTCATCTTCTGGGACTACTATGATACAAATGTTATCATATTAATGGATTTGTTGAGTTTCCAAAGCCCATATTCATGATCTAATGCCTTTTTTACTCACTTCTTTTAATCTTGATGATTTTCCATAATTTTATTTTCTATATCACTGCTTCATTCCTGTTAAGCCATCCATCCTAATTGTCATGACATTCTTTCAGGCTTGCATTTGGGTTATATAGCATTTTTAATTTTGGCCTAATGAGATTTTAGTTATTTTTACTCTACAGTAAAAGGATTTCTAGTGTCCAACAAGTATCCTTATAATTGTTCTCTTAAATTCTACCAATGGATTTCCAAGGGAATTCTACAAGACATTTAAAGCAGAGTTAACACCAATCCTTCTCAAGTTATTCCAAAAGTTAGAAATGGAAGGAAGACTTCTGGACTCATTCTATGAAGCACATATCACTTTGATTCCTAAGCCAGACAGAGACCCAACTAAAAAAGAGAACTACAGGCCAATATCCTTAATGAATACAGATGCAAAAATACTCAGTAAGATACTAGAAAATCAAATTCAACAGGATATAAAAAGACTTACCCATTATGATCAAGTGGGATTCATTCCTGGGTTACAGGGCTGGTTCAATATTCACAAATCCATCAATGTGATACATCACATTAAAAAAAGAAAAGATAAAAACCATATAATTCTGTCGATAGATGCTGAAAAAGCATTTCACAAAATACAGCATCCTTCTTAACAAAAACCCTCGAGAAAGTCGGGATAGAAGGAACTTACTTAAACATCATAAAAGCCATTTATGAATAGCCCACAGCTAATGTTATCCTCAATGGGGAAAAACTCAGAGCTTTCCCCCTGAAATCAGGGAAATGACAGGGATGTCCACTCTCACCACTGTTGTCTAACATAGTGTTGGAAATCCTAGCATCAGCAATCAGACCACAAAAAGAAAGAAAAGGCATCAAAATCAGCAAAGAAGTGAAACTTTCACTTTTTGCAGAGGACATGATACTCTACATGGAAAACCCAATCGACTCCATCAGAAGCCTTCTAGAACTGATCCATGAATTCATTAATGTTGCAGGGTACAAAATCAACGTACAGAAATTGGTAGCATTCATATACACCAAAAATGAAGCAACAGAAAGAGAAATTAAAAAAAACTGATCCCATTCACAATTTCACAAAGAAACATAAAATACCTAGGAATAAATCTAACCAAAGGTGTAAAAGACCTGTATACTGAAAACTATAGAAGAGTTATGAAAGTAATTGAAGAAGACACAACGAAATGGAAAAAACATTCCGTGCTCATGGATCGGAAGAATAAATATTGTGAAAATGTCTTTATTACTCAAAGCATTTTACACATTCAATGCAATTCCCATCAAAGATGCCTCAGCATTCTTCTCAAAACTAGAACAAACTGTCTTAAAATTCGTATGAAACCACAAAAAACCCTAAATAGCCAAAGTAATATTGAAGAAGAAAACCAAAACGGGAGGCATTACAATCCCAGACTTTAGCCTCTACTACAAAGCTGTGATCATCAAGACAGTATGGGATTGACACGAAAACAGACACATAGACCAATGGAATAGGATAGAGAACCCAGAACTAGACTCACAAGTGTATGGCCAATTAATCTTCGACAAAACAGGAAAGAGTATCCAATGGAAAAAAAGACAGCCTCTTCAACAGGCGGTGTTGGGAGAGCTGGACAACATGTAGAAAAATGAAATTAGACCACTGTCTTACACCATTGACAAAAATAAACTCAAAATGGATGAAGGACCTGAATGTGAGACCAGAAACCATAAAAATTTTAGAGGAGAAAGCAGGAAGCAGCTTCCTTGACCTCAATCACAGCAGTTTCCTCCTCGACACATCCCCAAAGGCAAGGGAATCAAGAACAAAAACGAACTATTGGGACCTCATCAAGACAAAAAGCTTCTGCAATGCAAAGGAAACAATAAAAAAAAACTAATAGGCAACCGACAGAATGGGAAAATATAGTGGCAGATGGCATATCACATAAAGGGCTAGTATCCAAAAGCTACAAGGAATACATTCAACTCCATACCTGAAAAACAAATAATCCAGTGAAGAAATGGGCAGAACATCTGAACAGACACTTCTCCAAAGAGGACATCCAGATGGCCTACAGGCATTTCATATTGAGCTCAGCGTCACTCATCATCAGGGAAATACAAATCAAAACCACACAGAAATACCACCTCACACCAGTCAGAGTGGCTAAAATGAACAAATCAAGAGACTATAGATGCTGGCAAGGATGTGGAGAAACCGGCACCCTCCTACACTGTTGGTGGGAATGTACACAGGTGCAGCCACTCTGGAAAACATTGTGGAGGTTCCTCAAAAAACTATCCATAGAACTCCCCCATGACCCAGAAATAGCACTGGTTGGGATTTACCCAAAGGATACATAAATGCTGATGCATAGGAGCACACGTACCCCAATGTTCATAGCAGCACTTTCTACAATAGCCAAATCATGGAAAGAGCCTAAATGTCCATCACCTGATGAATGGATCAAGAAGATATGGTATATATACACAATGGAGTACTATTGGCAATGAGAAAGAATAAAATATGGCCATTTGTAGCAAAGTGGATGGACCTCGAGGGTGTCATGCTAAGTGAAATAAGTCAGGCAGAGAGGAAGAGATACCATATGTTTGCACTCATAGATCTAACAGGAGAAACCTAACAGAGGGCCATAGGAAGGGGAAGAGGGAAAGAGAGTTGGGGGGAAAGAGGGACACAAACCATGAGAGACTATTAAATACTGAAAATGAACTGAGGGTTGAAGGGGGAGTTGGAGGGGGAAAGGGAGGATGGTCATGGAGGGGGGGCACATGTGGGGAGAAGCACTGGGTGTTATATGGAAACCAATTTGATAATAAACTATTATTAAAAAATAAATAAATAAATAAATTCTAGTTAGACATCCTACTTATTTCTATATAGATTAAATTCCATTCCTGGCCATTAATTTTTCTGGTTCTTTCTTTTGGGGCAATTCCTTTGTCTTGTCATTTTGTCAAGGTCAGAAAACAATAAAGAAAAAAAACTAGATCCTTCGTGTGTTTTGGTCTGCTTGTTAAAATAAGGCAGATCCAAATATATAATGCCTGTATATGCACATAAAATAAGTAATATAATATACAAATAAATAAATTTGATTTTTTTATATCCCACAAGGAAGAGAAAAATAAAAGAAGCTAGATCTTATTTCAGTAGATTTGAAGCTTGTAGCACTCCATGATCAATAGACTTGTTTCCTTAAAGGGTTTTGTGCCAGACTTCTGGGGTGGGTGCCTGCTGTGCTGATTCTCAGGCAGACTTGCCCTAGTAGAGATGCACCTGCAGAGTACAGGAGGGGCAAAGTGTAATTAGCTCTCACCTTCACTTGATAGTACTGTTTTGTCCACTGAAGTAGGTCAGTGCCAATGGGCAGGGTGAAAATGGCATAGCCTGGCTCTCTTGTTCCTGGAGCAAGGAGCACTTACCTGCCACCCTTCAGAAACCCCTCACAGAAGAGCAAATAATCACCTCTTTTTCATCCTTGGTTTATGCCATATTTCCACCTTCACCCTGACTACGACTGAGCTGTCTGCCTGTCAGGTGGCACAACACACCTGTATTTTATCTCAGTTGTATGGCTGGGTTTCAAAACTCCAAACTTTACAGATTCCTGCAGCATGGACTCACAATGATCTTCTGGATCACCTTTTGATTTGGCCGATGATGGCTTGTGTCAGAAATTATATAACTGCACAGTGATTGGAGTTTATGGGTAAAGCACAGAAGAAATCCCGCACCAAGTTTCACTGCCCTCAGCCAGAATCTCCATACTTATGTTAGTGAATGGGACAGCTCAATGGCGCTCACCAAGTTTTTTGCCCCCAGGCAGGTCACGCCACCTCCCACAAGCACTCCAAGCAGGGGAACTGCTTCTTCCGGTGCTATGCTGGGTATCCTCAGACCATGCTGCCTGCTGCTGGGTCTTTACCCTGCTTCCTCCCCATAGCACGTCTATGTCATGCGTTTACTTATTTCACTCATTCCCCCACTTACCCGTTCCTCTGGAACACCAGTTTGTTCTCTGTATTTATTAGTTTGTTTCTGTGTGACTTTTGTGATCATGTCCACTTGTCCTCACTTTGTTGAGACAACTCCTTTTATGTTGACATGAAAGCTAAATTCATTGACTTCTTTCTGTAACTTCTGTTTTTTGTAACTTCTGTAATTTCTACAAATGATGTCTCTAAAATACATGTCCATTCATTTTTACTGCTAACCAGTTCCCATGGCTTGAAATAATTTTTCGACTAATTTTGATTAAAAAAAATCTATTCGTTGACCAGAATTTCAAGGAGAATGAAATGAGGTAGAGAAATGAAATCTTTCCATGTGGGACTCCATATCTACAATGTATGAAATAAGAGCCTGCAACAGCAACAACAAAAAACTGCATAATGGTCATAGTTCTAGCAGCCTGGGGCCCTTAAGGCAATGTGAAGAAGCACCTCCCCATATATGTGGTATGTGTAGCATGAGTAAGTAAAAACTTATGCTGTGTTAAGCCATAGATACTTTGGGTTAAGTTTGTTAACACAATATAATATATCCCAACCTAATGTACCAATCAGAGAATCAGCATTATACAATAACATTAAAACTAAAATATGTGGCATTATCTAAGAAGTTGGTAGTGAGCAATATAAAAACTGATATTTGAGCCTAGGAAGATGATCATCTATCTTTGGTGGTGACAAAATATAGAGTTACTCAGCTGTCCTCACTAACTTGTGAAGTGAACCACATGCTTCCTGAACCAGCAGTTTGAAAGAAAGACTTTGAAAAATAGAATCTTAGTTCTGAAGTTGGCATCTATTGATTACAGTTAGTTAAATATTATAAGAAAGCAATCAGCTAAGAGCAGACCAGTTTTAAAGAAGGAAAAATTATTGGGACAGAAATGCGATTTTAAATTATTCTTTAGAGAAAATGGCCAATAAGATCCATTGATTAGTTAACATAACTCACCAAAAATATTTAAAAAAATTGTAGTCTTCCTCCTTTTTGTCCCTAATAAAGATGCCTCTGCCTTCCCATTTATGTGGGAAGAGCAAGCCATGGGGATGGGAACAGAAAGAAATAGTTAATTGGTAAATTCACCAAAATAATCATGGGTATGGATACTGGTACAGACATATGATTAGAAGCACATAAATTAAAAGGCTACTGAATTTTAAAACTCAAAATTGCTTAAGATAGTTAACCATTTTGTCTCCTCAAGAGTTAAATTACTTTCAAGAAGTACAATTATTTTCAAAAAATAGTTGTCAGTTTCTTATGAAGTAAGACATACACTTACAATAGGAATTGGCAAACCAATGCCTGGTTATTTATTCAACAGAAATGTAAATATATCTGCAGAAATACCTGTTCACAAATATGGCAATTTTACTTGTATTGTATCAGGCACAAACTGAATGTCCTTCAACAGGTAAATAGATAAACACATGCTGATCTTTTTATAAAGCAAAGTACTAGTCCACAATAAAAATAAAATGTTACTGACATGTGCCACAGCTTAAGTGACTATTAAAGACATATACTCAAAAAAAGTCTAGAATAGAAGATAACATACTGTGATTCCACTTGTATAAAATTTTAGAAAAACTGCAACTAGTGACATAGACTGTCCACGAAATCATAGAGCTCAGTGAAACATCTGAGCCCAGTGAAATATCTCACTTCTAGAAAAAGTTTTATATAGGCCAGGAAAAGAAAAAGTGGTAGTGAATAGAACAAGGAGCACTCCCACCCCCAGGAGGACATTTACGCATGGTTCTGTCCAGGATCTTTATCCAAATTTTATCCTCTTCTGAGATCACTGCATCAGAAGATATCATTTTTCTACTTGCTCTGCTATATCACCAATTGCCACACTCGCCTCAGATATATTTGTCCTATTACACACTGCAAATGCCACACACACAAGACCCTGAAAGCACTTGTTTCTAAAGGACTGTTTTTCTGGAACACACACACACACACACACACACACACACACACACACAAGAACCCTAAATATATAATGTTACATATTCATTATATATGTATATACTACATATTATATATAGTATATATGTATATATTATTTAGTGTGCAGTCACTCAGATTAGAAGAGGTAGAGGTCAGCACTCATAGGGGTGGGATGGCTGGGATTTATTAAATATAGCAATAGAAGAAAGAGAAATATGCAGAAAGAATTTCCAGAGATCTGCATAATGGATCCATTAAGTCTGTTCCTACTCCATGAATATGTGGGCAAAGAACAACCATACAGCTGTAACCTGAACAAATTCTAAACATGATGCAGAACTGAAGAACATTCCAGTGCACACCAGCCAGATTAGAATGACTTTATTTAATGAAAATACATTCAGTGGTAGCCCAAAAAGGACCACTTCTTATAAATAGGATCAAACTCCCTCTACAGTGAAAGTAACTGAAGACTTGCCCTGAAAATGCCTTAAAACAAGCTTCAAAATGATTGAGATGATTTAAAAATTACTTAGTTGCCTATCAAAACAAATCCCAACAGAATCCAGATATTCAACACTGAAACACTCAAAATGACTAAAAATGCTACGTAGCAAGAAAATGTGACCCATAACTTGAATAAAAGTATATAAGTCAAAACAGTCTGAGAAACAATGGGATTAGCAGATAAAAATTTTAAATGTATTATAAATGTTGTTAATAACTCTTTTCATTCGCAGATGATATGACAGCATATATATAAAGTTGTAAGGAATCTACAAATATCCACTAGAGTTAAGCAGTGATTTTTAACAAGGTGTCGGGCAAAAGTGGAAACTAAAAAAACTAACTGTATCTTTCATTTATTACCAGCAATACATTTGAAAATAAAACTTAGAAACAATACTGTTTATAATAGCAAAAAAATTAAATCAGGATATATTTTAACAAAATATTTGCAAGATTTTTGCAGTAAAAAATATAAAACTTTGGCATGAAAATTTAAAGAATCTAAATAAACAAAAATGTAGCATATTCATGAACAGAAAGTCAATATTGTTAAAACATAAAATTCTCTTCAAGAGGATATGTAGATAAAACACAAACCAAATCAAAATAACAGCAGACTTTTTTCAAAGTTTTTATTTAAATTCCATTTAGTTCGCTCCTCCATGTCCATCATGCCCTCTCCTTTCCCCTCTCTCTTCAGCCCTCAGTTGGTTTTCAGGGCACTTGTGGGGTAGAACACTGGGTGTTATATGAAAACTAATGACAATAAACTAATAAAAATAATAAATTCCATTTAGGTAACATACACTGTAATATTAGTTTCAGGTGTACAATATAGTGATTCAACACTTCCATACATCTCTCAATACTCACCATCTCCCACCCCCCTCCAAACTGATAACTATCAGTTTGTTCATTATAGTTGAGTCTGTTTCTTGGTTTGCCTTTCACTCTCCTTTTTCCCTTCTTTGCTCCTATGAGATATCACCCCACATCTGTCAGAATGGCTAAAATCAACAATACAAGAAATAACAGGTGTTGGTGAGGATATGAGGAAAGGGGAATCCTCTTACATTATTGCTGGGAATGTAAACTGGTGCAGACACTCTGGAAAACAGTATGGAGGGTCCGGCAAATGCTAAAAATAGAACTACTCTAAAATCCAGCAATTTCACTACTAAGTATTTGCCCAAAGAATACAAAAATACTAATTCAAAGGGATACACGCCCCCTGATTTTTATAGCAGTGTTATCTACAAGCACCCAAATTATGGAAACAGCCCAAGTGCCCATCGACTAAGGAATGGATATAGATATGGTATGTATGTATACCTATGTGCATTTGTATGTGCATATGTATGTGTATATCTATATCTATCATATATATTTATTATGGAATATTACTTAGCCATATTATTTTTATAAAAGAATAAAATCTTGTCATTTGCAATGATATGAAGCTAGAGAATTATGCTAAGTGAAATAAGATAAAGACAATTAATTTCAGTAAGATGTGATATTTAAGAAACAAAACAAATGAACAGCAGGTTTTTTGAAGAAAATAACAATCTGATTTTGCCATCTGTTTGGAAATGCAAAGGACCTACAGTAGCCACAACAGTGTTGGGGAAAAAAATCAGAATTGAAGGATTCTCACTGATTTCAAGTTACCACGCAGCTAGCTCTCATTGGTCTAAGGATAAACATATCACTTGATGGATCATTCTGAGAGTTGAAACTTAATTCAACTATGGAGTGCTGAGAGTACTGGTTACAGGAATACAAGAGACCGTACAATGTATAGCATTTTTTTATCGGGCCTTTCAGCAAAAACATGTTACACAGGCCTGCACATACAAGCTGTGCTCCTGAGAATAAAGTTTTTTATCAGCTACATAGGAAGGGGGGCAAAATGAGAGGCAACAGATGAGTTGGGAAGGATCTTTTAGGATCAAGTGCATCTTTACAGAGTAGTATGGGCACCTCCTTAGCACCTGTATTTCTCTACTGATAGAAACCATATTGAGCAGTTAGGAGAGAAATTAATGAGAGATACAGAGGAGTTTCACTATTGATTCATCCTTCCTGTCTATTCTTCATCCAAATTGATTTTACTGATTTGTATTTTTCTTATCTAAAATACAAGCTAAGGGGCACCTAGGTGATTCAGTTGGCTAAGCATATGACTCTTGATTCTGGCTCAAGTCATGATCTCATGATCATGAGACTAAGCAATGTATAGGGCTCTACACTGCCAGGTAGAGCCTGATTGAGATTCTCTCTCTCTCTCTCTCTCTCTCTTTCTCTCTCTCTCTCTCCTCTTGCTCTGAGTCTCTCTACCTCTGCCCCTCCCCCATTCACACTCTCTCAAAATAAATAAATTAACTTCAATAAATAAATAAATAAAATCACAAGTTTAGATTTTTATCATTTCATTTATGTGGCCAACTTTGCACATGAATTATCTGTACAGATTTAAATAAGTAGTATTGTTATTTTATTGGGTACTGTTATTTTATTGGGGTACAGACTTTCCTTTTCCTAGAGTTAACTTCAGTATTTTTGTGGCTTAATGAGTGGAGAAAAAAGACCCTGGAATTTGGCAAGTAGTAAGCTTAGAAGTGAGTAATGGCTTCATAAAGATGGAATTAAGAGGGGCGCCTGGGTGGCTCAGTCGGTTAAGCCTCCGGCTTCGGCTCAGGTCAGATCTCACGTTCGTGGGTTCGAGCCCCGCATCAGGCTCTGTGCTGACAGCTAGCTCAGAGCCTGGAGCCTGCTTCCGATTCTGTATCTCCCTCTCTCTGACTCTCCCCCTTTCATGCTCTGTCTCTCTCTGTATCAAAAATAAATAAAAAACATTAAAAAATTTAAAAAAAAGATGGAATTAAGAAAGCAGATGTATCTTAGGAAGCTTTGCCCAGATCTGAGAAATGTGAGCAGTGTTCCCAGTCAGCTGTTTTTGAGCTGGTTTATGTTCTGACACTGTAGGGACTTATTTAGGATATAGGGACTGAGTAATGATTCTATGAAAACTGTCTTTCCTGACAATCAGCAACTCTGGTTACATGAAACTCTAAGCTGTTAAGGATGGACATAGATATTGGAGGATCCTGAAATAAATATTGAGTAATTAATTCATGATATAAGGTGTTGAACCTGGATATTCACATGATGTTTTAGGATGATTTTGGTGACAGGAAAATATAATTACATTTCTTTGAACTGTGCTCTGCCAGCTATATTTTTTTAATACTTTATTGTCAAATTGGTTCCCATATAAAACCCAGTGCTCTTCCCCACAAGTTCCCTCCTCCATTACCACCACCTCCCTTCCCCTTTCCACTCCCCCTTCAAATCTCGGTTCCTTTGCAGTATTCAATAGTCTCTCAGGTTTTGCGTCCCTCTCTCTCCCCAACTCTCCTTCCCCCTTCCCATCCCCATGGTCCTCTGTTAGGTTTCTCCTGTTCTCTTGTTAGACCTATGTGTGCAAACATATGGTATCTGTCCTTCTCCACCTGACTTATTTTGCTTAGCATGACACCCTCGAGGTCCATCCACTTTGCTACAAATGGCCATATTTTATTCATTCTCATTGCCATGTAGTACTCCATTATACCATAATACCATATCTTCTTGATCCATTCATCAAGTGATGCACATTTAGGCTTTTTATATGATTTAGCTATTGTTGACAGTGCTGCTATGAAGATTGGGGTACATGTGCCCTATTGCATCAGCACTTCTGTATCCCTTGGGTAAATACCCAGCAGTGTTATTGGTGGGTCACAGGGGAGTTCTATTGATAGTTTTTTATAATGTTTTTAAATTTATATTTGAGAGACAGAGAGAGATATCATGAGCATGGAAGGGTCAGAGAGAGAGGGAGACACAGAAATTGAGGCAGGCTCCAGGCTCTGAGCTAATTGTCAGCACAGAGTCCAATGCAGGGCTCGAACCTACGAACCATGAGATCATGCCTGGGCTGAAACCAGACGCTTAACCGACTGAGTCACCCAGGCGCCGCTACTGATAGTTTTTTCAGGAACCTCCACACTATTTTCCAGAGCGACTGCACCAGTTTACATTCCCACCAACAGCATAGGAGAGTGCCTGTTTCTCCACATCCTCACCAGCATCTATACTCTCTTGATTTGTTCTTTTAGCCACTCTGACTGGTGTGAGGTGGTATCTCTGTGTGGTTTTGATTTGCATTTCCCTGATGATGAGTGATGCTGAGCAACGTTTCATGAGCCTGTAGGCCATCTGAATGTCCTCTTTGGAGTAGTATCTGTTTATGTATTCTGCCCATTTCTTCACGGGATTATTCATTTTTCAGGTGTGTAGTTTGGTGAGTTCCTTGTAGATTTTGGATACTAGCTCTTTATCTGATACATCATTTGCAACTATCTTTTCCCATTCCATCGATTACCTATTAGTTTTCTTGATTGCTTCCTTTGCATTGCAGAAGCTTTTTGTCTTGATGAGGTCCCAATAGTTCATTTTTGCTTTCATTTCCCTTGCCTTTGGGTATATGTCGAGTAGGAAATTGCTGTGGTTGAAGTCAAGGGGGCTGTTTCCTACTTTCTCCTCGAGGGTTTTTATGGTTTCCTGTCTCACATTCAGGTTCTTTATCCGTTTTGAGTTTATTTTTGTGTATGGTGCAAGAAAGGAGTCTAGTTTCATTCTTCTGTATGTTTCTGTCCAGTTCTCCCAGCACCACCTGCTAAAGAGGCAGTCTTTTTACAATTGAATACTCTTTCCTGCTTTGCCAAAAACTAATTGGCCATACATTTGTGGGCTCAGTTATGGGTTCTCTATTCTATTCCATTGGTCTATGTGTCTGTTTTTGTGCCAATACCATACTGTCTTGATGATGACAGCTTTGTTGTAGAGGCTAAAGTCCAGGAGTGTGATGCCTCCCATTTTGGTTTTTTTTTCTTCAATATTACTTTGGCTATTCGGGGTCTCTTGTGGTTCCATACAAATTTTATGATACCTTGTTGTAGCTTTGAGAACAATGCTGGTGCAATTTTGATGGGGATTGCATTGAATGTGTAGATTGCTTTGGGTGGTAATGACATTTTCACAATGTTTATTCTTCCGATCCATTGGCATAGAATGTTTTTCCATTTCTTTGTGTTTTCTTCAATTTCTTTAATAAGTTTTCTATAGTTTTCATAGTATAGGTCTTTAACATCCTAGGTTAGGATTATTCCTTGGTATTTTATGGTTTTTTGTGCAATTTTGAACCAGATCAGTTTTTTTTTAATTTTTCTTTCTGCTGCTTTGTTATTGGTGTATATAAATGCAACCAGTATCTGTACGTTGATTTTGTACCCTGCAACGTTACTGAATTCATGGATCAGTTCTACAAGTCTTCTGTGGAGTCAATCGGGTTTTCCATATAGAGTATCATGTCATCTGCAAAACGTGGAGTTGGACTTCTTTGCCAATTCTGATCCCTTTTATTTCCTTTTGTTGTCTGATTGCTGATGCTAGGACTTCCAACACTATGTAAAACAACAGGGGTGAGAGTGGACATCCCTGTCGTGTCCCTGATTTCAGGGGGAAAGCTCTCAGTTTTTCCCCATTGTGGATGATATTAGCTGTAGGCGTATCATAAATCACTTTTATAATGTTTAAGTAAGTTCCTTCTATTCCGACTTTCTCAAGGGTTTTTATTAAGAAAGGTGCTGTAGTTTATCAAATGCTTTTTCTGCATCTATCCACAGGATCAAACGGTTGTTATCTTTTCTTTTGTTAATGTGATGTATCACATTGAAAAATTTGTGAATATTGAACCATCCCTGTAACCCAGGAATGAATCCCACTTGATAATAATGGATAATTCTTTTTATATGCTGTTGAATTCGAATTGCTAGTAACTTGTTGAGTATTTTTGCATCTGTATTCATTAAGGATATTGGTCTGTACTTCTCTTTTTTGGCTGGATCTCTGTCTGGTTTGGGTATCAAGGTGATGCTGGCTTCGTAGAATGAGTTTGGAAGTTTTCCTTCTATTTCTATTTTTTGGAATAGTTTGAGAAGAATGGATATGAGCTCTGCTTTAAATGTCTGGTAGAATTCCCCTAGGAAGCCATCTGGCCTTGGGCTCTTATTCATTGGGAGATTTTTGATTACGGATTCAATTTCTTCACTGGTTATTGGTCGATTCATGCTTTCTATCTCTTCCTGTTTGAATTTTGGTAGTGCATGTGTGTTTAGGATCCATTTCTTCTAGGTTGTCCAGTTTGTTGGCATATAGTTTTGCATAGGATTCTCTAATGATGGTTTGGTCTATGTGGGTGCTCTCTCTTTTCTTTCTAAGGAGCCTGGCTAGAGGTTTATCAATTTTGTTTATTTTTTCAAAGAACCAACTCTTGATTTCATTGATCTACTAGACTGGTTTGTTTGTTTGTTTGTTTGTTTTTGGATTCTATAATGTTTATTTCTGCCATGATATTCATTATTTCTTTTATTCTGCTGGGCTTGGGTGCTCTTGCTGCTCCCCTTCTGGTTCCATTAGGTGCTCTGTTAGATTTTGAATTTGCGCTTTTTGTAGTTTGTTGAAATAGGCCTGGATTGCAATATACTTTCCTCTTAGTATGGTCTTTGCTGCATCCCAGAGATTTTGGATTGTTGTATTCTCATTTTCATTGGTTTTCATATATTTTTTAATGTCTTCTCTAATTGCCTGATTGGCCCAATAGTTATTAGGTTGGATGGTTTTTAACCTCCATATTTTTGGAGGTTTTCCAGGCTTTTTTCAAGTATCATAGCATTGTGATATGAAAGTGTGCATGGTATGATCTCATTTCGTTTATATTGATGGAGGGCTGCTTTAGGGTCCAGTATGTGATCTATCTTGGAGAATGTGCCATTTGCACTTGAGAAGAAGGTGAATTTCCTAACGTCAGGATGCAGAGTTCTAAATATATCTATCAATTCCAACTGTTCCAATGTGTCATTCAGGACTCTTGTTTATATAGTGATTTTCTGTCTGGTTGATATATCCATTGCTTTCAGTGGAATACTAAAGTCCCCTGAAATTAGCAGATTCTTATCAATAAGATTATTTCTGTCGGTATTTAATTGTTTTATGTATTTGGGTGCTCCCGAATTTGGTGCATAGATGTTTATAATTGTTAGCTCTTCCTGATGGAGAGACCCTGTAATTATTATATTATGTCCTTCTTCATCTTTTGTTACTGCCTTTACTTTAAAGTCCAGTTTGTCTAATATAAGTATGCTTTCTCCAGCTTTTTTTTTTTTTTTTTGGCTTCTAGTCACATGATAGATATTCCTCCATCCCTTTACTTTCAATCTGAAGGTGTCTTAAGGTCTAAAATGAGTCTCTTGTAGACAGCAAAAAGATGGATTTTGGTTTTTGATCCATTCTGCTACCCTGTGTCATCTGGTTGGAGCATTCAGTCCATTTACACTCAGTGTTATTTTTGAAAAATGTGGGTTTAGATTCATTGTGTTCTCTGTAGAGTTTATGTTTGTAGTGGTATTTATGGTACCTTGTATTCTTTGCAACATTTCCCTCATAGAGTCCTTCTTAGGATATCTTGTAAAGCTGGTTTTGTAGTCGTGAATTCTCTCAGTTTTTGTTTATTTGGGAACACCTTTATCTTTCCTTCTAGTTTGAATAACGTGCTTTCTGGATAAAGTATTCTTGGCTGCATATTTTTTGTTCATCACATTGAAGGTTTCCTGCCATTCCTTTCTGGCCTTCCAAGTTTCAGTAGATAGGTCTGTAGCCATTCTTATAGGTTTCCCTTTGTGTGTTAGGGCTATGTTATTCCTTGCGGCTTTCAGAATTCTCTCTTTATCTTTGTATTTGGCAGTTTCACTATGATATGTCATGCCAAAGGTCAATTCAAATTACATCTTAAGGGGGTTCTTTGTGCCTCTTGAATTTGAATGTCTATTTCTTTCCCCAGATTCAGAAAATTCTCAGTTATAATTTGGTCTAGTACCCCTTCAGAATCCTTCTCTCTTTCTTCCTCTTCAGGATTTCCTATGATGTGGATGTTGTCCCATTTGATTGCATCACTCAGGTCTCAAATTCTCCTTTCCTGCTCCTGGATCAATTTATCTCTCTCTCTCTCTCTCTTTTTTTCCCGGCTTCCTCTTTGCTATAACTGTGTCTTCTAATTCATCTATTCTTTTCTCTGCCTCTTCAATCTGTGAGGTGGACACCTCCATTTTATTATTCACCTCATTTATAGTCTTTTTTAACTCATCACAGCTATTTTGAAAGTCCCTAGTGATTGTATCAGTAGCTTCTTCAATGCTTTTTTCAAGCCCAGTGATTAATTTTATGACAATTGTTCTAAATTCTTGTTCAGTTATGTTTCATAGATCAGTTTTGAACAGTTCTGTGGCTGTGACTTCTTCCTGGAGTTTCTTTAAGGGAGAGTTCTTTCGTTTTGTCATTTTGTCTAGTTTTATGTCTCTTGTCAGTTTTCAAAGCTCATTGTGCACTGTGCACTTGTTAGTATTGTTCTATTAACAGAAGCTGATTGACTGTCCAGGGCCTATCATTTCAGGAAGTGTTCTTCTAATGCTGTCTCTCAGTTTCTCTTGTTGTGCCTTTGATTATTTTATTTCCCTACTCAGCGATATTTGGGACTCTCCGTTATGCATACTTTGGCCTGTTCCTTGGGGTAGCCCTGAAAAGGAAAACAGACAGGTAAACACACAGGGAACAGAAGCACACAAATGCACAGATTAATCAAACAAACAAACAAACAAATTATGAGGGGGAAAGGAAGAAAGAAAAGGAAGGGAGAGAAAGAGAAGAAAAAAAGAAAAAAGAAACGGGGGCAGAGACAACAAAGGACAATGGGCAGTCTGAAATCATATAACCAGTCAAGGCAAGTGATAAGGATGATAAGGGAGAATATTTCTGGATGGCAAGAGAAAAAACAAGAGGGAGAAAGGAAAAAGGAAAATAAAGAGTAATTTTTTTTAAATTAAAAAGCAGTAAAAAAAGGTAGTAATAATAAAAAAAAAATAAGTACAAAAAAAGCCGCAGCTCCCCTAGCAGATAGGCATGGTTTGGTGTAGGTAGCTCTTGGGGGCTGCTCTTGGAGGCCTCGCCTTGGTGGTTGCGGAGGATAAATGGTGGCACTCCAAGCTCCCCTGGAACTAAGTGCTGCAAGCCACTCTTATGTGTAGGATCCCCCTGTGCCACAGCTGAGCCAAGCTGTATTTTCCAGACCCGCCTCTCTTCAAAATCATAGTCCGTGCACTTTTGTGCTATCACAGATGAAATGAACTCGCTTTGGCGGCTGACATCTTAGCTCAGATCTTGTAGGGTGAGGGAGCAGTTTCTCTTGGCGCTGGACAGGATTTGCGCTGCTGCTGCTGCAGTCGAGATGCGCTGCAGGAGGCGAACTGCGAGTCTCCGTAGCCACCTCCCAGAGGGGATCACGTAGGGGGAGGGAGCAGTTTCTCTTGGCTCTGGCCAGCATTCACGCTGCTGCTGCCTGAGGCGGGGTGCATGGCCTGAAATGAGGTGCGCACTCCCACAGCCACCGCAGCCACTGACACCAACTCCCTGCCAGGATTGCTTAAGGGTGGGGTCTATTTCTTCCTGGTGGCACCTGGGATTCGGATTTGCTCGGCCAATGCCTGAGGCAAGATGTGCTGTGGAAACGAGTTGCAGGCCCCCACAGCCACAGCCAAAGTGTGTGCCCCTGCAGCCACCACCGCCCCCACTGCCACCACCAACTCCTTGCTGGGATGGCGCAGAGGATGGGGCTGTTTTTTCCTTGTACCACCTGGATTTGGGGTTCGCATTGCCCAGCAGTTATATATGGAGGAGAATTTTTCTCTCTGTGCGGGGTTAAAAGTTCTTATCTCTTCTCTTGAGAGAGTACTATGAGCATATTCAGTTTCTCTTTCTCTACCCTTTGTCTCTCAGGGGCTTCGTGGACTTTCCCTGTGTTGGGCTGGGGCTCCCACCTCCCCTGCCCCTCTCGGGCTGTCCCATTTTCCAATCTCCCCAGTTCGCACTCACTCACTCAGGCATCTTTAAGGTTTTCTTCTTTCTGGAGTCTGTATTTTCTCCTTCCAATCTTGCAGATAAGAGTAATGTTCTTCTCAGTTCAATAGATGGGACAGACGAAGTTTACAGAGCTCCCTTCTCCGCCATCTTGTCTCCTCCTGGCCAGCTATATTTCACTGTTCAAAATTCTAGATCTAGATACTATTGATTAATAGGAATATACTCTGATCCTTAAATCTTAATTTATGATTTTTTATAAGAAATTAGATTTGAAGTTTTATTTTGGGTAAATCATTACAATATGGCTTAAAGAGATATCAGGATTGAAGGGACCCTTTATGTCCCAGAATGTTTCTGGAGTCTACAAAAAAAGGCCAGTTAATCTAGGACTTTCATAGCAACCACTATGGTACCACTACTGTCTCCTTATTACATATAACCCACTTGGCTCACTGATCCTCAGTCTCTACATGTCTAATCACTCCTTGGTCAAATATGAGCATGGCTTCACATCAAGTTCCTGTCCTCTTACCTATCCTTACATGTGTATTGGTTATAGGGAGCACCCATGCTGGATGACATCCTTAGGGAATGTGACAGTTGAGTGGAAAATACATTGCACATTATGATGAATGGTGTTTAATGAAAAGGGGAATGAGACAAAGAAAGAACATAAAATATTATGGAAACAAAATTCTTACTAAATAAAATGGAAAAAAGTTTTCCATGATTTAAGGCTTAACTAGAATTGAAGCTACATTTTCCTGAGGAGTGAGGTCAGCACTTGGAGAATGTAGATGCTTTATGAATGATAAATGGAAATAATAGCAATCTCTAAGGGAGAAAAAAAATAAAAACAAAAACTGTGGTTCTTGTCTGTTGCTTTCCTCCTTCCAGGTCCCCAGATCCCTGAAGAGTGTTCTGCCTAAATCTAGTACTACAGTTTAAAGATATGCTGTATCAGTTTTTTTATTAATGCAAAGAACAATATTTTATTGTTCATCATTTATTGTTCATTTTATTGTTCATCACAAGAGTGGGCATTCATAGGAACTGAGATTTTATTTCTCAGACCACAGGGGTGAAAGAGAAGGTATGAGTAGAGAGGTAAGCAAGCTTCTCTCTGTGTAGGAGGATTGCCTTTTAAGCCCACACCTTTTTCCTGACCCTCTTCAGGTTATTCATTTCATCTATGTCCTTCTTTTGGATAGATGCATGAGGAGGTAGCTTTTCTCTCCCTTTACCCATACAACACATCAAAACTCATGGTCCCTGAAATGCCATTTTCTGGTACCTCTATGTAGGGGGAGGGCATGACATGTATCTACAGAAATGTTCCTGTATGTATTTTCTAAATACACTGAACTCTGTTTAAAGCTTTGAACAAGTCCATGTGCTTCTCTTAGTGTGTTTCAAGAAAACCAACTTGAGGGTATGCTTCAGGCCATGGCCAAATATCTCTTATTGGAAGAAACCCCCTGTAGATAACAAAAAAATAAATAAATGTGTTTGGCTTTGAGTATTTAAATATAAACATCTATATGTTTTAAAATATTTTATATGAATTATGTATTAATACACTAATGTAAATATCATTAATATTTCAATAATAAAATATTGTTCTAATACTGCATTATATTATTAAAATACTTTGAAATATATTCGTTTTTAATTTTATTTATTTATTTTGAGAGAGATAGAGCACAGCTTGGAAAGAGCAGAGAGAGAGGTAGAATTCCAAGCAGGATCTGCACTACCAGTGCAGAGCCTGATACAGGGCTTGAATTCACGAATTGTGAGATTATGACCTAAGCTGAAATCAAGAATCCACTTGATTAATCAACTGACCCACCCAGGTGCCTTTAAAATATATTTCTTAAAATTTATAATATGTATAATTTTAAAAAGAAATAGAATAAGATGTTAAAAAACAACTCTTTGAAATCCCTGGAGCACAATCAAAATGAGGCAGATACTGGAGGGGAGTTGACAGTTGGTTATGGGTTTGTAGTGGTGGGTGAGTTTCCCATTGTTTTCTGGCTTTAAGCCCAAAGAAATTTCCAAGTCCCTTCCCATGAAGGGAAGATAACATTTCAAAGGAAAAACCAAAACAGAAGTTTTACTGTTATGAAAAATCAGTGGATAGAATTTAGGGCAGTTATATAAGCTAAAATATGAGGACACATCTCAGAAAGGTCCCTCAGAGAGATGAGGGATAAATCTTGTTTATACACTCTGCATAACTCTCTGGGTGGCCCCTGAAATAGGCACACAGTTCAGACTCTAAGCAATCTAGCTAAGACCTGAACTGAGCTTGTCACTATTGTTCCACCAAATTAACAGCATGCTTTAAAAATATGTATGTAGATGAACTATTCAGAAAAATATCACAATCAAGACTGCTATTCAACATCTGAAGGAACAGGACAGTGTGATGCATGCCCAAGAGCAACGACAATAAACAGAGACCAAATAAGCTTTGATTGAGGATATAATCTTTGGAATGGATAGGATGCTAATTGTGACAGTAATAAAGAAAAAGCCTAATTATTTACTTGAATAACCCTTAAAAATAAGCATGACATCATGTATGAAGATTTTGGGTACAGACGTCTGAACTTCACTCTGTCAGCTCCATTTCTCATTCAAAGCTCTTGATCTCCAGAAGCCTTGCCCAGCTGGAGTCTATGCCATAAAACAGCACTGCATGAAGTGACCAGGTGGAAACCAGAATGTTTTAAATGGAAAATGTCTGAAAAAGTTCCCTGTCCTGCCCCTGGTGACAAAGAGGAGGGAGGGTGTATGGTCAGTGGTAGGCAAGTTGAAGGAAAGAAGGAAGGCGGATTTTTATGCTTGGAGGTATCTTTGTCAAGCATGTATTTTTTTGATGCAGCATTGAGGATTCTACCAGCACCCTCACCTAGGCAACCTCCTGATGTTTGGGAGAGGAGTAGTAGAGGGTGTTGGAGAAGATGCCTGTGTGTGTGTGTGTGTGTGTGTGTGTTTGCTGGCTTGTCCATTTGCCTGAGTTTATGGCCCCTAAGTATCTTGCTTGTTTGTTTCTTGCTTTGGTTTGTTTTTGCTGGTGCATTTGCTTTTCATTTTATTTTCAGAAAACTATGAAAAATGCACACTGTAAGTGTACCTTAGTGTATTTTTTCACAAGGAGAACACACCTCTGTGTATATAGCATGCAGATCTAGATAAACAACATTACCAGCATCTCAGAAGCTACTGTGATCTCTGTTATCCCTTCCCCCATCATGTCACCGTCCTCCCATAAACTGTTTTTGATGTGCCCCTGCACAGAATGAGGGGATTTACCCCCATTCCTCATCATAGAATGGTCACCTGACCTTGCAAACCTGGAAAGGAATACTTTGGTCAGTAGTTGCACCCTGATAATCACGGAAAGAACAGCTCTCTTTCATTCGAGTACTCAAAGGATGGATGATGAGATGATTCTGGAAGGCTGAATTAACTGAATAACAACAAAACAAACAAAAATCCAGTATCTGCACCTGAGCAACTCCATTCCTCTCTGACAAGATGCCCAAATAAGAGAAGCATGGACAGGGATGACGGTGGGAGGGACTGCAGATGGGTGACAAACTCTGGTATAAGCAACAGCTTCTAATTGCATCTGTCTGAAAAAAATTGGCTTTGAAATCCATTTTCTTACAGTCTTTCCACCTTTTCAATAAATCTCACGTCAGACTTCCAGAAAAAAAAAGGTTGCCAAGGGGAGCATAGGGTACCCAGCCCCCACTCTCTGTACAGGCACCAAGGCAAATGTTTAGGCTTCCAGCTGGTCTTATCCATCCATGAAGCCAACCCCTTGCCATTCATGCCTAAATGTGCTGGAGCCTGCATATTTGCCTTGGTGCAACGCAGGAGTGTCTTCTGCGCCTGTGTCAGTTCTGGTTGGGAGGGAGCAGAAAGGAGCTCCAGAGATGGAGTGTTGGTGTTCCCCCCCACCCCATCCCCCACCTAACTCCTACCCCTCTCCTGAGCTCATGGTGGCTAATGGATTTTCTGTTCTTACCATCAAAGACAAAGGGTGACTCCTGCTAATTACCCTCAATATGCCCCTGAGATATCTGCCTGAATATAAATTAATTTGGGTTTTCACATGGGCTAAGTGCAGCCCTGATGTGGGGCTTTGAGGGGAAGCCAGCAGAAGGTTTACCAGTAAGAAAAAGAAGAAGCTAAGGTTTGGCAAAGGGTAAATGATGAATTCAGTGGGTAATTTGACTTTACACACCTCAGATTTGTTGTTGTTATTGTTGTTGTTGTTAATCAGAGCCATGAAAAATGCAAGGAAAAGAGACTGAAGAAAACCTGTCTGATGAGGTCTAGAAGACTAGGAGTGTATTAGGGTGTGGGTGAGGATAAAGCTTCTGGGTGGGCAGGAGCTGCTGCATTGTCAAGTCTCTGAGGCAGTGACATATGTCCTTTAGATTTAACAACATGAACATTAGCAGAGATTTAGCAAGAGTCTTTGGGTGGGGAGATAAGAACAGAAACCCTTTAAAAGCAAACTGGAAAGAATGTTCTGAGACCCCTTCTGTCTCCCTATCCTTTCTCTCTTCTGCAAGGCCCCAGAATATCATTTCCAAAACAGACTCCTAGAAGAAACTTACTAACCATAAGTGAACATTCTCTTGTTAACTCCCAGTGATCCTGAGGAAGCACACTGGAAATCTCTGACATAGTTCGGTGGCTTTAAAGACATACCATACCAGCTCTATTCTTGCCATGGCAAGAGGCCCAGGGTGGGCTTCCTGGATGGATTAGACCAGCTGGAAGCCTAAACAGCAGCAAGTCCCTATAGTTGATATTCCCGTGTTTGGGTGGCACTGGAGAGGTGGGAGAGCCATGGACAGCTAATGATAAAGAGACCCTCAAACTCATATTTTAAAAATATTTGGTCAAGGGTTAGCATAAATTATTCTACATTAGAAAAAATGCATCTTCATGTCCACTTTTGAATACAGAGAATATATTATGCATTCTGAAAATTTTGTGACACTTCAAGTGTTTGGAAATACTTATTTCACAAAAGTTCCCTTTTTAAAATACTTTTTAATGTATTATTTAAATTTATTTTCAGAGAGAAAGCAAGCAAGCAGGGGAAGGGCAGAGAGAGGGAGAAAGAGAATTCCAAGCTGGCTCTACAGTGTCAGCACAGAGTCCAAGGTAGGGCTCAAACCCATGAACTATGAGATCATGACTTGAGCCTAGGTGGGACACTTAACCGACTGAGCCACCCAGGCGCTCCTGTTTATAACTTTTTATAACGTGCTATGAGCAACTTAAAATTCCTGCATATAAGTTAACAAAATGCTTTTTTAAAAAATGTTTTATTAATTTTTGATACAGGAGAGACAGTGTATGAGAGGGGGAGGGTCAGAGAGAGAAGGAGACACAGAACTGGAAGCAGGCTCCAGGCTCTGAGCTGTCAGCACAGAGCCTGACGCGGGGCTTGAACCCACGAACGTGAGATCTGACCTGAGCTGAAGATGGATGCTTAACCAACTGAGCCACCCAGGTGCCCCAACAAAATGCTTTTTATCTGTCATTCTGTGACTCCTCCTTTTTATTTCTTAAAAAATTTTTGAAAAATAAAAGTTCTTTACAATCACACAAAATAATAAAATGTTTGGCAAATAAAATGATTTGTTTATTTTTGTTTGACATCATTTGCTTACAGAATCCCAGTTTCTTGTACCCTGAGCGCCCTCAAATGTCCACTGATGACTGTAGGGAAACAGTGTATGTTTGGTTACATTGTTGTACATGGGCAACATGGGCATACAAATTGCCCATACACATGTTTAATCCACACGTGGCTATGGTTTGAATTTTCATATAATTTGCAGGTTTTCACATTGCCTTATGAATGTTTCTGTGTACACTTAAACACAAATTTAAAATGTTTTATAATTCATCATTCACATTTATAGTTTATTAAAAATAATCAATTATAAAAACTCTAAACTGAGATTTTTGCAGGTACTAGCTTTCAAAACTTCAACAACAACAACAACAACAAAACCCTTACAACAGATTTTTCCCCATTGAGTAAAAACAACTAAATTTAGGATAATTACAATAGGAAGGAATGTTTTTCGAACTGATCATTCTTGTCATGTAAAAAAAAAATTAGTTTTTATTTTATGAGAGTGAGACACATAGAGAACAAGGAGGTGAGAGGCAGAGAGAGTGGGAGACACAGAACCTGAAGGAAGCCCCAGGCTCTGAGCTGTCAGAGCAGAGCCTGATTCAGGACTCGAACTCATGAACAGTTATATCATGACCTGAGCCAAAGTTGGATGCTTAACCTACTGAGCCACCCAGGAGCCCCCATTCTTGTCATTTTAAAGCCTGTTGTTTTCAAAGTCTATTATTTCAAGAGTCTGTTTGTTTCATTTTTTGTTTTTTTGTTTCTTTGTTTGGGGGAAAGGGACATTTTTTGAATGCAGAATGTATCAGAACATCCCTCATGAACTTCCTCTTTTGGCCCATTTCTATAGAGTCCAACCTAACAGGTCCTAAGGAATGAATCCCAAACACATCCAAATTTGCTGCTTTAATATGATCTTCATTCCCACTTGAGGGATCTGTTGGGATAGTCTTTTACCAATCAGGTTACAGCGCCATCTGGTATTCAAAACTGGGAGTCCTGGGCAAGAAGCAGACTGCTTCAAAAAAAAATCCCCAAGAACTGCGGATAAAAATGGTGCTGAATGGACTGGAGGAGGTAAGACTCAGAAAAAGTGCAGAAGGGCTTAGAATATAGTGGTGAAAGGGGTGAGTGGAGCAGGAACTTGTAAATAACAAAACTAATTCATAGATATTGCAAACATTCAAACATTGTAAGGTGTATAAACATATTAATGAGTCCTATACCAAATTTCTGTTTCATTTACCTTAATAGATGCAATCACTGTTAAAAATCCCAGTATCTACAAAGGATTGATACCTATACAAATACACTGATAAATGTCTGCATAAATACACATGTTGCTTTCAATTACTTTTGGAATTGTTATATTATAAATATCAGATGATTTTTCCATATAACCATATATAGAAGTCTCATTTTTTGTCATATGCATGATTTCCAATAACATATGCACCTTACTTCTTTTGTGATATATCTATTTATACATAATTAGAACATCTTTAATTTTTCCACTATCACAAACAATGTGGACATATTTATTCCTCTTTTTTTTAAATCGGTTTTTAAACAGATGTTAGTGTAAGCACATTTCCCATTTTTCAAGATATTAAAGATATATGCCTCAGAAAAGGCATTTTTGAGGTCACATGAACAGAGCAATGGCTCCAGAGTAGCCGTGCCCTGATCTCAAAAAGAGAATGCTGACTCCTGCCAGTCTCCTTGCTCATTCTAGTCAACTAATCCTTTGAAACCTTCCTTGGCTATGGGACAAGGGTGGACTTCTGAGGACAGACTATGTGATTCAGATGAGTAGAGACCAAAATATTCACTCTAAGGCAACTAATTGTGAAGCTGAAGTCTTCCAGGCAAAACAAATTTTATGTCCAAATGTGTACACATTTTGTTCTAGGAAGCAAGTCTGGCAAGCAAGTGGATTTCTTTATTGAGGACAGCAACAGTAAGAGCAAATCTCTCTTCTGGAGCTTTCTGGTGCCTGTTTCTTCCCTCTTCAAAACATCGTATTGTGCTGACATTATCCTCTTTGTTCACAACTCAAGAGAGGGTTTGGGAAGACTATCTATGAGCCTCCTAATTTTGCTATGCCCCTTTTTTCTCTTGCTTTTTATTTGTCCCACTAACCTAATTCCTAAACTATCTTTTCATTTTATGTCTTACTCCTTAGACCTAAATATTTATCCATCCATTCATTCATTTAATAAATATTTATGGAACACCTACTATATATTGAGTACTTTCCTAGGAACTTGAGATACATCAGTGTAAAAAACCAAAGCTCCCTGGGTTAGTGAAGCTTACAATTATAATTTATATTATATATTTATATAGCATGTGTAATTAGGGATAAAATAGTGATGGGTACATTGTACAAAAAATGTATCAAAGTAAGATGAATAGAGAGGCTTGGCTGAGAAGTGCAAGTTTCAAAAGTGAATAAGGTGGCTGGGGAAAGACAGAAAAGATGAATTTGGAGCAGAGACTTGAAGGAAGTGAAAGAGTTAATCAAGCAGAAGCAGAGTGGGGGTTGTTATGAGCAGACAGCAAAAGACCTCTAAGAGAGCTCATTTGTCAGAGGAATGGCAAGGGGGGTAGTGTGGCTAGAGTGCAGCTGAAGTCAGAAGGGTCATTCATAGCCATTCATAGCGTTTAGGACACTGTGGCTTCCACTGAGTGCAGCAAGCAACCATTGCAGGGTTTTGAACAGGGGCTGTACAGAATATGAGTCATCCTGATTTATTGAAGATTATGGGCTGGAGGAAAAGAACAGGAAGAAGCAGGAAGACATGCTCAGAGACTACTTCAGTCACCCAAATGAGAGATGTTAAGGCTCTAATCAGGTTTCACCTACATGTCATGTTACGTCTATCTCCTATTCAGTCTAATGGAACTGTGAAGTTATGTCCCTGATAGAAGATGAAAGGGATAATGTGTTCAGCCTGTCTGTAATGTCTGAGTTTGAAAAAATGCTGCACCTTAGGAAGTGTTGAACTAATATTAGAAATAAAAGCTTTGCTGTGCTGTCTCAGATCTCTGCTGTCTGAAGAAGTCTTGCCTATATGGGGCTCTATCTTGGGGCAGGAAGCTGATGGTTTGTAATATTGGCCAGTATGAAACCAGAATCTTTAAACATGAGTCTATTAAGAAAATGTGGTTCTTAGTCTGAGAACAAAGGCTTAGTGAAGGGCAGGGTCTGACTTTGAGAACAGATGTGGGGGAGGGGTCGGTGGGGGGCAGGCTTACTCCACCTCTCCTATTCCTGCTTCAGATCTCTGGTTCCAAATGGACTTTTCTCCCCTTAAAGAACTGCAGGCCCTCTTCACTGCGACTATCCTGATTCCCTGTACTTGTGACATAGAATTTGGAAGAAGCTCTGAGCCTTACTGATATAGATGTATGGATTTTTGAAAAACTGATAACATCCTATAATTTAGGAAGCAGAAAAAATGCAAAGGTCGGTTGTGGGCTTCCTAACATGTCATCTGCCATCTGAAGACTGCAATGGTGACGAGTTTTTAATAAATAAGAGTGAGTTGAGAATCTTAGCGTAAAAGAGTCATGATTTCCAGAAATCTGAGTTTATCTGACCCTGGGCCACTGTTAGATCACTGCCCTATTCTGAACTCTATCGGACTGGGGAGAGGGACTGGCATCTAGGTTACATCGCAGTACAAGAATGTTTATGTCGCATTCTGTATTTATGAACCTTTCTCCTAAGACCACCGTTCTGCAGCCCTTATCTCTTAGGCCAAGTCTAGTGTCAATCAACTGGAAGAAGAGGTGGGAGGAGATGGGTGGAGACCATCTCCTATCCCTGAAAGGGAGGGGGGCTCCTGGCGCTTGCGCACATTTCCCCCTGCACTGCAGGGGTCAGCTTCACACTGGAAGGGGGTTTTTGAAGCATGCGCACTCTTGATCCACTGCAGTTCCAGCTCTAAGCGGGGAGGGGGCTTCCTGGCGCATGCGCACTCTTTTTACAGCACTGCGGAGCCAGCTTTGCGGCTGCGCAAGTTTGGCACCTTCCAGAAAGCTCGAGGGCTGGGCGGGGGCGATGGTGAGGGGTGTCGGTGTCGCATTCTCTCCTGCTTCTTCCTCTGCTGGAGTTTACAGCCCCCAAGTGTTCATTTTGTGACATGTTACTGCATCAACAGATCACAACCGATTTACTTAGGGATTGCTCATGTCTGTTCTCTGACAACATCTAAATGGGATATTGGGAGTTGGAAATGAACTGTGCGAGTCACTAGAGTAGGATTAGAGTCAAGTAACAAACCCTAATTTTGGAAAGAGAACAGCTGCATGAAGGCAGTTTGGGCAGTTTGACAGGCTGGAGGTGAGTGGACTCAAAGAAGTCTCACCTCAGCAACTGAATACCCTACTTATCAGCCTCTCTCTCTCCCTGGGGCTATATTCCCAGAAGCCGCGGATGATTGAGCAATGATTCCGTAAGAGTGCTTTCCATACCAGCAGCAGCACTGCAAACTAGCTAGGTATGCGGATTCTCAGCTGCAGACCCCCAGTCCCTTCAAGCTGTAAATGGGAGCCTTTAAACATTGTTAAGCCAATATTTAAAAAATCCTCTAAGTGGTTCCTGGGCTAGAAACTGGGACAGAGTGCTGAGAGACTGTGGTGGAAACAGCCCCAAGAAAACTAGGAATTTTACCCCCATCCCCGCCGCCCTCAAACCCCAGCCTGCTAGAACTAAGCTGGTATCTGCCGCTTTGCAGAAGGAATGGGCGAGAAAGGAGGCACTGCGGTAGGTCTTCCTGAAGGCTAGGCTTCATACTTGCAGCCTGGCACCCGCACTGGATCCCACATCTATCATGGCTGTGTCCTAAGTGAAAATTTGGGGAGAAACTTTTAAAAAGAGATCCTGATTTTTTTTTTAAGGCTTCTCACTGCCTATTCTTCCTTCTAGGATACTAATGATTAATCGCCTGTATTCTGGTCATTTAGCTTAGAAAAAAAAACGTAAATATAGCACTGTACATTTTGTCTCAATTTATCCAGTATACCTGTCCAAACTTCATGGAAGGATGAAGGGGAGCCGGTGATTGAATTTGGAATGGAAAATAAATGACAGTGTGAAAAGGGGTGAATTGAGAGTTTGAAGGGCTTATATACTACCTTTGTGTGAAAACAATGACTTAGAAAATCAGAAACATTTCTCAAATCAATACTCAAATCTTCTTTATCCTCGTATTGTATGTAGGCAGAATTGAAAGCTAGAGATTCTTTCTTCCATAGTGGTGTAACAGTTACTTATGTTCTCCTAGGAACTTTCTTACCCAGATTCATGCCTATACAACTTGGCATTAATGGGCATATATAAATGGAAAGAGATGCAGCATTTGTCTGTGCTCAGAATGGTCTTCTCTGGAATGGGAATGGGCATTGTCACCTGCGCCTCATGTTAGTCTGATTTGGGAACAGACTCATATGCCCATGAGGACCCATGCAAACACAAAGGATCATCATATAATGAAGACATTCTCCTGGTTTGCATGGAGTTTATATCTTCCTGAACTTCCCTGAAGTTCTCACTTCTACTCACCACAGAGTCTTTCTCACCATAAGATGTTGTCCTCTTTGGTGAAGAGACAAGACAGTGAGCTCAAATCCCTTCTGCTTTCCAGATCCAATTGTGTTTTCCTCTTCCAAGCATCCCTCAGCCCACAGAACTCTCTTTCCATTCTGGTGGATGAAGTAGCTTAGCTTTCCCCCTTGCTTTTGAGTGAGGTGTTTGGCTTTATCATTAAATCATCTCTTCTGTGTAGGGTGTTTTTGAAAACAGAAGCTGGGAAGACTTGAAAAATATTACAGCTTTGATCCCTGCTACATCCCATACTAATTTAACATGCAGAGATATGACTATCTCCTTGAATGGAAGAAATTAAGGGAAAACAATGAGGGAGAATAAAATAGATTAGTATCCCAAAAGATTTTCTGCTGTTGATATGTTTTTGCAGTAATCCAAGAAAGAGATAAAGTTGCTTGAATTATCCTAGTGATGAAAAAGTACATAGATTTGAGTTATATTTTTCAACATAAATAGATGGAATTTGGCAGAGGAGAATGGGTGGAGGAATTGGAAGGACTGAATCATAAAGATATAGGGAGGATAATCTAGGTGTTTGGCCTAATCAGCAGCTGATAATAAGGATAACACCACTTACTGAGATATAGAACAGTAGATTAGGAGTATGTTTCAGGAGGAAATAAAGTGGAGCTCAATTTTTGACTTTTTATGTATAGAAAAAATCTGTGAAAATTCAAGTGGATTTCAATTTAGCTGTAGATAGGTGTATGTGGAGTTCAAATGGAGTCTGGGCTTGAGGTAAAAGCATGGAATCACATATCTACAGTGAAAGCCAATTGATAGCAAAAAAAAAAAAAAAAAACCTATCAGTTTTTGTTGTCCCCAGATGTGGTGTTGTAGAGGAGTAAGAATTCATTATTGAAATTCTCTTTGTTTACTTGAGATTGTGAGAAATAGATTTATTTTCCAATTCAGCATGTTCTCATTCATTTTGTGTTTCTACTACCTTTTGCTTATGTACTGAACAATTCAAAAACTTTTAAGATCAGCTGTATCTTTTGTTGCACCTCGTCATGCTTACCTAAAATTGGCACTTTAACCATTCTACCTGGAAGTTTTTCCAAGATAGGTAAAAGTCATTCAGTTTACCACTGGCAATAGGTTTACCACTTTTCTACCATTATGTAACACGGAGCACCATTTTTCAAACATGTGCCATCTGTTTGTTGTTGTTGTTGTTGTTGTTGTTTTTGCTATTTTTTCACCCTCAAAGCACAAGAGGTCTGCTCTCCCTTTTCCAGTTTTTCCTGGCAGCTTCTTCACTGTGTTTTCAGTTTGTACTTTCTGTTCCACTATAAAGCTTGTGCTTTATATTTTTGTTACCACCACACTTCTAAGGACCTATGTATTAATTAGCTTTGGTGCATATCAACCTATCCCCCAAAATGTGTGCCTTTAAACAGTATTGAACATTTCTAGTCAGTTTAGTGGTTCCTATGATCCAGGCTGGTTTAACTGGACCTAGAGGTCTAGCATGGCATCCTCTGTATATGCAAAGTTTGGCTTTTTGGCAGGTTTGGTGACAGGAATGATTTGCAATATTTCTCTCATCATAAAGCAAGCTAGCCCAGCCTTCTTAATATAATTCTGGCATTTTTAAGAGTATCAAGAGAAAGAACGCCTTAATGTGCAAGTTATTTTTATGCATCTCTGGTTGTGTCACATTTGAGATATTCTGCTGGCTAAAGGAAACATGTAGCCATTTCCCAGAGTTAGTGTGGCTAGGGACTACCCTTTAATTGGAAGCAAGGATTAAAATTGTTGTACAATTTTTGCACACATGGAAATGGATGAGGACCTACCACAATATCTTAAGGATCACAGTATTTTAACGTTATGAACAATGGAGAGGGAATCAATAAATGAGACTGAATTAGACTAGTCAGAGAGTTCAGTGGGTGATAAGGAGAATGGAGACTCAGAAACAGAGGATACATTTTAAAAAGGCTCATAGACACTTGAATACAGATGAGCGATCAAAGAAAATGAACAGCTGGAAGTATCTGCCAGTTTTAACAGCATGAAGATCCGCAATGATGTTTGGAAGATTTGTTTTGATAGAGAGGGAAAACCCACCCAGAATAGGATAGAGGCTTAGATCTGAGTAGTGTCTGTACAAAGACTTATTGTTGTTACTATGCTATAGTTTTCCCTGTAAAGGACATACTTTTTTTTTTAATTGTAACTCAAAATTACTCTAAATATTACCAACCACATGGAAAATAATCACAGCATCTACACATGATTCAAAGCAGTCAGAAGGCACATCGTAATCTCCAATGCATTTCTATGGCTTTAAAATACATGCCAGGTTCTATTCCTGTCCTGGCCAGAATCCTGGTGATGCAGTTGGTAGATGGATGGGTCCAGCTGGGAGCTCCAACATCAAGCACCTGAGGTAGATATCTATGTTTAGAGTGGGAAAACCATGAAATGATGACCCTTCAAAGCATTGTCTTCAAATCTTGTTCAAGTTTGAGATATTGAAGACACAGAGAAAATTTTAAACAAAAAGTGTTCATTTCTTCCTTTCAGCTGAAAACCAGAGATTTATTATATTCTGGGTACACTCTATAACAATCTAACTATTTGGAGTTATCTTTCATTTCACAAATATTTCTTCAGTCATAGTGGGAATTAGTCAGCCATACAGTTTAATGACAGCAGTAACTTAATCTATCATTCATTATTTCTTCCAGAATCTTGGCTAGTCTTTCTCTGGATAGTTAGCTAGACATTATGTACAATATTGGTACTTAATACATTTGCACTCCTATAACCAACACAGAGAATACTTGTTTCCCTACTCCTTTGACCACACTGTATAAGTTAACTTACTTTTATAAATTTCCACTTCAATAGGTAAAAACAATAGTGTATTTTTATTTTCCTGATTCCTACATAAGGTTAAAAATCTTTCCATATGTTCCTTGGTAATTTGTATTTTCTGTTAATTTCCTGTTGGATATTAACTGTTATTTTTCCCCATTTGGTGGGTTATTTGTTAAACTTAAAAATTGTGAAAATTCCATATATTCTAGAGGTGAAATCTTTGCCAATTACAGATGCTAAAAATATTTCTTCCAAATAGAAGGATTTTTCTCACTGTTTTTAGATAGTGTTTTAATATAAACTCACTATTATAAATATTGTGATAGAGAGGCTTCACATTTTTTCCTAGATAGTTGAAACAATAGTCAGTTGTGCCAAAATTATTTGTTGTAACTTTTTTTATTATGATAAAATTGTAAACTTAAAGAAATGTTGCAAGAATAGAACAGAGGATTCCGGTATTCTTTTTTACCCAAATTCATCAAATATTTATAATTGTACACACACACACCCCATTTGACTTATTATTCTTATCATTCTCTCTACATATAGACATGGGTAGATACAGAATTATGTGTGCGTATGTATACCCACACAAACACAATAAATTTCCAAAACATTTTAAATTAAGGAAGATAAGGTATGTTCTTTCAAACCTAAATACTTTAGAATACATTTCCAATAACACTGACATTCTATTACAAACCATAGTTAGGAAATTTAGGATTGATTAAATGTTACTATCTACTTTACAATCTATATCCAAATTTTGTCAATTGTCTCAATTATGTCCTTTACAACAGTTAATTTGGGATTCAGGGTTATATGGTGTGTTTCATTTTCATATATTTTTGGTTTCCTTTCATATTGAGTAATTCCTCAGTGTTTCTTTGTGATTATTGACTTTTATGTGTTTGAAACATTCGAGTCAATTAATTATTTTGTAATACACCTCTTATTATGTTATACATTTCTATAAAGAATGTTATTGAAATGATGCTGAGTCATTCTCAAAGCATCATTTAAGGAGACATATAATGTTGATTTGTACTGATATTGGTGGTGCTAACTTTGATCATTTGGTTAAGATAAAACTTTAAGTTTCTCCATGATTAACATTTTCCATTTGTAATTATTAAAAATAATTTATAGGAGATATTTTGAGACTTAGTCTGTTGCTGATAATACTTTCCCTGACTATTTTTAACACAAATTGAATTTCTAATTTCTACTTCATCATTCATTCATCAGTTGTAAGCTGGTATCCTTATATCTGAAAGAATTTTCCCTTCACCTTCATTCATTCATTGTTTACATCAATATGGATTCATGATTCTCATTTTACTCATTGGATTCAAATCCATAACTACCTTAGTTTTTTAATTATTTCAAATTTACATTAAAATTTACATAAAAATTTATACAGCTTTAAAAACTACAAAAGATAGAGTTCCTATATCCTTATTCAAAGTTTCTACTGAAATCTGACACCTAGTTTCCCTATAAAATTTCACAAAAGCATTGTATATCTCTTATAATTAGTGAACCAATATTGATACATTATTAACCAAAAGTCATGCTTTATTAAAGTTTCCATAGTGTTCACCTAATGTGATATATCTGTTCCAGGATTCCAGCCACGATACTGCATTTACTTGTCGTGTCTCCTTACTTGTCAGTCTTCTTTCTGAGACTGTGACAGTTCCTCAGAACTTCTTTGTTATTGATAACTTTAAGACTTTTGAGGGGCGCCTGGGTGGCTCAGTCAATTAAGCCTCCGACTTTGGCTCAGGTCATGATCTCATGTTCTTGGGTTCCAGCCCCGCATCGGGCTCTGTGCTGACAGCTCAGAGCCTTGGAGCCTGCTCCCGATTCTGTGTCTCCCTCTCTCTCTCTGCCCCTTCCCGTTCATGCTCTGTCTCTCTGTCTCAAAAATAAATAAGAAGCATAAAATAATTTTAAAAAGACTTTTGAGGACTACTGGGCAAGTATTTTGTTAGCATGTCCCTCAACTGGGATTTATTTCATGCTTTTGTCATGATTAGACTGGATCTATGTATTTTGAAAAGGAGGATCACAGAGGAAAAGTACCACTTTAATTATATCATATCAATGGTACATATTATAAAAATGTGGATATTGACCTTAAAAACCAATACTGGCTGAGGTAGTATTTGTCACGTTTCTCAAAAGTTACTTTTTCCCCCCTTGGAAGCAAGTCAGTATGAGCAGCCAGCACTTAAATAATGGGGGGTTAATGCTTTACCAGCTAGAGAGGGAACTATCTACATATGTTATTCAGGATTATTCTGCATATAATATTTGTTTTATTTCCCTATTTATTTATCATGTTATTTATATAAGTGTGGACTCATAAGGAGAATTTTAATTAAAAATGGAGTTATTCTCAGGATTCATGCATACCTTTTGAGGACAGGATATTGAGTAAATAAGTAGAAGTAAGCATTCATGGATGTTTATGTTCTGTTTGGGGATACAATACGGCACTATTTATTTTGAGGCACGTATTTTCCCAAATCTCCTTCCTTCAGGCTGACTTCTATACTCTTTGGCATGTTTTCATTTATTTCAAGCACTTCCTTACTCCAACATTATTTTTCTTTGAAGATTAACTCTTCAGTGTTTGCTTTTCTGATTTGAAATATCTTATTTATATGATTTTTTCATACATAAATGTTTTATATTCAATGATACAATAGTTTTGCACTATCCTTTCTTCACCAGCATATGTGGGCCACTAGGAAGTTATAAATTCATTAGTAAAATCATGAGGAAAGGGCTTCTGTAAGCCCATAAACTCTTGGAAACATCCTCAAATGAAGTGGCTTATACAAGATTTTATTCACATCTTTAAAATTGCTAGACTTAGGTTTCAAACATTTTCTTTGGCATCAAACATTTTTTTCTTAAAGTTTACTTATTTTTGAGAGAGAGACAGAGAGAGAGAACAGGGGGAGGGTAAGTGAGAGAGGGAGACACAGAATCCAAAGCAGACTCTGAGCTGTCAGCATAGAGCCCGATGAGGGGCTCGAACCCACAAACTGTGAGATCATGACCTGAGCTATAGTCAGACACTAAACCTACAGAGTTACCTAGACACCCCTCAAACATTTTTTTCATTAGTAATTGTCCTTCCCATCCCAAGTCTTTCATTTTAAATGCTTATTTTTTCCTTTCCTTTTCCTTTTGTGATTACTCACAATTTACTAGTGCCTCTTATACTGCTTTGTCTGGCCTTTTTCTACATATTCCAACTGAGATGTGACACATAAAACTTTTTCCTTCCAGACTCACTGTTTATTAATGTTTCTTGGTCTTTGAAGTTTCGGAGGGATCTTGAACCCAGAAAAAAATGCTAGATTATAAGAGAAACCACCCTCATACCCTTCCAGTGAGTAGTTACAAGAGAGTTTATTTTGTAGTCTTTTCTCAGCACATGTAGAGCGCAGAGTTGCTAAAGTGCTTAAAATTTGCCTATAAAAATTTACATAAATATGCAGTTCTCAAAAGAAATGTATAAACCTTAGAACAACTCCATTTTCCTAGTTAAAATTCACCTTATTCATGTGAGGTGTCAATGTTAGATCTGTACATAGCTATCAATGACCCGTGTTACAGCGCCATCTGTCATCCATAAATGGAAGTATGAGAGCAGGAAAAAAATTAAATTGCTGAAAACACAGGCTCCCCACTGCTGTGGAATATGTTGGTGAGGAGAGACATCAGAGTCCTAAAAAGAGCATGGTCCAAGGAACCACTGATGATGGACTTCAACATATAGGAGATTAGAATACTTTTAAATTACAAAATCAATAAATTACTGCAAATTTTGAAAAAATTACAGAAACTTACAAATTAAAAGTTAAAAGATTTAAACAAAGTATTCCTAACCCCCCATTTCACTGTATACTATATTTTGTGGTTATGCATTCAGAATTTTACAACAACATATAGGAGATTAGAATACTTTTAAATTACAAAATCAATAAATTACTGCAAATTTTGAAAAAATTACAGAAACTTACAAATTAAAAGTTAAAAGATTTAAACAAAGTATTCCTAACCCCCCATTTCACTGTATACTATATTTTGTGGTTATGCATTCAGGATTTTACAATGTTTACAAATATATACTATATACACACACTTATATAGAGAGTTGGATATAGAGAAATAGACATCAGATTTTTATAACATTTACAAGTATATCAACTGAATGTCTATATATCTACTTATATATACATATTACTATATATTTAACATGTACAAATATATGTGTTTAATAAAACTAGATATGTGATATTCATATTTTGTTGTCCAAAATAATTTTTGTAGTATGTCATGTTTCTATATCACTAGATATCAATACATTACTCTCATTAGCATTTTGTATTAGAAATTTTATGTATGACAATTATTTTGTCTATGCCCCATTGATAAACATTTTATTTATGTTTCACTTTTTTGGAAAATGCTGCAGAGAACATTTTCATGTCACACTTCAGTGAAAATAGAATTGGTGTGTCAGAAAACGACTACAGTAATATACATCCTACCTTAAAATGTGTAAGTACCAAATATGCAGTTCTCAAACCTGAATATTAGCAACTTGTTTGTTCCCCAGTAAAGCTAACATGGCTTATTCGCTTATTTTAGTGTGGGTTTTTTGGGGAGGGGAGGCAGATATAGTGTTCATTATTTCCATGTATTTTGTTTCCTCTTCTGAAAAAAAAATCCTGTTCTTATGACTTAATACATATTTAAAATAAAGGGATTTTCATTTTCTTTATTGAGTCAGTCTATATTTTGAATTTAAACTGAATACTGCACTACAGGTATAGCAAGTATTTTCCAAATGTTTAACTATGTACTTAAATAGGGTTAACTGCTATTAGAGTTTACAATACTACTAAAGTATAGTATACTGTAATACTAAACTAATAGAGTTTACTATACTACTCACTAAAGAGAGTTAACTACTCGCCTTATTGTACCTAAACATTATCAACAGTTACAGAAAATTACAAATATTTAATTTTATCATTTCTGGTTTCATTTGGAAACTATTTCATTGTTTAGTTTTTATTTAAAAAACATTTAATTTGGGATTCATGTATATTTATCGAAAAAATGGAGAACCTAAGTTTATTTAATGAATGAATGGCTGATAAAGTTAGACTATTTTAATTAGCCATCTCTCTACATTGTGGATTTTAATTACAAGTTCATTTTCATTAAGTCGTTATGTATTTAACAGAAAATATATTCAGTTAAAGACAAGTACTATAATCCCCTGAAAGATGTTGGACGACGCTATTTTTTAACATTTTGGAGCATCTGCTTCTTACTATGCTTTAGTTATGACACATTTGCCTAAACATTTTATCTTAAGGCAGGTGCTACTCTGTAACGTGTCCTTTTAATGTTTCAAATTCAGTATTTCAGAATTGACCTGTAAGAATGCAGCTACGGAATCTCTAAATTGTAGTTTTTGATAAAGCGATCTGAAATGTTTTGTTCTCCAAACAATGTTAAAAAAAAAAGTTTACACTCTTTACACTTATAGTATGGTGAAAAACAGCAAGGATGTGGAAATGAACTGTGGAGATACACAGTCTTCTGGAACCGTTCTGTTTTGTTTTTTTCTTCTTGCCTTATGAATAGGTCAGAGTGAACACTGCGTGAGCCTCTGTTTTCCGGATAGCGATCCCGTTGGTACCGCGACCACTGCCCATAAACGCAGGATAGAAAGAGAGCCGCTAGGAAAAACTTCCCGGTCCGCGGAGCGGGCTCACTGGCTAAGCACTGTGGGAAGGTCACGTGACTGGCTGAGAAGCCGGCAGCCCGAAAGGGCCAATCTCATGAGGGCCTGGGCAGTATTGGTGGGTTAGACGCGGTATGTCCCTCTGGGCCTCCGTCTCTTGGACCTCTGCCTATCCGTTCCGGTTTAAGGCTCTAAACTGGGAACTTCCTATCGGTGATTTGTGCCGGGGAGATACTGGCGCTAGATACCGTTGGCCAGGCCATGGAAAATTTCTTTTGAGCCCTTTGTTTCTCTCGATTTTGATGTTCAATTTTCAGCCTATAGAGGCTTTTTTTTTTTTGAAAATGTGACTATGTTTTTTTAATATCCTTCGCTTTTTATATTCATATGAAAACACGTAAAGTTGTTTATAGTATTCCTTTTTAAATAGTGCTTTCTGTTTTTTACTTTAGATTAATACCATTGGTCATTTTTTCAAATGTTTAATTTTGATTGATGTGGAGTTTTTTGTGTTTTACTTTGGTTTGGTTTGTTTAATGGTTAACAGCACTTAAGGTCATTTTAGACGTGGGTCTAAATTAGTGTTTTTCAGAACTATATATCCACGCCAGTGGTTCCAGGAACTAGAATTCAACATAGTATCTCAAAAAATCCTGTAATTATTGCCAGTATACAGTTTTGCTTCCTCTTTAAAACTTTTAATCCTTCAATTTTAATTTTTATTTAAAATAACTTAAAAGTGTTTGATTAATTTATTTCAGAATAACTGTTGTGCTTTCCTTTTAAACTTCCCCTAATACACAACTCCTCCTTTTAACCACTATCCCTTAATTTAATCTTAGAACTGCCGGACCTCAGAATTTTGTTTCAGGTTTACCCCATCTTTGTTCCTCACTGCTATATCCTAGCTCAGGCTTCGGTGTTTGTTGTAGAAACTTCTTTACTAGAACATCACACAAAATGAGTCGAGGTCTGTTTTCCATTCATTATCAATTATTTTGAATTTACATATTTGGTCTTCTGTATTCCAAAAATTACTACAGAAGAACATTGAAAAGATAATGGAAAAACAGAAGGTAGGAAAATCCAAGAACATGAAATTCCTGATACGATATTCAGTATTGTCTTTCAACTCTTGTTTTTATAGCCTGATAATTTTGCTTCATATAATATTTAGAACTATGTGTTTTTCTGTATTAACTTTCTAATTTTTGAAGTAATAAATTTATTTTGGTAAAAATTCGAGTTATACCTAGACAAAAGTTATGTAATTAATGAATGTCATGTACTGGCTGACTCCTGCAGTTTTTAACCACCAATATCCATACTTTGATGGCTCTTTTTTCAGACTATGTTTGTAAAACACATATGATATATTTTTGTAATTTTCAGCTACATATACTGAGTCATAATATTGTCACACATTATTATTAGTGTTTTTTTTTATTTGATTAGAACATAATTACTCAGAAAAAAGTACATATATGTATTACCATTATACCCACTGCACAGGTGAGGACACTAACAATGAGGTAGGTAGTGTAACTGGTGAAAGATTATATAGGTATTAAGTGATGTAATCAGGATGCTATCACCTTTGTTCTCTCTACACTGCTATCCTCCTCACCACTGTATAGGCATAAACACCTCCTTGTCCTATTGTCCTATTCTGTGCTTAACAATTGTTACTTATATCAAATATTTACTGTATTCTGTTGCTATAACTTGTTTACCCAATCATCCATTAATAGTTTATAGGCATATACAGTATTTAGTTTGTTTCTATTTTGGTTTTGTTTGTTTTTGTTTTATTTTATTTGCTTTTTTGTCAAAAGAAACAGTATTGGAGTACACAAAGCCTTTACATTTATCACATTTATCTACATTACAGGTATATATATATATGTATATATATATATATATACACATATATATATTCACACACATATTTGTGGAATTATATATGATATATTTGTAGATATATTTGTAGGTTTTTTATATTTGTAGAATTTTAACTGCTAAGCCAAAGTGTGTCCATCCCTGCAATCTTACTACATCATGACAGATCTTTATCCAAATTATATTATTTTCTATTACAATATACATATTTCTGTAGAGTTACTCTATATGTGACATGAGAAATATTTTCCATCTCATTTACAAATTAGAATATAGAATGCTTTATTTTGCTTTAACAGCTATTTCAATACTGCCTATTGCCTTTATCTGAACCCTTAACACTGCTTCAATAAAGTTTGGAAGTGACATGATTTGTGAACTGATCAAAAAGTGACAATAAACCAGAAAAGAGCAGAGAGAAAGCAGACCACAAGGTGCTACAAGAACCACTGGGGGAGACATTCCAGAAGGCTTTTTTATAGGAGTTTGGTGTTGTGTTACCCAGATGTAATACAAACTAACTGACCATGCATTAAGAATTCTAATATTAAAGAAAATACTACTTTAGTTTCTTATATATGTAATGAGTATTCTACTCTTCTCTTCTATTCTATTTAAGAGAGAGAGAGAGCAGACATGTAAGTGGGGGAAAGGGCAGAGGGAGAGAGAGAATCTCAAGCAAACTCCACACTCAACATGTGAAATCAAGAGTCAGTCGCTCAACCAACTGAGCCACCCACGTGCTCTGAGAATTTATTTTTATCTCTTCAAAAAGTCCAATCATTGTAAGCAAACAAGGACTATTATAGAAACTCAGGAATTTCCTTAATTTCAGCCTCCTTCTAGTTTTCTTTTCCACCATCCTCAATATCTAGGCCTTCATATTATTCCAATTATGCAGAAAGAGATAAAGAAGGCAGTAGGGGTTACTTCTGCATCTCTTCAGATGGAATGAATACAGATCATTTGTCCAGTGTGAAGGATGCTTGTTCCACTTACATACCTGCCCATTGAGTTGTGGGTTTAGCACAAGGGCTTAGTGTTTTCTTGTGGAAAGTATCTATGCTTAATTAGAGCTCTTAAATAACTAGATGTGGCATTGAGTCAAAATGGCTTTGAGTCACTTTAGAAGTACATACATAATTTTGCAATTATTTAGCCATTATCTTAATAGCTACATGAACTTAAATCTCATGTGTTAAAAATAAAAACAAGAAATATATCAGCATTCAAGAAACCAATTTGGGGAAGCAATACTAAGACTGAGAGTTAATTACTTAAAGTCACACTTTTTTGCCAAAGAACTACTTTAGCCCAAACAATAAATATAACCAAACTCAATTTTAGATGTTTAATAGTGATATCTTTAAGAATTTCACATAATGGGGTGCCTGGATGGCTCAGTCGGTTAAGCATCTGGCTGTGGCTCAGGTCATGATCTCATGGTTCATGGGTTTGAGCCCCACGTGGGGCTCTGTGCTGACAGCTAGCTCAGAGCCTGGAGCCTACTTCGGATTCTGTGTCTCCCTCTCTCTCTGACCCTCCTCTGCTCACGCTGTCTCTGTCTCTCAAAAAAAAAAAAAAAAGAATTTCACATAAATTATTCCTCTGCCTTATTATTCTCTATTTCTTATTGCATGATCTCCCTTCCTACAGTGGTGCATTTTGGGGTTACTATATTGTAGTACTGCCTTATCTCTAACTTGGCCCTGGCCATGCATGAACAGACACATCTCAATAGTCTCTGTCTGGCAAAATCCATAAACATGATAATAAATGGGGAGTGGCAGCCTACAAAATTAGTTAATTCCCAATGTCATGTTCACTGGTATGCAAAATTCTCAAGAGAAAAATAAGTTTCTGTTTTACCAAACTAAAGATGTAAACTTTGGTATCAAAAGCTATGTTGCCAATTGATAACTCAAAATGAAAATCTTTGTTCAAAGTATATATTTAATTCACTTAAGAGTAGGTATTAGAGAATTAAACAGCACACAGAATATGTTGGCTCTTGCTGGGAACCTAATAAGCAAAACAGACCTGTAAGCTATGTTTAAGCATGATATACTTTATATAGCATAAGAACAGAGTTCCCATGTACCCTTCATCTAGGTCCAGCAATGAAAACATTGTATAGTTCCAGTACAATTATCAAAACCAAGAATTGACCTTGGCATTAACTAAACTATACAACCTGGGGCACCTGGGTGGCTCAGTCGGTTAAGCATCTGACTTTGGCTCAGGTCATAATCTTGAAGTTTGTGAGTTTGAGCCCAAGTCGGGCTCTGTGCTGACAGCTTGGAGCCTGGAGCCTGCTTCAGATTCTGTCCGTGTCTTCTCTCTGCGCTTCCCCCACTTGTCTGTCTCTCCTTGTCTCTCAAAAATAAAAATAAACAATAAAAAATTTAAACTACACAAATTATATGGATTTCACCTATTATTATTATTATTTTATTTTTTGTATTTCACTAATTTTTACAATTTTATTTGTAAGTAATCTCCACATCCAACGTGGGACTCAAACTTACAACCTGAGCCCAAGAGTCACATGCTCAACTAACTGAGCCAGTCAGGCATCCTAGATTACACCCATTTTTATATGTACTGTTTTCTGTATATAAGTCTACGAAATTTTATCACCCAAATAGATTTGTGTAACAGCCATCACATTCAGGTTTTGTAACTTTTCCATCATGCTTCAAATTACATTCACATACTATTCTTTGATAGTAGCATGCTTACACAAAACTAACCTCTTTCCTTCTCTGATCTCTTCTCCATACCTACAATTTTATAATTTCAATGTTATATAAGTGAAATATTATGGAAAGTAGCCTTTTGAGATTGACATTTTTTCACTCAGCCTACTGATTTGAAATTCAACTGTTTTACATGTATCAATAGTGTATTCCTTTATATTGCTGAGTACTATTCCATTGTATGGGTACACTTTTGTTGGTTTTTCCCTTCATCTATGGAAGAATATTTGGTTTATTTCCTCATATTGGAAATTACAAGGAAGCTGTTATGAACATTAATATACATGGTTTATGTAAACGTAAGTTTTCATTTCTACAAAGTATATTCCCATCAGTGACATTGCTGGAGGATATGATAAGTATATTTTTAAGCTTTTTAGAAACTGCAAAACTGTTTACCAGATTAGCTGTAAAATTATATATTACTAATGCCACTTGGCGCCATCATTTTTTAAATTTTTAATTTTTTAATCTGAGCTTAGTTCACACACAATATTAATTAGTTTCAGGTGTACAACATAGTGATTCAACTTCTCTATATATTATGCTATGCTTACCACAAGTGTACCTACCATCTGTCACCACACAATACTATCCCAATATTCTTGACTGTATTTCTTATCCTGGGACTTTTAGTCCATGACTTACTGATTCTATACTGGAAGCCTATATTTCACACTAGCTTTACCCATTTTGTTATTCACCACCCCTCCCTCTCAAACATCAGTTTATTTTCTGTATTTATAGGTCATAATCTGCTTTTTGATTGTTTATTTATTTTGCTTTATAGATTCCACAGGAGTGAAATGACATGGTATTTGTCTTTGTCTGACTTATTTCACTTAACATAATACTCTTTGGGTCCACCCATGTTGTCTGAAGGCAAGATTTCATCCTTTTGTTGGCTGTTTAATATTCCATTATATCTATACCTACATCTGTAAAATCTATATCCATAACTATATATATATACCTATAATTTTCCATTTGTCTATTGTTGGATACTTAGGTTATTTAAATACATTGGCTACTGTAAATAGTGTTGCAATAAACAGAGGTGCATTTATTTTTAAATTCATTTTATTTATTTATTTATTTTTATTTTTATTTTTTAATAGTTTATTATCAAATTGGTTTCCATATAACACCCAGTGCCTCTCCCCACAAGTGCCCCCCACCATGACCATCACCCCCTTCCCTCCTTCCCCCTCCCCCTTCAGTCCATGGTTCATTTTCAGTATTCAATAGTCTTTCATAATGTGTGTCCCTCACTCTCCCCAGCTCTCTTCCCCCCTTCCTCTCCCTATGGTCCTCTATTAGGTTAGTCCTGTTAGACCTATGAGTGCAAACATATGGTATCTATCCTTCTCTGCCTGACTTATTTCGCTTAGCATGACACCCTCGAGGTCTAGTTTTTAAAAGCCCTTTGGGTAAATCCCTAGTAGTGGAATTAATACATCGTACGGTATTTATATTTTTAATTTTTTTTTAGGAACCTCCACAGTGTTTTCCACAGTGCCTGCTCCATTTCGTATTCCCATCAACAATGCACAAGTGTTCCTTTCAGACTACATTTTTGCCATTTTTTTGTTCTTGTTTCTTTTATTTTTTATCCTAGCCATTCTGGCAGGTGTAAGCTAATATCTCATTGTGGTTTTTATTCAAATTTCTCTGATGATTAGCGATGTTGAGAATCTTCTGATGTGTCTGTTGGTCATCTTTATGGCTTCTTTGGAAATAAAAATGTCTTTTCAGGTCCTCTGCCCATATATTTTTGCTTAAATATAATTAACAATAAGTCCTATATTAGTTTCAAGTGTACAATACAGTGATTCAACAATTTTGTATCGCTCTGCCCATTTTGAAATCAAATTGTGTTTGGGGGGTTGAGTTCTTTAAATTATATAATTTTGGTATTAACCTCTTATCACGTATATTATCTGCAAATACGTAATGCCATTTAGTAGTTTACATTTTGCTTTGTTAAGAGAGTACTTTGCTGTGCAAAAGCTTTTTTATTTTGATGTAGTCCCAATAATTTATATTTGGTTTTTTTTTTCTTGTCTGAGGAGACATATTTTGAAACATATTGCTACAACCAATATCAAAGAAATTACTGCCTGTGTTTTCTTCCAGGATTTTTATGGTTTCAGATCCCATATTTAGGTCTTTAATCTATTGGGGTTTATTTTTCTTATTGCGTTGGTACTTTCATGTTTTAAAAATATATTTTATCAATTTTAGTAGCATCCTGTAGTGGCTTTAACTTCAATTTCCTTAATAGCTAAAGATGTTGAATATCTTTCATGTGTTTATCTTGTATTTGATATACTGTCAGTTCATGACTTTCTCATTATTCAGTTAGATATAGATAGATAGGTAGGTAGGTAGATAGATTTCTTAATTTTCTTATTTCTGGGCTTAGAGAGTTCTCTGTTTTTTATTTTTATTTCTGGATGTGAGTCCTTTACCATATATATGATTGTAAAGATTTTCACGCATTCTGCACCTTGACTTTTCAGTCTCTTATCAGTGTCTTTTACAGAGCAAAAATTTGAAAAAGTCCAATCTATAAATTTTTTCTTGCCCTTTGGGTGTCATATCTTATTTCTCTTAAACAAGTCAACAAATGTACTCTTTTTGTAAATTTTACAGTTTTATATGTTGAACTTAGATACATAATCCATTTTAAATTAGATATCCACTGAATTATCTTTCTAAATTAAAAAAATATTTCTTTATTTTTGATAGAGAGAGAGAGAAAAGGAGAGAGAGAGAGATAGACAGACAGACAGATAAGAGGGGCATAGAAAGAGAGAGACACAGAATCTGAAGCAGGCTCCAGGTCTTGAACAATCAAAACAGAGCCCAATATGGGGCTTGAACTCACAAAACATGAGACCTGAGACGAAGTTGGACACTCAACCGACTGAGCTGAGCCATCCATCCAGGCACCCCCACTGAATTCCTTTTGTAAGTTTATCAGAAAAAGTTTTGTTTAAGAAATGTTTGGGTTGGGGCGCCTGGGTGGCTCAGTCGGGTAAGCCTCCGACTTCGGTTCAGGTCATGATCTCACGTTCAGGGGTCTGAGCCCCGCGTCGGGCTCTGTGCTGACAGCTCAGAGCCTGGAGCCGGCTTCCTATTCTCTCTCTCTCTCTCTCTCTCTCTCTCTCTCTCTCTCTGCCCTCCCCTGCTCATGCTTTGTCTCTCTCTGTCTCAAAAATAAATAAAACTTTAAAAATTTTTTAAAAAGAAATGTTTTGGTTATTGTTGCCTGAGTCTGTAAATTCTATTCTGTTCCACTGATATATGTCTCTATTTTTCACCTATATCACAGTGTCTTGATTACAGTACCTATACACTAAGTCAAAATCAAGTTGTGTGAAAAATAATTTCAAATTGGATTAAAGACCTAAATGTGAGATATGAAACCACTAAAATCCTGAAAAAAAAACTGGCAATAACTTCTTTTTTAAATTTATTTTTTAATATAGCTTATTGTCAAGTTGGTTTCCATATTACACCCAGTGCTCATCGCAACAAGTGTCCTCCTCCATGCCCTCACCCATTTTCCCCTCCCCCCCATCAACCCTCAGTTTGTTCTTATTATTTAAGGGTCTCTTATGGTTTGCCTCCCTCCATCTCCATAACTATTTTCCCCTCCTTCTCCTCCATGGTCTTCTGTTAAGTTTCTCCTGAGTCACATATGAGTGAAAACTTATGGTACCTGTCATTCTCTGCCTGACAGTAACGTCTTTGACATTGGCCATAGCAACTTCTATCTAGCTATGTTTCCTGAGACAAGGGAAAGAAAACCAAAAATAAACTATTGGGATTTCTATCAAGATAAAAAGCTTCTGTACAGCAATGGAAACAGCAAAACTATGAGGCAACCTACAGAATGAGGAAGACGTTTGCAAATGGCATATCTGATAAAGGTTTAGTATCCAAAATACACAAGGAATTATCAAACTCAACACCCAAAAATGAATAATCTCATTTAAAAATGGGCAAAATTCATGAATAGACATTTTACAAAGAAGATATCCAGATGGCCAACAGACTCATGAAAAGATGCTCAACAATACTCATTATCATGGAAATACAAAGCAAAACTATAATGAGATATGACCTAACACTAGTCAGAATGACTAAAATCAACAACTCAGGAAACAACAAATGTCTGCAAGGGTGTAGGGAAAGGGAAACCTTCCTGCACTACTGGTGGGAATGCAAACTGGTGCAGCTATTCTGTAAAACAGTATGGAAGTTCCTCAAAAAGTTGAAAATATAATTGCTCTGATATAGCAATTGCACTACTGGGTATTTACCAAAGAAACAAAAATACTTATTCAAATGGATGCATACACTCCAATGTTTATAGCAGCATTGTCTACAATAGCCAACTTATGGAAAAAGCCCAAGTGTCCATGGACTAAAGAATGGATTAATAAGAAGTGGTATACATATACAGTAGAATATTCCTTGCCCATGAAAATATTGAAATCTTGCCATTTGCAAAGACATGGATGGAGCTAGAGGGTAAGCAAAATAAGTCAGAGAAAGACAAATACCATAGAATTTCACTCATACGTGGAATTTAAGAAACAAAATAAATGAACATAAGGAAATAGAGTGAAAGCAAGAAACAGACTCTTAACTATAGAGAATAAATGATGGTTACTAGAGGAGAAGTCAGTGGGGGGGGGTGTGAGTTAAACAGGTGTTGAGGATTAAAGAGTATGCTTGTTATAAGCACCAGGTGTTGTGTGGAAGTGTTGATCACAATATTATACATCTGAAACTAATATTACACTGTATGCCAACTAACTGGAATTTATTTTTAAGTTTATTTTTATTTTTATATTTTGAGAGAGAGATAGAGAAGGGGGAGGCACAGAGAGAGAGAGGGAGATAGAATCCCAAGTAGGTCCCGTGCTGTGGGTGCAGAGCCTGATGTGGGGCTCAGACTCATCAACCATGAAATAACTACTTAAGCCAAAGTCAAGAGTCAGACACTTAACCAACTGAGCCACCCAAGTGCCCCTAACTGGAATTTAAATAAAAACTAAAAAATCAGTTTGTGTGATTCCTCCTATTTAATTGTTCTTTTTCAAAATTATTTTACTTATTTTAGTTAGTCTTTTCACATAAAATTTATTTTTGCTGATGTCTACCAAAAAATTGGAATTCTTTTACACCTATAGATCAATTTGGGAAGAATTGGCATCTTTGATATGTTGAGTCTTCCTTATATAACAATTTTGATCTTGTTTTATTTTTATTAGTGTTCTGTAATTTTCAGCATAAATATCCCACATACATTGTATTAGATTTATACCTAAGGTGGATTTTTTGTTATTATTTATGGTATTACATTTTCAATATGAATTTCCAATGTTCTTCTCACTTCACCATGTTCACATTGTATTTTTAAGCTAGCTAAATTCTCTTATTAGTTCTAGGAGTTCCTTGGCAGATGCCTTAAGACTATCTACATAGATATCATATCATCTGAAAAATACTTTTACTTCTTTATTTCCTACCTCTATGACTTTTGTTTCTTTCGCTTGATTTCATTAGCTAAAGCATCTATTACTTTGCTGAAAAAGCAGTGAGAGTGGGACATCTTTACCTCATTTCAACCTTAAAGACTATGCATCTGTCTTTACCATTACATTTGATATTGGTTTTGATTTGTTTTGTTTTTTCCAGTTTTGGTTTCATAAAATATATTTTTATCAAGTTGATGAAACTCCTTTCTTTTGGTTTTGAGCTATATCAACTTTTATGATAGATTTGATCCAGAATAAATGTTACAGTTTGTGAGCCTGATCCTTGTAAATTTATTTAAACTTTTTGACACAGAATATGGGCTATCATGGTAAAAGTTCCAATTCACTTCAAAGGAGTATGCTTTTCTGCTGTTTTAGAGAGGCATACAAATATATAAATGCCAATAAGATCAAGTTAGTTGATAATGTTCAAATATTCTATATCCTTCCTGATACTTTTTTCTACATGTTCTTCTAAATATTAGGGATAATTAGAATTTTGAAATATAATTTTGGATTTGTCTATATTTCTCCTTGAGGCACTATAGGTTTTTCTAGTTGGCATACATTTTAAAAATCTTTTAATCGGTGCATGAAAGATTAGAATTGTTATGTACTATTGATTTATTGACCAGTTATTATTATGAAATAACTTTCTTGGGAAAGCCTAGCTAGCTCAGTTAGTAGAGCATGAGACTATACCTCAGGGTTGTGAATTCAAGCCCCACATTGTGTGTGGAGCATATTTAAAAAGAAAATAAAAGGAATTTGTGAAATAATCTTCTTTATTCAAGATAGTATGATTTTAGTATAACATTTACTTTAAATGATATTAATATTGACATTAAAGGTATCTTGATATTTGTATAATGATATATATTTGTCTATCCTTTTACTTTCTCCCTTTTTATTTAAGGCAGGCAACTTATAGTTGGCTCCTGTATTTATGTCCAATCTGACAATGTGTCTTTGAGTTTGTGGATTTAGACCCTTTGCATTTAAAATTATCATTAATATAGTGGTGGCTCAGTCAGTTAAGCGTCTGACTTCAGCTCAGGTCATGATCTCTCAGTTTGTGGGTTCAAGCCCCGTGTCGGGCTCTGTGCTGCCAGCTCAGAGCTTGGAGCCTGTCTTCTGAATGAAAGTCTATGACACTCCCCTGCTCATGCTGTTTCTCTCTCTCTTTCAAAAGTAAAATAGATCATTAATTTTTAGAATTATCATTTATATAGTTAGGCTAAAATATATCATTTTTCTATTTGTAATATTATTTGATCCCTTTTTCTTATTTCTGTGCCTTATTTACAGTAATATTTTATGTCTAATGACTCTACTTTGTCTTCTTTATTGGCTATTTTATATCTGTAACTTTTTTCAGTACTGTGGTTGATTTAGGATTTATGGCATACAGGTTTAACTTATCAAATTTTATTTTGCAGTAATGTTATAAGACTTCATATAGTGTGTAGGGCCTAAAAATACTATAGTTTCCCCCTTCTCATCTTCCAAACTTTATTCATAACGTTTGTAATAAATTCTACCTTTACACAAGTAGCCCTATACTACATTATAATAACTTTATAAATTGTAAATTATATGATGTTATTAACTAATAAGAAAGTATATATGTTTACTCATACAGTTACAAATTCCTGTGCTCTTCATTGCTTGGTGTAAATTCACATTTCCATCTGGTGTTTTGTTCCATCTGCCTGAAATTCAGTAATTCCTATAATGAGAGTTTATTAGTGATAAATTCTTTCAACTTATACATATTAAAAGTTTTTCTTTTACTTTGTTTTGGAAAGATATTTTTTCTTTGTACATAATACAAGATTGACTTTTTTTTGTATTTTAACAATATCACTGCATTATCATCTTTTCTTGTGTTGTTTTCAACAAAAATATACTGTCATTCTTACTTCTATTTATTTGTACCAACATGTCCTCGCCATAAGCAAGAGAAGGTGAAGAGACCAATGGATTTAAAGGACCTCTGGAAAGAGTAAGTTGTGAGGATGTCAGGAGCATGAAGGGTAGAACATAGTAGGGGGTGACAGGTGAGAGAGGAAAAGCTAAGCGATGCAGGGCAGTCTACAGAGGAATGCAATGTGGAGTTGAGTAATTTTCAAAATACAAGTCTTGTTCCTTGAAACCTTATCTGAGGCCAGTGAGGTCGGCCTGTAAGAAAAACATGTGAGGACTGGTCCTGTTCACTTGGCAGGTCCCTGTAGGTTGCCAAGAGGTTACTGGGCTTGAGAAAGACCAAGCGTGGAAGGGATCTCACAGACTTGACTACTGGCAAAGACTTTGAGTACTCCTGTTAACCTTTCTATTTCCTTTCCTTTAACCTCACACCCCACTTGAGTGCAAGTTCCTTTCCCCTCACTCATTTTGCCAGTGTATGTGGAAGTCATGGATTTAAATATTATGAACTGCCATCTCACTGCGCCATCTGGCGTCCACACCCTGGAAGTCAAGAGCAATCTTAAAATGCTAAGAATAAGCCTGGTCTGCGGCTGCGCAGAGGATCTGTTTCAAAATAATTTTATGAGAGTTGGGGAGAGAGAGGGAAGCAAAACTTGAGAGACTATTGAATACTGAAAACGAACTGAGGGTTGAAGGGGGAGGGGGGAAAAGAGGTGGTGGTGATGGAGGAGGGCACTTGTGGGGAAGAGCACTGGGTGTTGTATGGAAACCAATTTGACAATAAACTCAATAAACTACTTAAGAAAAAAAAGGAAGTTGGAGAATATTTAAGAAAATTAGATTGCCATTGCAATACGTGACGTTTTAGTACTTTTATAATTTCAGTTCTAGTACCTTTATCATTTTTGTATATAATTTGGCACATCGTTCTTGAATTTAAAATGTTTAAATTTATAATAAACATGAATATTTTTAGAAAAGCAAAAGGAATAGTAAAATGAACACCTATCCACCTCAACCCAGAATTAATAACATATTCCTATAATAAGCTCATTATATACCTAAGTGAGAAGTAGACAATTTTAAGGTATCATGACATTTCTGCCTGCAATTTTACAAAATAAGCGTATTCTTCTAAAACCACAATACCTAATTCACTCCTATCAAAAATTAAGGGTATAGTTCCCTAAGGCCATGATTTTGTTCCATATGAAAATTTCTCCAACTATCCCCCAGGATCTTCACTGCTGATTTTCCCCCCAGACAGAAAACGATAGAAGATTCTGCATTTCCATGGACTTCAATGTCTCTAAAATCACTGTGAATCCTAGGCAATCTCCCCAGCATCATAGCTGCTTTAATTTGTTAGTACATTCTCTGTGAATTCTGTTCAAAGGCACGCCTCTTTTATCTCCCCCGCCCCATCCCGCCCTGCTTTCTGCAGCCTGTGGGACTTTCCATTCTTCCCGCCAGCAACAGCCAGCTGTGGTGGGAGCCCCAGAGGTCCCAGAGAGCCTCCTGCTCATGCGCAGATGACCTAGTAGGTGTGGACCTTCTTCTCAGAATCCCGCCCAACAAGGGCAGGGACCCAGCTAGAAAGGCTGATCCGAGGGCTTTTCCGCAGGGGTCCACTGTGCAGGCGAAGCTAGCTGCTCCGTGCTTTTCCCTCTGAATTCGGTTGAATTTGTATAAAGAACTTTTGTTCAGAAATCATACCGCTTGCTGTGCGTTATTGCTTCAGGCCTTGCCTTGTAATATTTGTTCTTGCATTTTGTTTGGCATGTAAATGTCTTTAACACATGCGTATAAATTCTTACTGTAAAAAATATCACATAAACATCATCTACAACCAGATTCTTATGTTTTGTTTTGTGTATGCCTTTCATTCTTGCTTTTAAAATTCATCAACAATCCTTTTCAAAGAATTTTTAATTCATTTTTTAATTACCTTAAGGTTTTGAAGCATTACATTTTACTAAATTGATTTTTTAAGGAGGGCAGATGTGACATTTTCACTGGTTTAGTGTTTTCCAGAATTTTTCTCAGAGCCTCACCCTTTACAAAGTGCTGTGAATATTTTATTATATGAGTTAATTTGTTCTAATTGTGAAATATTCAGAAAGGTATTCATTTGTGTAAACAAAACACTAAGAATCCCTCTCTTAATGTGGAGACTAGATACTTATTTACTGTACAAGTATGAATATTGTAATAATGTTTCCTTTTCTCCTTATCCAAAAGCTGTAGACCTTACTTGGAGCCTGTGATTATTTCCACATCATATTTTTAAAATTTTCATGATAGTTTTTTTATATAAATGGCCCATAATATAAGTATGTATTATTTTCTCACTCTTTAATAAGAGGGTACTAAAATTGTTTTCAGTGAAATAAAAAATGCCACTCAAAATATGTGTATATTCATCTGTTCCAGGTAGCACATAGTTTTGTAATGTCTTTAGAGATGAAATGGTAATATATTACCAATTACCATAATACTAAAGTATGTGTGCCTGTGATTTTTTTAATACCATTTTTATTGACTTAGTCAATTATTTATCCACCTTCTTTGATTTAGGTGATTCATCAATGTTCATTCATTGTTTCAAGCTGAATCTTTGACACCTCTGTGACATTGTTTGTGAATAGGCTGATGAGTGTCCTGGAGAGTGCAGATTGGATTCTTTGACCAGGGTTGAATAGAGATTTCCTCACCCCAAACCACCAACAGGCACAAAAGCAAGAAGAGGTAGAAACAATTCAGGCCTCCAACAAGCAGACTAAAATTTATTTGAGGCCTGAAATGTGGAAAGCACAAATGTGTTGAAAGGAACACATTCTCCTGTGAAGGAAGCATCCTCACAGGGTGCATCTCTGCAACTCAATAGCTATGTCTGCTATGCAAACAATGGAATTCTTGATCTAATGGTCTAAAACTGTTCTGAGGGTAGTGGGTATCATTTGTTCTAGGTTTATAAGATATGAACAAAAAGCAGAGCAAAAGCATGATGTTTTTATGGATATTTTTACTCCCAAGCATATGGCTGCAGTCAAGATACCAATACTGGACATTAGTATTCTATACAGAGAATTTAAAGCCCAGATCACAGTAAAAAAAAAAAAAAATTGCATCTCATCTTCACTCCATTTGATCCTTTCACCATTAACCTTAATTTTCCTGCATGTGAAGACCAATCCACTGCTTCATGCAAACTACATAGAATGTAGCATTTGCATAGCAAAGGAGATACAAAACACAAGTTTAAAGGAAACTACAGGATTTGTGGAGAAATAAAAAGAAGTGATAAATCTTACTGGTTGCTCTGTATTTTGATAATTATTATGTTTTGCTCTTACAAATAGAAAACTCTACTTGAGAAGTGTCTATTCAGGTCTTCTGCCCATTTCTTCACTGGATCATTCATTTCTCGTGTATGGAGTTTAGTGAGCTCCTTGTATATTTTGGATACTAGCCCTTTATCTGATATGCCATTTGCCACTATATTTTCCCATTCTGTTGGTTGCCTATTAGGT
>NC_043708.1:117875255-117882309 GCF_006229205.1 Suricata suricatta | reverse complement strand
CGACTCTGACTGGTGTGAGGTGGTATCTCAGTGTGGTTTTGATTTGAATTTCCCTGATGATGAGTGACACTGAGCATCGTTTCATGTGCCTGTTGGCCATCTGGATGTCCTCTTTGGAGAAGTGTCTATTCAGGTCTTCTGCCCATTTCTTCACTGGATCATTCATTTTTCGTGTATGGAGTTTAGTGAGCTCCTTGTAGATTTTGGATACTAGCCCTTTATCTGATACGCCATTTGCCACTATCTTTTCCCATTCTGTCGGTTGCCTATTAGTTTTTTTTATTGTTTCCTTTGCCTTGCAGAAGCTTTTTATCTTGATGAGGTCCCAGTAGTTCATTTTTGTTCTTGATTCCCTGGCCTCTGGGGATGTGTCGAGGACGAAATTGCTGCGATTGAGGTCTAGGAGGCTATTTCCTGCTTTTTCCTCAAGGGTTTTTATGGTTTCCTGTCTCACATTCAGATCCTTTATCCACTTTGAGTTTATTTTTGTGAATGGTGTCGGAAAGTGGTTTAATTTCATTTTTCTACATGTTGCTGTCCAGCTCTCCCAACACCACCTGTTGAAGAGGCTGTCTTTTTTCCATTGGACACTCTTTCCTGCTTTGTCAATTAATTGGCCATATACTTGTGGGTCCAGTTCTGGGTTCTCTGTTCTATCCCATTGGTCTATGTGTCTGTTTTTGTGCCAATACCGTACTGTCTCGATGATGACAGCTTTGTAGTAGAGGCTAAAGTCTGGGATTGTGATGCCTCCCGTTTTGGTTTTCTTCTTCAATATAACTTTGGCTATTCGGGGTCTTTTGTGGTTACAGACGAATTTGAGGATAGCTTGTTCTAGCTCTGAGAAGAACGCTGGTGCAACTTGGATGGGGATGGCACTGAATGTGTAACTTGCTTTGGGTAATCATGACATTTTCACCATGTTTATTCTTCCGATCCATGAGCACGGAATGTTTTTCCATTTCTTTGTGTCTTCTTCAATTTCCTTCATAAGTCTTCTATAGTTTTCAGCATACAGGTCTTTTACATCCTCTGTGCACTTTTAAATTCCGTTTATTTTAACCTTAGTCTGTCTCGACCACATGTAAAATTTCTTCTTAAAGTTTCCCCTCCACGAATCTTCTACAACTTTTCTTTGTATTTAGATTTTGTCCTAAGCTATATCTCTCTAAATAACCAGTCTCATTTAGGAGAAAATTATACTTTCTTTTACCTTTAAAAAAATATTTTTATTTTTTATATCATTTTTATGTCTCCTAATTTTTTACATACAGTTATTTTTTTATTTTTGTACAGTTTTAACTACATTTAGCGGAATTTTAACTCCTAGAAACCTTAGTCTCCAGTGAAAACTAAGGAGTACCCAGTTGTGAACTCTGTGTTACATCAGAGTTTTTAGATGGCAAGCTTCTGAATCCATGGAGCATAAAGCATGTTCTCCCACAGACCCAAATATCTGTAGTTTCTCTGCCACAAGTCAGAAGCACAAACTTATATATCTAGTCATAAGTGCTTTAGCCTCTTATCTCATCAGATAGCTAATGAATTTAACCTTAATTTATGATGTAAGCAAAATTTTAACATTTTGGGTTACCAAAGACTCTGAAGGCTATCTTAATAACTCCTCATGAAAACTTTGAGGCAGACAAAATTAACCATCATTTTAAGTCACCTTTTTGCTGACAAATTGCAACAGACATAACAAGAGCTTATTTGACCTTTAGAAAACCTTCGGTGGACAAAAATTTGATATATTTAATGCTGGGAACTCTAAAGACATGTCTTTTTAAGCCAACAAACAAGTCCACTTAAATACCAAAGATGTTCCATCTGTCGCCACTTAAAAGTGAATCCGTTTGTTCCCCATTGTCTGCTTTTACCTGGGCCCCCAGTGGGGAAATCTGAAGTGTGTGGTCTTCCGTCCATGACCTCTAGGGCGGGTCGGGGAGCTGATGGTGCCTGAGGCCTTGGAGAGCCAGGTACGCAGGCGGCCCCAGGGCGGGTGGAGGGGCAGAAACTGGAGGGAAGGGAAGGGAAGGCAGAAGAGGAGAGAAGGCAGAGAAAGAGAATTCCAGTTTCGAGGAGCAGACTTCATTTCCACCAGTGGGATTAGACAGTCGGTGTCAGTCGGAGAAGACAGGGAATTTCTCCAAAACAAAAAGTTTCGGCAGCTGCTTGGGAATATTCCTCAAAGTGCCCGTTCTGAGGTAGAACGACCAGAGACAGCTGGCTCTAATGATCTTAGTCGTTGACCCAGGAAATGAAGGAGAGACACGTCCCCACACAGTCACACAGGGACTCCGCCTGCCGCCCAGCGCCCAGCGCGTTAGAGTCGCAGCTTCATTGCTTGTCCCTTGTGGAGTTACTAGGGCAACTCTGGGAGGTGCTCGGGCTCCCCTTCTGCCTCTTCGGGGCAGGTCTGCCAAGACAAACCCGGGCTCTTACCAGTCTGACGGGCGGCGCTCCCTGAGCCGGTTCCTGGGCCTCACGGGTTCCGTCCGCACACCCGGGTTCCTGCCCCTCCCAGCGCCCCCCAGCGCCCCGAGGTTCTCATCCCCAGCGGCAAAGACGTAGAAATGCACTGTCTCCGAACCTCAGACGCGAGCCCTCAAGTAATGTAGCAGGATTCTCACACAGATTCATGACGCCGAGGCTTTTCTTTCCAGGAAGGAACTTTGTTCCAGCCGGCATTGCTCAGTTGGGTTCATACCCAAAGAACTGAGCCCTGAATGCCACGTGGCAGAGTTTTTTATATATAGATTTTTTACTTCTTTGTCTCCCATATATGGTAACACACAAACACGTAGTCTCATTAACTGGTCTCATGTTACAAGTCATGAGGGATGGTGTCACACACACATATAGTCAGGTTGCCTTGAAGTTTGATTCTTTCCTTCAGGAGGGGACACTACCATACCACAAGGGGCGCCTGGGGGGGCTCAGTCAGTTGAGCATCTGACTCTTGGTTTAGGCTCAGGTCATGATCTCACGGTTCACAAGTTCGAACCCTGCATCGGGCTCTGTGTTGGCAGCACAGACCCTGGTTGGGGTTCTCTCTCTTCCTGTCTCTGCCCCTTCCCTGCTCATTCTGTCTCTCAAAAATAAATAAACATTTAAAAAAATTATAAAGCTGAAACAGCAAAAAAAAAAAAAAAATGGAGGCTAAGGAGGCCATAGAACTAAAAATGTAGTAACTTAAATTGGTAGGTCACGTGAGTGAGCTGCATCTCATCTCTAGTAGGGAGAGTCTGTCGCCACCGCTCAGCAGGACTCAGCAGCCCAGCAGTTGCAGCTGCCGGGGCAGGACCCCTTCCTGCACTACAGCAAGAGGAGGGACTGGTTTGCGTTCCTGGAAGTATGGGGTCCCTGCTCTCTGTAGGAACGAGCACCCCAGGCACTTGAGTTCCGGGGCCGTGCTGAGTATCGCCACACTTCAGCTCTGACTCCTGTGTTGCTCTGTCCTCTGATGGGCTTCTTCCCGTGCCTGGAAGGAGAACCTCTGTCCTCCCCGTGGTCTCAGCCCTGGCACGAGTCGTGTGAGCGTGTGTGAGAGCCCCCCGCGCACTGGCCCACGGGGGCGGATGACAGATTGGACGGTGCTCATCGAGAGGGAGTGAGGATTGCTTCCTAACCGACAGGCCAGAGGAGCAGACGAGCGGCTGAGGATCTGCTGCGGACAGGCAAGCGCGCCGAGTGGGATATTGGAGGCGACTGTGAGCCGCAGAGACAGGAGGCAGCAAGGAGTGGCCTGTAGAGGACAGGGCGGGCTCTCGTAAGGATGTGTGAGTCACATGCATAGTGCTTTAGTACAAACTAAAACACACGGAGGTCAAGTACACACCTCAGAGAGGAGACAGGTCATTTTCAGACTTTCTTCAACTGGCAAGGATGCGCCCCGTCCACCCGCCCGGGCTGCGCTCTGGTGTGTGGTGGTCAGCCAGGCGACGCGGCCCTCGCAGTCCGGTGGGGAGGACAGTGCGCACAGAAGCACCTGTCCGGCTGTGTCAGGGGAAGGACGCAGGTGGTGTGGTGATGGGCAAAGGCGGGGTGAGGCGAGGGCGGGTCACCAGAGGCTCTGTTCGGCTAAGGCCCGCAGGCGGGAAGGCGCTGCGCTCCGGCCGCTGGGAGTACTTGGGCGAGGGTCAGAGCGTGACTGGGGAGGCAGCGGGGGCCAGGGTCGCCTAGAGGAGGCGTCTTCAAGGCTGCTTCATTTAATTGCTGTTGCCCTCGGACACGGGCATGGCCGGCACTTAATTATCCAGCAGACTCGAGTTTCAGGCCCTCTTTGTTACTAGTGGTGAATTTTTGTTTTGAAGATCTTTTGATTTATGCGTCACTGACATACTGAAATAAGGTTAAAGTCAAAATAATTATGCCACATGAATAATAGGTCATTTTTAGCATGTTGGTCATTTTGATATTTGGCCATTGACTGGTTTGGGTCTGATCCCAGAAGGACACCAGTTCATCTCGGAATGCTGCTTCCTAACCCTCATGGGACAAGAGTGACCTCTTGTGTGTCCTTCTGCGTGTCACACGGAGTTCTGTGCCGTTCAAGGTGCACGGCAGCTCTCCGCGCCCACTCCCTGCTCTTCCTTTCTCAGTGGTCCTCTGGGGGCCATCCAGGGGTGCTTCCTGCACCACGAGAACATTCCGTACGCACTGATGCACTTGCCTCCAGCCGCATGTGGCTTTGGGCTCTTGAAATGTGGCTAGTGTGATTAGGAAGCTGTTTTTCATTTTATTTAATTTGAATTGACTTAAGTTTGAACAGCCCCATGTGGCCAGTGGCCAGTGTGTCAGGACGGGGTGTGGGAGGACTCGGCCAGGCACAGGGACTTTGCTACCTTGTCTTTGGATGCCGTTCATTGGGTCAGTGTTTGCAAATATGGTGTCTATGTGCATATGAATGTGTCTCTGATTTGTTGACTTTGCATTTGTTTTAAAGATACCAGGGCGCCTGGGTGGCTCAGTTGGTTAAGTGTCCGACCGTGGGTCATGATCTCACGGTTGGTGGGATTGAGCCCCGTGTCAGGCTCTGTGCTGACAGCTCAGAGCCTGGAGCCTGCTTCGGATTCTGTGTCTCCCCTCTCTCTGCCCCTCCCCTGCTAGCACACTCTCTCTGTGTGTCAAGAATAAATAAACATTAAAAAAAAAAAAAGGTACCAGGGGACAGATTTACCGTGGACCGTGGTTGGTTTTGGGATGGAGTTTAAATACGTCATCGTGTACTTTTATATAAGTAAGGTTCACTTCACGGCCGTTTCCCTGATGACGGTGGACGTAGAGTGTCTCTTCATGCGCCTGTTGGCCATCGGCATGTCTTCTTTGGAAAAATGGCTGTGTCGATCTTTTGCCCACTTATTAATTGGATTTTTTGTTTTTCTGTGATTGAGTTGTAGAAGTTCTTATGTATTTTGGATATTAGCCTCTTATGAGGGGTGTCATTTGCAAATATTTTCTTTGAATCTCTAGGTTGCCTTTTTGTTTTGTTGGTCGTTTCCTTTGCTTGCAGAAGCATTCGGTTTGGCGTGGCCTCACCTGCTTCTTTTTCTTGTTGTTGCTTGTGCTTTAGGCACCACGTCCAAAAAAATTGCTGCTAAGACCCAAGTCAAGAAGCTCTGTCTCCTAGGAGTTCTGTGGTTTCAGATTCTACATCTAAGTCTAATTGATTTCAAGATGATTTTTGTGAGTGGTATAAGGTAGGGGTCCAGTTTTATTCTTTAATCTGTGAATATCCAGTTTTTCTCACTCATTTAGACAAGAGAAGTCTTTCCTCCTTTGGGTCTTCTTGTTCCCAGTTTCTATCCTTGATCTGTTCTCTCTCCTGGTGTCTCTGTGTCTCCTCTGTCTCTCTTCCACTCCCTGTCTCTGTCTCTCTCCCTCGTCCCTCTCAGTAGGACTGTCCCCTTTGTGACCTGCCTCAGTTATTGCTGCAGAGATGACTCGTCATGGTCCGCGTGGCCTGGGTCACCCCACGCACTTGGCTGCCTCCGTCTCTCGTGTCCGCCCTCCTGGCTGTGGGACTTGGTGTCTGGCCGGCACGTCACACTTAGGGTAAAAACTGAACTCGGCCGCCGGCATAGCTGATTTACTCTGGCCGCTCTTTGTCTCCCTGGTGCGTTCTTACTGGGGGAGGTGTGTTGCTGTTGACTCCTCCCCGCCCCAGCGAGCCGTCTGACGTCGCTGCTCTCCCGTCCACTTCCCTGCGTCTCTGCTGACAGCTCCCTACCCCCAAGCCATGAGAACTTTCTAGCAGCCCTGCTTGCCGAGTATTTGCTCTGCCCAGTGCTGTGTGGTCCTCGGAGCAGCTACTGCTCTTAATTCCATTTTGCAGATGAGAAAGCTGAGACCCAGGTGACGTGCAGCCAGGGCCAAGTAAACGGTAAGGCCGTGGCGCCTGCCGCCTGGGCGCCTGGAGCACAGCTCTGCCCGGGTTTCCTGGCCCTGTTCAGTGAGCCCGCTCCTCCGTGGTCCGTCACTCCCTGTGCTCTGTGGCCTGGCTCCCCTGTCCCTTCAGGGCCTCACCAGGCTCTTCCCTTGTGCCCGCTGGGCCCACGGGGAGCCCGTGCAGTAATGGAGGGCACAGAGAAGGACGGGGCCCCGGTGGAGTGGGCTGGAGGGTGATGCTGTCCACGCAGTGCCCAGAGAAAGCCCTGGAAACGGGGCCAGAGACGAGAGGGGACTGTATTTCTGAGTATGTCTGCCGCGCTCCCTGGGCCACAGGAGGCCAGCCCCGGGTCGTGGGCCGTGACTGTCCTGCTTTGGTTAGTTCTCGTCCTCTGCCTCCGGTCAGAAGCGCAACAATCACAAAGTAGTAGGAAGTACACAAAGTGTAGCCAGTCTGTGTTTGCCCATGTTAGGGCCCCTTTGCCCTTGGGATGTTGTAAAACCTAACCCCGAAATGAGGTTTCTGCCACGTGCGTGTCTGCAGGCCCTGGGGGTGAGGGCCCGCTCATGAGGCGCCTGGCCCGGGAGGCGCTTGCGCTGACTTTGTACCGGTCCAAAGGAGGGGGAAGGATGAAATCACTGATTCCCGGAGGGGCTTTGTCCA
>NC_043708.1:117828835-117875155 GCF_006229205.1 Suricata suricatta | reverse complement strand
CAATGAGAAAGAATGATATATGGCCATTTGTAGGAAAGTGGTTGGACCTTGAGGGTGTCATGCTAAGTGAAATAAGTCAGGCAGAGAAGGATAGATACCATATGTTTGCATTCATAGGTCTAACAGGAGAGACCTGGCAAGGGACCATGGGGAGAGGAAGGGGGAAAGAGCGGGGAAGAGTGAGGGACACAGATCAAGGGAGACTACTGAATACTGGAGACAAACCATGGACTGAAAGGGGAAGAGGAGGGGGGAGGGGTGATGGTCATGGTGGGGGGCACTTGTGGGGAGAAGCACTGGGTGTTATATGGAAACTAATTTGACAATAAACTATTATTAAAAAAAGAAAACTTTACCTGAATTATATAATAACAATTATTGTAGGTTTATTGACCTCAAATAAGAAATCACAAGAAAAGCAGATTAGGGTCTCTATGAGTGGTTCAACCTACTTATACACATCATTTCCTTTGTCTCTAATGTGTAACCCTTCACCCTTGGGCTTGTTGCAAGATAACTATGACATGTAAAGACCTCTATATTTTTGCAGTCAGGAGGATTAAAAGGTTGAGGACCACGTTCAAATGACTTTTCCTTATGTCTTTGCCTTTTTTCCTATATGGTCCCCATAGTTCTGTGACCCATATCTCAGTGAATAATGATTCACATAGCAACCCTTTCTGCTTGGTAACTTGCATGATTATCGTCTCTTCTTATCACTATACTTGCGGGATGATTTGATAAAGTGTAGTGAGCTGAACCAATACACAGTGTCTTGTCATTCTTGCCTCTTCTGCATCTGTAGAGTGTTCTAGGCCACTATAGGCAGAAGGTTGTGGCACATACCCCGAGGCACATACCAACTATTATTATCAGTTTTATAGAATCCTAAAATTTGCCTAGTTGTAAAGAGCTGGTAACAGAAATATGGGGAATTGACTGATGCATTTCTGTTTCTACCAGTTATTAGATCAAAGACTGCCAATCAGTTGTTCAATATCTGATTTTGTTATATGTTCCATAGCAATAACCACAATCATCCCTAGAGATGTGTGAGAATTAAGTATGTTAATAACTGTAACTGGATTGTAAATGTGCTCAGTAAATGCTTGTTATTGTTAATTTTTTAGGAGATATGTTTATTAAGTTCGTGAACATCAGTGCAGAAAGAAAGAGCCACACATAATAAAGGATGTACTTTCTTGGGGTGCCTGAATTGTTCAGTCAGTTAAGAGTCTGTCTGACTCCTAGTTTAGACTCAGGTCATGATCGCATGATTCATGAGTTTCGAGCCCCACATCAGGCTCTGCACTGGTGGCTCAAAGCCTGCTTGAGGTTCTCTCTCTCTTTCAGCCCCTCAGCTCTCAAATAAATAAATAAATAAATAAGCAAGTTTTTTTTCCTGTTTATTTATTTTTTTAACATATGCAATTATTTTCCATCATTTACACTACAGTAGTTACAATTACAGTCCAAACAGAAAAGCAAGGTAAAAAATCAAATCCCCAACTTCTTTTTCATGTACTTAGACTTATACAGAAATTAGAAGGTTATGTAACATCTAGTTAATCACCTAATTTCACAGCTATCTGAAGTGACGATCATTATATAGCAGCTTATCTATGATACATTCAAGATACATGATACAATTTATTACTTGCCCATAAGCTAAACACAGCCTAATAAGCAAGCTTTTTAAAAAAAAGAACAAAGGATGCACTTTCTTTACCAGTCTCCAAATTGGCTAGAACTTACTGTTTGATTCTGGATGTAGAGTCAAACAGAATGTGGACAGATGGGCATGGGGAATTCGGTTTGTGACTGCTCACATAGAAAATTGACTGCCAAAGTGTGATTTGCAGTTACTTCCAGGAGATAGAACCTGGTTTAATATCGAGTATTCATACCCAACCCCCTTGCATTCATGGAGAGCTCTTAGAATCATGTTTAACAATACAGATACCAGAATATATTAACCATAGTGTTAATATACAAATGTGCTATCACCTCTTAATTTTAAAATATCTTATCATGAGTCTGACTGCTATTTTACAGATTAGAAATCGGAGGCACATCCAGGTTAATAAACTTAACCAAAAGCCACACAGAAAGTGGCAGAATTGGGAAATCAGCCCAGGCAGCCAGTTTCCACAAATATTACTCCTTAATATGAAAACCCACAACCAACAGCAGATAAGTAGCAAAAATCTAGAATTTTCAATGTCTTGTCTGTCTCCCTCTAAGGCTGTTAACTTTATTCTTCTAGCAGCACTTTATTTGAACACTATGCTGAAAAAACTGCGTTGGTAACTCCTCTTTGGACTGATGGCAATACCACTCTCAGAATAACCTCTATATGGGGAATGGCCTCAATCTACGACCCATAAGAGTAAATGTCAGTTTCAAAAAAAAATCAAATAACCCATCACTTGGAGTTTACTCAAATGCCAACATTTTTAAACTAAAATATGAGATCCAAGTGTTCTCTTGCCTCCCTGAATACAATGTAGTGGTATTGTTAAATTGAAACAAAGCTGGACACCTCTTCATATTAAGGACAGATTTGAATCAATACTATAACTACTGCAATAGAAACAATGGCCCAACATCTATTTGTACAGAGTAAACTGAGCATATTAAAGAGAAAAGGAGGGAGGTGGATGGGGGCTTGGTAGAGTCAGGGAAGTGAAAAATGATGGAGCTGGTCAGTATAAATATGATTAAGCCAGCTGTATCTGTTAGCTCATAATTATTGAAGTTAATATTCTATCCCCCAACAAAGACTGAAAGACAGAGGCCTTATCCTTCCTAATTTCATTTCAAAGTAATTATTTTCAGGTACTTGAGAAAGACACCTCTAAGCTGAAAGAGATACATATATATCCCCATTATATAGAACTCAAAATAACTCAAAAATTTAAGTCTTTTTAGTAATTTCTAATAAAAGGATGAGGGACCTATCATCAGGTGTTGGTTGGAACAAACAGTAAATTATTTTGGCAGCCTAAGTCATCCTATGGATTGAGCTGTTAGAAACTCTGATAATATTTAGAAATTTTAATATATGTGTAGGAAGATGAACCAAATCATTTATACTAGGAGTCAATAGTTTGTATAGACCAAGATGTGGGTTTGAGAAACCAGCTAGAGTTTAGTAAAAAGGATTATTTTTATCAATATCAAAAACCACCTTGCATCCCAAAATCCATACGGAGTCTCAATAGACTCCATTAAATAGTAAATAAAAAGTAAAAAAATAAAAATGAAAATAAAAATAAATTTAAAATAGTAAATAAAATAGTAAATAGTAAAAATAAGTAAATAAATAGTAAAAAAAATAAAATAGGAAAAAAAACACATGAAAGCGGACAAAATTGAAGGTCTCATAGCTCCTGATTTCAAAAGTGATTACAAAGCTACAATAATTAAAATAGTCTGGATCTAGCATACAGACAGACATATAAAACAATGAAACAGAATAGGGAGCTCAGAATTAAACCCTTTTATGCATAGTCAAATTATTTGACAATAGTTCCATGATCATTCAATGTGGGAAGGACAGTTTTATCAACAAGTGGTATTGGAAAAACGAAATATCCCCATGCAAAAGAATAAAACAACTCAAAATAGGTCAAAAACCTAAATGTAAGGTCTACAAGCTATAAAAGCCACTGAAAAATAAAAATTTGCAGGGGCAGCTTGATGACATTGGATTTGGCAATTTTTTTTATATACACTAAAAGCACAGGCAACAAAAGTAAATATAGATACATGTAGTACACCAAAATGAACAATTCTGTGCATCCAAAGATACAGTCCATTGACTGATAAGGCAACCAATGGAATGGGGGTAAATATTGTCAATAGATATTTCTCCAAAATGATATGCAAATGACCAATAAATACATGGAAAGATACTCAATATCAGTAATCATCAGGGAAATGCAAATAAAAACCATGATTAAATAACACCTTATACCTATTAGGCTGACCTCTAAAACACATAGAAGTCAAAACAGAAAATAACAAGTGTTTGTGAGGATGTGGAAAAATAGAATCATTGTCCACTGTTGATGGAACTGTAAAATGGTGCACTGCTATGGAAAATAGTATGGTGGTTCCTCAAAGAGTTAAAAATAGAATTATCATATCATCTCACAATTACACTAAAAATTTTTTTTACCATTTTTTATTTATTTTTGAGAGACAGACAGATCATGAATGGGGGAGGGGCAAAGAGAGAGGGAAACACAGAATCCAAAGCAGGCTCCAGGCTCTGAGCTGTCAACGCAGAGCCCAACTCGGGGCTCGAACTCATGAACCATGAGATCATGACCTGAGCTGAAGTCGGCGCTTAACTGACTGAGCCATTCAGGCACCCCTCACAATTACCTTTTTAGTTATGTTTTTTTTTTAATTTGAAAAAAGATCTTGAAGAAACACTTGTACACTCATGTTCATTGCAGCATTATTCACAATAGCCTGAAGTTGGAAGCAACCAAAGTATCCATCAACAGATGAACAGATTGTGGTGCCTGGGTCACTCAGTTGGCTCAGCGTCCAATTCTTGATCTTGACTCAGGGTCATGAGTGCAAGCCCTCCGTTGGGCTCTGCACTGGGCTCTGCACTGGGTGTAAAACCTATTTTTAAATAACACAGAGATGAACAGATAAACAAAATGTATTACACACACACACACATTAGAATATTATTCAGCCTTCCAATGAAGGAAATTCTGAAACATGTTGCAAAATGTATGAACTTTGAAGATATTAAGCTAAGGGAAATAAACTATCCGCTGAAAGAGTCCACTTATGCAAAGCACATAGGTTAGCAAGGTTCATAGCCAAATTTGTAAAGAAAGTAAAATGGCAGTTTCTAGTATTGGGGGAAAAGATGAATAGGTAATTTTTGTACTAAGCATAGAGTTTCGTTTTCACAAGATGAAAAGTTTTAGAGATTAGTTGCACAGCAGTGTGAATGTACTTAATTGTACTGAACTGTACACATAAAATAACATGGCAAAGTTTATATTTTGTATACTTTACCACAATTAAGCACCTTTTAAATTTGATTTTTTAAATTTATATATATCAGCTACTAAGCTTAGGTACTTCAACTTGGCAGAGCAAGCTGGCAGTTAAGTGAAAAATAACAACCACGACAACAGAACATGGGGATTCTTGTTATAGATGAGTAATGAGACAAACTTGAAAGTTAACGAAAACAAAATCAGATGAAATGAGGATGGCTCCTGGTTACTGAGTACACTGTGAGGTCACAGGGAAACTTCTTAAAAGCTTATTTCCATTTATCTTGTTAACAATATATGTGACCATAATGTTAGGACTTTTATACTTACCACCTGGAAAACAAGAATTAGAATGTAAGCCCTTTGGAGACAAATGATTCTACCTGACCAATTATATATCTACAGGGACTAGGATATTTTCCCTGACCTCACTGGCAAAAACACCCAGATGTTGAATTAATATATAGATGAAATGCATTGATTTGTGTATGAAGACTGGTGTTTATAGGTCAGACAGAAAATCCATCCTTAATAACTCAATTTTTTATAGTTTATTGTCAAGTTGGTTTCCATATAACACCCAGTGCTGTTCCCCACAAGTGCCCTCCCCAATGACCAACCCCCCCTCTTCCCCTTTCCCCCTCCCTCTTCAGCCCTCAGTTTGTTTTCAGTATTCAAGAGTCTTTCATGATTTGCCTCCCTCCCACTCCCTAACTCTTTTCCACCCCTTTCCCTTCCCCTGGTCCCCCGTTAGGTTTCTTCTGTTAGACCTATGAGTGAAAACATATGGTATCTGTACTTCTCCACCTGACTTATTTCGCTTAGCATGACACCCTCGAGGTCCATCCACATTGCTATGAATGTCCAGATTTTATTCTTTCTCGTTGCCATGTAGTATTCCATTGTATAGATAAACCACATCTTCTCGATCCATTCATCACCTGATGGAGATTTAGGCTCTTTCCATGATTTGCCTATTGTTGAAAGTGCCACAATGAACACTGGGGTACATGTGCCCCTATGCATCAGCACTTCTGTATCCCTTGGGTAGATCCCCAGCAGTGCGATTGCTGGGTCATAGGGGAGTTCTATTGTTAGATTTTTGAGGAACCTCCACACTGTTTTCCAGAATGGCTGCACCAGTTTACATTCCCACCAACAGTGTAGGAGGGTGCCCGTGTCTCCACATCCTCGCCAGCATCTATAGTCCTCTGGATTTGTTCATTTTAGCCACTCTGACCGGTGTGAAGTGGTGTCTCAGTGTGGTTTTGATTTGTATTTCCCTGACGATGAGTGATGCTGAGATTCGTTTCATGTGCCTGTTGGCCATCTGGATGTCCTCTTTGGAGAAGTGTCTATTCATGTCTCCTGCCCATTTCTTCACTGGATTATTCATTTTTTGGGTGTGGAGTTTGGTGAGTTCCTTGTAGATTTTGGATACTAGCCTTTTATCTGATATGTCATTTGCAACTATCTTTTCCCATTCTATCCATTGCCTATTAGTTTTCTTGATTGTTTCCTTTGCAGTGCAGAAGCTTTTTATCTTGAAGGGTCCCAATCATTTATTTTGGTTCTTGATCCCTTGCCTTTGGGGATGTGTCGAGTAGGAAATTGCTGTGGTTGAGGTCAAGTAAGCTGTTTCCTGCTTTCTCCTGGAGGGTTTTGATGGTTTCCTGTGTCTCACATTCAGGTCATTTTTGCTTTTGATTCCCTTGACTTTGGGGATGTGTTGAGTAGACATTGATGTGATTGAAGTCAAGGAGGCTATTTCCTGCTTTCTTCTCAAGGGTTTTTATGGTTTCCTGTCTCACATTCAGGTCCTTCATCCATTTTGAGTTTATTTTTGTGTATGGTGTAAGAAAGTGGTCTAGTTTCATTCTTTTGCATGTAGCTGCCCAGTTCTCCCAACAACATTTGTTAAAGAGGCTGTCTTTTTTCCATTGGATACTCATTCCTGATTTGTCAAAGATTACTTGGCCATACATTTGTGGGTCCCAATTCTGGGTTCTCTATTCTATTCCATTGGTCCATGTGTCTGTTCTTGTGCCAATATCATACTGTCTTGATGATGTCAACTTTGTAGAAGAGGCTAAAGTCTGGGTTTGTGATGCCCCCTGTTGTCGTTTTCTTCTTCAATATTACTTTGGCTATTTGGAGGTTTTTTTTGTTGTTGTTCCATATGAATAACTCAATTTTCAAAACGATCTAGTCAGGGAGTCAGTTTCTAAAATGTTATAACGACTAAGTTAGTTATTAGAGCATTGCATTAGTTTGCTAGAAATTCCATAACAGATTACCACATACTAGGTATCTTAAACCAAAGTAATTTATTTTCTCAAAGTTTTAGAGACTAGAAGGATAATATAAGGTACTGGAAGTTTTGTTTCTGTAGATTCTCCTTTGGCTTGCAGTTGACTGCCTTCTCAGTGTATCCGCATGAGTTATTTCTGTATTAGCATCCTTGATATTTCTTTGCATGTCCAGTTATTTTCTTGTATGAACCCAATTGGAGTGAATTAGGCCCCACCTTAATGACCTCATTTTACCTCAAACACCTATTTAAAGATCTTATCCCAAATGCATTCGCATTCTGAGGTATGGGGGATGGTATTTCCAAAGTATGAATTTGGAGGATATGTAATTCAGCCAATAAGAAGCACAGATACATATTTCAAGGCTACATAAATAAGAGAATGTTACCCTGATGTAAAGATGTCCAAAGTTAATAAGGCAAAAATAATTACCTAGTCATAAAATTGTGAATGGCTTTGGAGCAAAAGATGAGTCTGAACATGTAGGTAGGACTCTTACAATTTTATCTCAACACAGGAATATAAGTTGAACATTTCTACTATGAAAAATGTGTAATATATATTTTTAATTTGTAAGGCTACTAACTTAAATAAGCAAAGACTAAAAATAAGGATATTGATACAATAATCTACTTATTTTTAAGTTGGGTTTATTAAGATTAAATTCTTCCTTTTTCAGCATAAATTTCGATGTATTCCAACAAATACATATAGTCATGCAACCACCACCATAATTAAGATATAGAGCATTTTTCTTCACCCCAAAAACTCCTGTTTTGACTCTTTGTTGCAATTCTCTCCCTTCACAGCCTTAGCAAATATTTTTCATATTGATCATGATTGTTTTGTCTTTTTTAAAATGTCCTATAAATGAAATTATACTGTATGCAATCTTTTCTTTCTGCTTTTTCTCACTTAGAATAATGCTTTTGAAATTCACTCATACTGCTGCATGTATATGTAGTTTGCTCCTTTTAAACATTGATGTGTACTCTACTGAAAAAGGTTACTAGAATTTGTTCACTTTTTTTTTTTACCACTTGTTGGATATTTGGGTTGTTTCCAGGTTTGGGTTATTATAAATATATTTTCTATAAGAATTTAGATACAGCAGGGATCCCTGGGTGGCTCAGTCAGTTAAGACTCCAACTTCAGTTCAGGTCATGATCTCATGGTTCATGAGTTTGAGCCACATGTCAGGCTCTGTGCTGACAGCTCAGAGCCTGGAGCCTGGTTTGGATTCGCTGTCTCCTCTCTCTGCCTCTCTACCACACACACTGTCTCTCTGTCTCTCTCTCTCTCAAAAAATAAATAAACATTAAAAAATTTAAAAAAGAATTTAGATATAGTATTTTATGAACATATAGTTTTACCTCTCTTGGGAAAATACCTAATAGCAAGGTTGCTGGATCATATAATAAAATTTTATTCACTTTAAATAAACTGCTAAACTGATTGATAAAGCTGCTATACAATTTCACATTCCCAACAGCAAAATATGAGAATTCAATTTGCTTCACATATTGACTACCATTTGGTATTGGCAGTATGTTTTGAACTGTTAAAAAATTATTCTAGTGAATGGGTAGTGATATCTCATTATGATTTTAATTCACATATGTCTGATGACAGTGGTGTTAAACATATTTTCATGTGCTTGTTTGCCAACTCTTTTTTGGTTAAGTATCAATTTTCCTGCCTTAAAAAATTTGTTTCTTGTTTTATTGTTATTAATATTATATATGGTATATATAGTATATAAATCTATGGTATCGCTTATTATTTTGTTAGCAGAGTCTTTCATAGAATATAACTTATTTTTAACATTAAGTACAATTTATCCTTTTTTTCTTTTTGTGACTTATATTTATTTCCTACCCATGAAATTTTTGCTTATCCCAAGCTCACAAAAGTTACCTGCTATTTTTTCTTTTAGGCATATACTAAGGTTTTATATTTATATCTTTGATACATTTTGAGTTAATTTTTGATATAGTGAAAAATGCCATTGGATGGTTTTGTTTTATTGTTGATGCTGCTGTTGTGGTAGTTGTTGTTGTTGCTTTTGTCACCATACAGATGCTCAAATGTCTTAGCACCATTTGTTGCAAATACTATTATTTCTCCATTGACTTCCCTTAGAACACTTATCAAAAACCTACTGACCATATACCTGTAGGTTTATTTTTGAATCCTATGATATTTCATTTATTTAAATATCTATCATTACCTCAACTTTCCTTTATATTACGTCTTGAAATAAATCATGTAAGTCCTCTGACATTGCTCCTCACTTTCTGAATGATTTGGCTTTCTAAGTCCTCTACTTTCCTATGTAAATTTTAGAATCCACTTGTCAATTTTTACAAAAATTCATAATGAAATGTTGATTGGTGACTCTGTGGAAATATTTAGACAAATATGAAATAATTGATGTCCTAAAAATAATGACCATTCCAATACATGAGATTGGAGTATTTCTACACTTAAATATTTTTATTAATTTTATTTAATATTAAGGGTACACATTTTGCACACATTTTGTCAGATTTATCCCTAAGTGTATCATATTTTTATGCTATTGTAAAATAACATAAATTTAAATTCAATATCCATTTATTCATTGTTGGAATATAGGAAGGCAATTGATTTTGACCCATTCAATTTTGTAAACTAAAGAAATTACGTGATAACCATGTGACATATATTTTGCTATATATTAAGAATGGACAGGGGTGCCTGGGTGGCTCAGTCGGTTAAGCCTCCGACTTCAGCTCAGGTCAGATCTCACTTTTGTGGGTTCAAGCCCCGCATCAGGCTCTGTGCTGACAGCTAGCTCAGAGCCTGGAGCCTGCTTCCAGTTCTGTGTTTCCTTCTCTCTCAGCCCCTCCCCCTCTCATGCTCTGTCTCTCTTTGTATCAAAATAAATAAAACATTAAAAAAAAAAAAGAATGAACAAGGGGTGCCTGGATGGCTCAGTCAGTTAAACATCTGACTCTTGGTTTCAGCTCAGATCATGATCTTTGGGGCACCTGAGTTCAGGTCATGATCTCATTGTTTGTGGGTTTGAACCCTGCATCAGTCTCTGTGCTCCTACCTGGAGCCTGCTTCAGTTTCTGTGTCTCCCTCCCTCGCTGCCCTTCCCCTCCTCCCACGCTCTCTCTCTCTCAAAAATAATTAAACATTAAAAAAAAGTTTAAAAAAAAGAATGGACAAATCAAAAATCAATGTAATGCTTCCTTTTTTACTTGAGACATCACGCAAGTGGAGATTCCAATAAGCAATGGAAATAATATTAAATATGCTGGAGCAGGGAATGTGCAACCCACAGTCAGTACTGGCATGCAACCTGAATTTAAATGGATATAGAAGATTTGCTGGAGAAAACATTCTATGATTGAATACACAGAGTTAGAAGCCCATGTAAATTAGAGGTAGATAAGTCAAAAACAGAAATTGTATTCAGGTATACACCGTGGTATGTATAAAAGACAAAAGATGTGAAAATCCCATGGAAAGTAACATTTTTGGTACACTTGAAGAAAGCTGGAAGTATATGCCTGCACTAGATTTTTGAGGGATTTTATTTTTTGTTATTGAACTTGGATTTATAGTTTTTCACATTTCATCAGACTACTATGGGGTCTACTAACTAGAAACATGGCTGGTGTAACTGTTAAATGAGAATTTTGGAGACTTGTAAATTTGAATAACAAAATTTACAGGATTTAGAGTCAGACTAGGCAAAGGAAAAGTATGGGGTGGAAAAAAAATGAGAGGCCAAGGTCCAGGAAAAAAAAAAAGAAAAGAAAAACAACACACAAAAAATTCAGTGTTTGCAGGGTACAACCTTCTCCTAATTGAGTTAGACCTCCACGTGAAAAATGCCAAGTGAGACCATGAGCGCTCCTCCTGTCAGGAGGCAATTCAGCTCCAAACACAGGTTACTTTCAAGCCTTAAACTAACCCTCTCATGTTTCAGAAGTACATGCTACACTGATTTTTGAATCAGGGACCCCTGGGCTCACAGCGCCATCTAGCATCAACAGAAATGGGACGCCAAAGGCAAACTAAAGAAAAGTTTTGAATAAAATAGGTGGGGGACGGGGGGTGAGTGACCCAGGAACCAGAAATGCCTGTGTTGTTTTGAGCAGAATTTTTAATTTATTTGAAAAGGAAAACATAATGAATAATTGCTGCGGGGAAAAATATGTAATTTCATGATTATTCTCGATAAAGATACAGAGAAGCCTGGCCAATATCCACTTTACACTTTACAGCCAAATAACATAAGGGTTAAAAGATGGATGTGATTCCTATTAGATAGATTTAGTTCATTTACAAACATGGATTAAAAGAGTGGATTAGCATGGACACACATACACACATATACTTCATATTTGATATAAAACTAATTCAGTTGGCTTTACACTGTCACATTCATCCTTGGAAATGTGTATGTGTGTTTACAAACATCATTTTCCTCTGTAGTCACACTGTAGTTCATGAGCATAATTTCTTAGGCTAAAGGCTTGATACGTCATTATTCTTTAAATCATTTTTCCAATCTGATAGCCCTGGCGTGTTTGTTTGAGGCTCCCTGGAGGAGCCTTGCACTGTGACACCCCAGGGGTCCGACTCACACAGCACTAACAGCCATTAGCACCTCCGGCCAGGACCTCAGCGGGCAGGAAATGCGCCATTGTACAGAGTGGCAGGCAGTCGCAGTGCGCTGTGGGAAGGTCACGTGTTTTTCGGGAGGCTACAAAGGCTGATCCTTTAAGCTCTGCGGGGCTTGGGCAGGGCGGTATCAGGTGCAGCACTCCTTCCCGTCCGGTGGTAGGGTTTCCGTTTCCGTGTTCTGCGCTGCGTGCATTCCTCTTTAAGTCACCGTCCGTGAATTTCCTGTCATTTGCACTGTAAAGACTTTAAGTATCCTCCCCATAAAAATTTTTTCCCCAGACTTATTATGGCTTTGTTTCTTGATCTTTAACTTTACATTAGCCTCGGGTTATTGTCCCTGTCCCTGCGAAAAGTACAAACTATGATGTTTCCACAACACTCTCTTCCTCTTTTTGTATAGTTACATAAAGATTACCAAAAAACATAATTTTATGCCCTTTCTTTACATTTCATGTATTTTATCTATCTGCAGAGTCTAAGTATTTTTTAATAATACTGATGTTCGATGTTTTAAATAGTATACTATTTAAAGCATTTCTATATTTTCCTTAAGATTCTATTGATTCTCTAATTTTTCCTATACCAACAAAATATCGTTAATATAAGAGACTTTAGGATCTTCAAAGTTAAACTTTCCTAAAGTCTCAATATTCACATTATTAAATTCTTTTTAAGAATTTTAAAAAATTAGTGTGCAAAATTGAAAAAAAGTTTTATGTTTAAAACACCTACTGAACTTTGGCTTTATATCCTGACTTACCTTACTCCATTGCCCTAGCTGTCATGTTAGAATTCAACGTTCAATTCCAAAATTGTTCTGATACTGCCTCTGTTTCCCCAGTGCTATCCTCCCAGGTCAGGTTTGCTTTTTCCTCCTTTTTTTTCCTTCTTAATTTCTTTCCTTCCTCCCTTCCTTCCATCCTTCCTTCTTTGTTTGCTTCCTTCCTTCCTCTTTCTTTCATTCTTTCTTTTAAATAGAAAACATTCTCCAAACTCTGTAATTCAGAGGTCAGCCTTTTTTTTTTTTTTCTGTAAAGGGCCAGATATTAAACATTTTAAGCTTGGAAGTTCCGCTATGGTCTTATGACATTTATTTATCCCTGGGGTGTAACCTGAAAGCAACAGTAGACCATATATAAATAAATGGACATAACTCTCTTCCAGCAAAGGTTTATTTACAAATGTATGAACTGACCAAGGAAGGTGGTTTTGGACTGCAGCTTAATCAGCAACTTGCTCATGGTAAAAAAAACACTGTAATTTATACAACCTCAAAAGTCATGTTTTATTCTTGTAAGTTATTTTTATTTTTCCTGTATATTTTTTGCATTGGGTTGAAATATTTAAGCAATATTAGAGAAGGGAAGGGAAGGAATCCCAACATAAAGGCACTTTAGTCTGATATAATTTATTAGTTGATTCTTTTATTGTTCTGTAATCTTGTATATTTATTTTGCTATGTGATTACCATATTTTTTTGAAAGGAGAATACATGCTGATCATAATATTAAAGGAAAATATTCAATGAAACTTGTTGAAAGTGATTTTAGACTTTATTTGGGACCATTGTGATTGTATAGGGATCACTGCAGAGGGATTTTACAGTAGGAGAAAGAAGATAGGCTCAACTATTGAATATAGGATGGGCAAGTGGGAATTTACAGCCAAAAACTAGGGTGGGAGTCAAATGAAATTTGAGTTCTGGGTCAATCAACCTAACAGAATCCTTGCTAAAGAAAGGCCAGCCTCAACAGATGCGAATTAGGGGATGGTGAAGGGTAAGGAAACTAAAGATATTCAAAATGTTCAAATATTTAGGGTGAGAGTTTCTGGTTAAAATGACTTAGTGGAGTACTTGCTAAAACTAGCTTTTACAAGGAAATGCATGGATGGAACCAAGATAAGATTCAGGAGCCTGACTGAAGTTAGGCCAAGCAAAAAATCCTTGTCAGTAACAAACAACAAACAAAATGGAAAAAGCAAAGACTGTAATTTTTAACAATTAAGGAATTTACACCTTATACCACTGATCCAGAAATCAATCATTGCAGTACATTGCCAGCATTAATATTTTGGTGTCTTTTAAACATATATTTATAAAATACAGTAAGTGTCTCACTACATTTGCTTATTTGTGTGTTTTTAAGTAGATTATACACAACATATAAGGATAATATTGATTTAAGCAAATAATTGTTGAAAAGATATTTGGTGCTATGTATATTTTTTCTGAATTAAAACTCAGAAAATGTATGTGGAATTTGCTCTATGAATTTAACCATTATAGAGATAAGAAAACAAAGATAAAATGCATTCACAACATTAAAGAAGTATTGTTGTAGTAACAACACAGATTTATTATTTTGTATGCTGAGAACATATTGTTCTCCTGTAAATAACAGTATGACATATTTTTGTTGACATAGAGCCTGAAAGATTCATTCTGCCTCAAACCTGTTTTTAAACAGAATTTTAATGTAAGAGGTATGCCAGTGTAATTGTGTATAGGGTTTTTCATGCTGCAATGGAAAAGTTCAGTAGTTTTGAGAGAAACAATATGGCTCATAAAGCCAAAATATTCACTGTCTAGTCTTTACCTGACCCAGAGTTCAGTTTAGACCCTGGGACTTTCAGTCTTTGGTATGTTAATTAGGAAGAAATCCACACTAAGGCAGTTAGAGGAGGCTGGTGAGCCTGTGAATTCTTGTACTACTTCAAAGGATTCCTTTCTCAAGCTCCTTACTCTCCACAAGCTCCTAGTACCTTCTGCCTCCGTTGGTCATTTTCGGTCCTCAGGCCATGATTTTGACGATGTCTTGGATGAAGTAGTTAGAAGACATAGAAAGAAAACATCAAAATAATGTGTTGGCTTTTAGAACTACAACAACTAATAAAGAGGAAAATTCTCTTCCTCTTACTTTTTTATTCCTGTGAGCTCCCTTAGTTGTCACTGTCACCATGACAACAGAGTGGCCTCAGGGCTTGGGATGGAGATTGGAGAAAAAATGGGGGAAGGGAAGGCAAATTCTGCAGGATCTTAACATTAGGAGTTCCATTTGCAACTCTTAGATTAGAATTAGAAGGCTTCTGGAGCATTCTATCTGCACCACAGTGCTCATTTCTAGGTTTTTGGATGTATTAAATACAGGCTGGGGGCCATGTGAATCTCACTCAGGCCAGGAGATACACAATAGGAAAAAAAAAGGAAAGAAGAAAAGAAAGGAAGAAAGGAAGGAAGGAAAGGAGGAAGGAAAAGGAGGAAGGAAGGAAGGGAGGAAGGAAGGAAGGAAAAGTAAGAAAACACCACCAATTCAGCAGAATTTCTCAATCCATTATTTTTTCTTGATTTCCAGAAAATATTTATTTTCAGTGTTTAAATAGCTGTTCCTATTTTATACATTTATGGTTACCTTCATTGGAAGAAACAGAGTGGAGTGTGTCTGCTCTATCTTACTTGGGAAAGGAACCTTGAAAGCAACTTAATCCACCTTTGTAATTTTGGCCAAAAAAATATTTAACTTATATTCAAAATTCATATTTATATTCATAAAATGTTGTGTGAAACCACATTTTTCTTTTTAGTATCTATGTCTTTCAATTCTGTTTTGATATATTTGTATTACTGGTAACTTTTCAAATATTTATCAATTATAATGATATTGAGTATCACTTTTTTGCCATATGAATGAGAATGCCACTTTTAGTATAAAATACAGATTTTAGTAAGTGTTTCCTGTGTAAATGTTTTTAAAAATTTCCATAGCAACCTCTGGCGGATATCAAGATGTGTGGGAAACTTTTCTCTGAGTCTCACATTATATTTTAAATCTTCATGAATTTTACATAATATATTATTTATTATAATGTTAAAATGTGTTGTTTGATCTACCAAACTTTTGAAATAATTATGATGGATATATGTATATATATATATATATATACCAGCAACAAAATGGACTCTTTACACTTTATTTTTTTAATGTTTATTAATTTTTGAGACCAAGAGACACAGAGCATGGGGGGGGGGGCAGGCAGAGAGAGAGAGAGAGAGAGAGAGAGAGAGAGAGAGATACACAGAATCTGAAGTAGGCTCCAGGCTCTGAGCTGTTAGCACAGAACCTGACATGGGGCTTGAACCTACCAACTGTAAGATCCTGACCTGAAACTAAGTCCTGTCATGAGCAGAAGTCAGACACTTAACTGACTGAGCCATCCAGGTGCCCCTGGTCCCTTTATACTTTAAAATCAGCTCTCATGGGGCTAAATTTAATATTCAGAACTTGAGGCACCTGGCCTGCTCAGTAGAACATGTAACATTTGACCTCAGGGTGGTGAGCTTGAGTCCATATTGGGGGTAGAGTTTACTTAAAAAAATAAGAATAAAATAAAATTCAGAACTTGAACATATATTTGTGCTAGAATAGGCTATTTCTACCCTATTCAGATAATTGTCAAACATATTCTCATTGTACCCATTTATATATGTTCCTTGCTCTTTATTTCTCTCCCCCCCCAAATTGACAGTAATAATTATGTATTCTAGTCTTCCATATGCCTTTAGCATTGTCTCTACACCAGGATCCCCATATTATTAACCTAAGTTAATAGTCCCCTAAGTTTCTGAAGCCTCTTCATTGACACCCTATGAATTTGGCTATTGTGATTATGATTATAGTATTGTCTTCAAAATCTTAAATTTTCTTCTCTCTAATCAGTTTCCAAAAACTCACAGAATGCAACCGTTGTTTCCTTCATTTTTGAAAGTTATTTGGGATTCCCTGAAGTTTTGCAAAGTTATAGAAAGTCTATAAAAAATGGAATGAGCAAGCAGAGTATAATCAGAAAAACATAGAATAACAGATCATTTTAGATATCTTTTCTAATTTACTTTTTAAATACAACTTATGCATATATATATATACCTTTTACTTCATCGATTTTTTATTTTATTTTATAAATGTAGAAGTCTCAAGTATAGACATTAGCAATCTGAATAAATCCTAGATCTCTTCTGATCTCACCTTTCAGTAGCGACCACTATCAAAATCTCCATGTATTTCTTTCCTAACAATGTACTCTGCTTACAATACTTATGTGGATTTATGAGTATGTGTGTGTACTTGTGTGTGTTTGGGTGTATGTGAGTGCACAGGTGATCATACTAATGGTTAGGAACAATGATTATAGATAAAAGTTCAATGGTATAATATGTGTCAGAACTTCACTTTTAAGTCTTTATTTTGATCACACACACAAACACAAACACACAATTTCATCATGGGCTATTATTTTAAGCATTGCCAATTATTGTGAAGACATTTAAAAACCATCTTTCTAAGTGCAAAGACAATCCTTTTTATAATGGTGTTCATATATGTTCATTTTTTCAGACCCATTAGTATGATGGATCTATTGTATTTCTTGGAGTCACAAAGCTGCCATTCACTATTCCTCATGGAAGATTTTATCAACCAGTCAGTAAATTCAAGATAAATTGTAGATAAATCTGTAAATATATATAAAAACAATTATGTAGCAATGTATGGTTATAGATACAAATACACAGTATATACAGTTTCTAAACATGATCTAGAGATCAGGGCTGAGATATGGAGTCTTCTTTACAATGACATCCCAGAGTCCTTACTCACAGGGAAGGACTGAATTTCCTAGGACTCACCTGGTATGTATTATCCTCCTGGATTCTGGCCATTGCACAAATTTGTGGTTAGTTCAAGTCATGCTTTGTAATTGTCTTAGCTTCATGTTAAAACAAAACAAAACACTGTAAACCTTGAACTTCAAAAATCTCTGAGTCCTGAAATATTTCACCAACAATGTCAGCAGGAAAAGACAATTGAATAGAAAATGTTTAATTTCTTCTTCATGTTAAGGGCTTCAAGGACAGATTACATGTAAGCAAAGGAAAATTAGGAAGCAAGACAACACTTCTTTCCCACCAAAAGTGGCCATAGGTTTTCAGTTTACTACCTTCTCCTCACCCACTGACAATCTGGAAAGCTCTGAGAGTTATACCATAAAGGCACCTTTTAATTCATATTCTAGTTGCCTATTTATATTCTTTGCATAGTATCTCTCCAAGTGTTGTGGGCGTGTTAGCTGAATTTGAATTTTTATATTCTTCTGTGTAATGAATGCTTAAATGTTAAATATAAAAGATTGTTTTTTCCAGAACCATTATTTCCAATTTTTGCTTTTGTCAAAAAAGTCTTTTTTTCAGCCACATTAGATTGAGATGTTAACTAAATATAATAATAATAATAATTATTATTATTACATTAAGTAAGCTCTATGCCTTGTGTGGGACTTGAACTCATGACCCTGAAATCAAGAGTTGCACACTTTAACAACTGAGCATGTACCCCAAGTAAATATTATTTTGAAGGTAAACATATTACATTAAATTTAGTAAAAGTGAGAAATTATCACTTAAAGTTTGTATGGTTGTCTATTCCTAATATTTTACCAAGCATTTATTTTTTAAAAATTCAAAATTTTCTACTTTTATTAAAAAATGATTGGCATATAATGTTATATAAATTTAAGGTGTACAACATGTTGATTTGATACACTTACATATTTCAAAATGATTACTATCATAACATTAGCTAATACCTCAGTCATATCACATAATTATCTTTCTTTGTGGTTGAGAACAAAAGATCTACTCACTTAGCAACTTATAGGTAAGAACCATTCTTCTCTGTTTCTGTGAATTCAGCTTTTTAGAATCCATATACAATGGATATCATGCAGTATTTGTCTTACTTTGTCTGACTTATGTCACTTAGCATAATGCCCTCAAGTTTTATCCAAGTTGTTGCAAATGGCAAAATGCCTTCTTCTTGTCACTGAATAATATTCCATTGTATAGATTAATGCCATATTTGCTTTACCCATTCATACATTGACAGGTGTAACTATACAACTGTAATAAAAGTTTTCATCACATTTCATTGTATTGATGGGCCACAATGATTTCCAGTTTGTCAATTTTCCTTGATATTTCAATATTTAGGAAATTTTATTTATTTTTATCATTGTTTGCTACAAGAAACAGTGTTGAAACAAACATACTTAAAAATAAAATAAACGTGTATGTTAATATGTACACATTTTTGTTGCAGATTCGTAGGGCCAGAAAGTGTTCATTTAAAATATTGCTGGATATTGCCAAATTACTTGTAAAATCTGATGTTATAAGATGGCATGATTTTTTACTAATTTTTTATATGAACTCAGAAACATTTTGATATTTATAAGGTCTTCCCCCTTTGTAACTTTTGAATAATTTAACTATTTTGACCATTTCATTACTCTGTTTTTCTTACCTAAGTTTTTCTCATCTGCAAAATTATGTTAGTCCCCACCTAAACCACAGGAGGACAAGCGACTACAGAAGAGAATAGAGAAACAAAGGCTGAGCAGAGAAAACAATGATGGGAAAGGAATCTGATGTTGCTTCTTGTGGATTTTTGTTTTTAGAATGTTGCTCAGGAGTTATGTAGCTATATCTTAAGTATCAAGGTATAAAATAATACATTATTACAGTTACATACAGAAGCAATTAGTTTATTGTTTGTGTGCATGGCAAAATCCTTGGGCATGCAAGCCAGGACTCTTGTAAAGTTTAATAATATCCTTATGGACCCAGCATCCATCTGATTTCCATTTTTTTATTCTTAATTGGTAACTTTTTACTGTTTCTGTCAATCTTCAAGTATGCTTGGAGAAAGGACATCAGTACTCTGCTCAAATGTCCACACAGAAGGCAATCATATGGGATATTTATCCATGTAAGAATTTTCCCTGCTCCATTTTAATTGCTGCCAATTAAATTGTGGCTTCTGTGTATGGGTTTACTATTTTATTCAGGAGAGACATACTTGATATTTAGTCAAAGCCATGAGACACATTACCTGTGCCTTGACACGGTTTATGAGAACAGCTTTGAACAAGGTTGGAAATCTGCATTGAACTCAGTGAATATTAGCAACGATTTTATTTAATTCTCAGATGCATTGGTTGCTTAAATCTTCAAAAAATCTCAATGGTATGTTTATTTTACACATATTAGAGAAGACTAAACTGAGACAAAATGGCGCCACATCTCTTGCTTGGAACTCTGCCCTAAGTATCAGGACTGAGATATAAAGTAGCACAATAAAAAATTATTAAACTATATGCTTAAAATTATTATTAAGCATATTAAATGCTTAGTGTTAAGCATTAAATATCATTGTTATCACTTGACTGTGTTACTGATCCTTTACAACTTCTTTATCTGTCTTGCTTTCTTCTTTGTTCCCTGTGAGTTCTTCCCATCCTACAGCAATGCGTTACATGAGCACAACTGATGTCTCATGTTGATTCTAAATTTGGTTCTGGCCCTGAGTGTTAGTCCACATATTACAATAAATTCTGTCTGGTCTAGCATTAAAGCATCAAAAAAATGTCCTTTGGTAGATCTAAAATTAGAAGAAATGCCCCATATGGTAATTACTGGAAGGCCAGAATCCTCTAAGGAAAAAAAATGATATCTGGGCTTTTCAAAGACAACAATTCAACAATATTGGTAGCTAGAACAATGTTGTCACCCATGACCTTGAATTGAAAACAAAAAGTCTATCCCTATTAAAAGGCGATGCTCCATTCTATCAGGAGGAGGAATGTACTAGGTAGGTGAAAATAGGCCACAGAACTCTGGGTTTGTCCTTAGCTCAATTGGAAAAGGAAAAACACAACAAATTACAAAAACTCCTGCAGTCCAGCTTAGCATCCAGGAACCATGGAGAATGTGCCTGAAGCTTGGTGTCTGATCTCATGCTACTATTAAGTGGCACAAAATCACACTTGCAAGCTTACATCCAAACTTTTTTAAGGTGGTTCAGAATGAAGCCTAATTTTTTTGAGATATAACGTCGGATAAGTTTAAGGTATACAACATGTTATTTTGATACGAGTGTTATTGCAATAAGATCATTACCATAACATCAGCTAACACTTCCATCATATTACATAATTATCATTTATTTTATATAATGATAACATTTTACATCTAGTTTCTTAGCAACTACTACATATATATAGTACCTAGTATTATAAATATATAATACAATATTATTTAACTGTAATTATTATGTTGTACATTGTATCCTCAGAACTTACTCATCTTACTGCAAGTTTGTACCCTTTGACCAGCATCTCCTTATTTCCCCTACACCCCAGCCCCTGGTTATCACCATTCTATTCACTGTTTCTATGAGTTTGACTTCTTTAGGTTCCATATACAAGAGATATCATGCGGTATTTGTCATTCTCTGTATGATTTATCATTGAACAGATGCCTTTTTGGGGACACCATAAAAACAAAGAGAGGTTGATTTCCATAATATACACAAGTATCTGGAAAGATAGTACACACTGAACATATAATAGAGTACAATGCAGGTAATACCTACAAAAGAAGCTGGAACATTTTTAGCATCAAATATGTATGTGTGTGTAGATATATATAGATATATAGATATAGATATGATTAGATTATAGAACAAAATTTTGTCGGGGTGTGAATAAAGATAATTAGTTTTCTCAAACTCAATAATATGTCAATTAAAGCTTTAGGATAATCTTTATCACCACATTTGTGGTGCAAGAACATAATATATTTGAAGCATTTCTTGAATAATTATCTATTTCACTTCTTCATAAAAAGCTAAAAGAACAATTATAGGATTAAAATCATGTTCTTATCTTTATATAATTTATTTGTGTAAATTATGAAAAGTAGCATTGTTATTACCAGGGATGATGTAGTCCCACTTTAGTCAATCTAGTCAAAATGGGTTACATTATGTCATATGTTAAACAATATTTTGGGGGAATTAAATTTTTCAGTACTTAAAATTTTTAGGAACCATTACCCTCTGCATCTGCTATTTTATTTTATAAATCACTTCAGTGGCCATGTTATTTTTCATTGGGTTGAATACTCAGTGCCCAAACCATGGTAATATATTCCAAAAGTTCAGGTGGAAGCTCAATCTTTCATTTTTTTTTTAAATTTATTTCTCAACAACTTTTGGGTTCATTTCTTCTGCAAACCTGCATGTATGAAAGACTTCTGTACACTAAGTTTTAGGCTTTCATTAGTAGTATTTAGGCAAAAGAATAATTCAAATAAAATTCACAAAAGGAGGCAGATGAAAAACCTGGCAGTTCTAATACAAATAGAAGTATAAGAGATTTTGCAAGGTTTCTCTTTGAGTGCAAATGGCTGAGACTTAGAATATCTCATCTGATTAACAAATCAACTTAAACTATATCTTAAGAGGGGCAAATGCTTAGTTTATAATATCATCCTGGTCATAATTTTTATTTTGTACATATCAAAAAATCTCTTTGAAAATTATATAGATATAGCACTTATATATATTAAAAATGAAACAAATTAACTAGGTTCTCAAAAGTATCTGCACAGTCTGCATCCAACTCTTCAGAATCAGGTTTAGACTCAGAGTCATTGATGTCCATAATGTTTAATGTAATATTTCTCAAAGTGTTGTTAACAGAGATTGTAATGTAATGTTTCCTAATAGAAAACACTCCTTTATTGTCCCTGAGACTTTCCTCCAAGACACTGGCACAAGTTCTGCAGAAATTCATGCTGGTAATCTAACTAGAAAATATCAATGTAAGGATTTTCAGACTAAGTTTATATGTGACAATGTGTTCCCTAAGAAGTTATATTAATTATAAGAATTTTTTCTCTATCCAAGATGAAAAACTTAAGAAAATGTGCATGTTAAAATTGATGAAATTGAAAATGGATGTTTTAAGCAGTTTATAAAATGAGAACTAATTACTAAGATGATTCTTGGTGAATGTATAGTTAACTCAGATCCAGCAAGGTGAGATTCCCTACCCAAAAATAAAGAATGGTTGCAAAGGAGGTGAGAAGAAGAAATGTATATCATGGTGATTTATTAATAGAGTGGTGATTTGTGAAGAAACAATCTCAGCCATAAACCAAGGTCTCATCCTGTGGTGCTGACTACCTGGTGAGACATTTTCAGATTCAAATCCTGTGTATAGTTGCAAAATTCCATAGTCTAGAAACACTAGAGATCAAGAATGTTGGAGATTTAAATAGCTTTATTTGATTTTAAATTCCAATAAAAGGGAGATCTTCTATGTCACTCTGTGTCCAATACACATGAGGGCCCTCATGGGGGATTAACATAGATGAAGTTTCCATATTCTCAGATTTTGGCCCAGTAAAAAATCCCAAAACTTAACAGGAAACTAAGCCATGGGTGGAGAACTGCACTTGGGACCTCAGATGTGAGGAAAAAGACCTGAAATGGGATGCACAAGGAAGATCGCTTGGAGGATCATATCTGAGGAAGTGTTGAAGTATGAGGAACAGTGAGTCATGCAAAATAGGGCTGGCAAAGGGAAGTAAAACCATATCCTCACCACAAGCAAGGGAATATGAAGAGGCCAGTGGATTCGAAGGACTTTGGGTTTTGATGGTTTCCTGTCTCACATTCAAGTTCTTCAGCCATTTTGAGTTTATTTTTGTGTATGGTATAAGAAAGTGGTGCAGTTTCATTCTTCTGCATGTTGCTGCAACTATCTTTTCACCTTCTGTCGGTTGCCTATTAGTTTTATTGATCGTTTCCTTTGCATTGCAGAAATTTTTGTGTTGATTAGAACCCTATAGTTCATTTTTGCTCTTGATTCCCTTTCCTTTTGGGATGTGTTGAGTAGGAAATTGCTGCAGTTGAGGTTAAAGAGGTTGTTTACTGCTTTCTTCTCCAGGGTTGGATGATTTCCTGTCTCACATTCAGGTCCTTCATCCATTTTGAGCTTATTTTTGTATATGGTGTAAGAATGTTGCCAGAGTCCAGCTCCAGCAGGTCCAGGGTTCCCTGAAGGGTGGACAGTGTCGGCATGAGAGAGAGTGAGAGAGTCTCAAGTTTCTTTCTGATCCAGACAGGCATCTCTGCTCTGTCTGATTCTCTAGCTTTGTTTATTGCAGAAGGTACAAGGGGCAGAAAGAGCAGTAAATGATTTCTCATAGATAATTTTTACAATTTTCCAGGACATGGATTCTACAAAAGTTACAATCCTAGTAGTAATGATTGTCATAAAAAACTTAGCTATATGCACTGGTGCTATTATATGAGAAGGGCAGGTATTTTTTTTTTTTAACCAAGATATACAAAACCTCAGGTATAGCCCTAAGAAAGTGACCTTTAACCAAGAGGCAAACAGCATTGTTTAGTAAACGTCAGTTTATTATGAGTAAAGGTCATTAGGCTGTTTATAAATCTAAAAGAAGGTTCCCAGAAAAACAGGATTCCCAAGAGACATAATGCTTGCTCTCACAGTCCCAAAGACGATTGATACATTTTATTGCAATAGTGACTCTTGCAACTACGTCCAGGCCTAGAAAGTAGTTAAGTTCTTAATTAATTTCTCAGCTAAGAGGAGAATTATATGTTGCTTGACTTAGTCTCATTATGGTGTATCTAGTTTACTCATCTTTTCCCTGACCAGGTGTAATCATGTCTCAGGGACAGGGCAGGGGGAGAGGCTGCTCCTGACACTAATCAGCAAAGCACTCTGAGGTTTTTTGCCCAAGCAGAAATGAAAGTTACAAGAGGGTAGATTTTCGTAGCTGTCTGGGGGCAAGAGACCGTGCAAACTTGCAGTACCCTCACTAGGAATTTTCACTCAACTGGTGAATTCAGACAGCTCCCTACATCTTCCCCTCTTTAATTTTTTAAATGTAGGGTATGTAATTCCACATTAATTCTTTGAAAGGTTCAATTGATGAAGCGACAGAAGCAAGGTAAAAGGCAATAGGATGAGCACCAGTGTACCAGCTGCAATGCCAATATTTGTCAGGACAGACCAGTCTCTTGGAACTGAAAAAATTTTGTAGTCCCTGAAGGAAAGAGGCTTCAACCTGGAAGTGATAAATGAAAGCAGAAGAGACATTGATGGTGTGAGTTTCTTTGTGAAGGGACTGTATATCAATACTAAAATTGGAGTGACTCCAAATACCAAGCAGATGGTTTTGAACATTCTCCCACGAATGGATTGTAGTTTTATGTTGAAAGGGAGTAACACAAATCTAACTGTATTCCTTATGGCATCGGAGAGTTAAACGAGTTTTCAGAAAATTTAGTTCATTACCAGTATATAGTATAGCCTCTTCCAAGGCATTAACCCTAGAGTCTAATTTTCTATCAATAATCTCTTGAGTAGCCAAGGCAAGAGAAACATTTTATTTAATTGATTTACATGTTTCTCAGTATGTACCTCCTGGACAATGGAAAGAATTGATGCAGTCACAGATCTAAGAATAACAATTAAGGCAGAGATGCCCAATATTGGTGCCCCAGGAAGTGCCTTGGGCACATGAGAGCAGAATTGATCTGCACTGCCTGTAATCCATAATCATAAGGGTTAGTTTAACAGAATATTCCATTGAAGGTGCTCTGCTCTTACAAATGGGGCCCAGATTAGAGGCAATTAATACCAACAGAACATCCTATCCATAAGAGAAAGGTGAGTGTAAACAGGAACTTTTTGCTGTTATCCAGCTTTCTGGGGCAACATTTGCCAATCGGATGGCAAAGAGTAAGGACAGTTTATCTCATCAGACTGGTGATTCCTCAAGCTTTTGCCATCCATATACCAGCCAGTGTACAGGGTGTGGCTGGAGCAGAGCTGGAGATCTCATGGGCCAGTGTCCTTTTGAGGGTCAGTTTAAGCTGGTTGACTGGATCTGGATCACCTTGCCAGGTTGAGGGTTCTTCTGAGTTGGCCTACTTAATTCCAGAGTGATGGGCCCATGGGCTGAACTTTTTGGTAGTATATCTGTGAAGTCCACCTCTAAGTCTTTGAAAGGGGTGACCCCCATTCTTTAAGTAAACCAGATATCCTGGGTTTATATAGGGTGGGTTTCTAGTAAGTGTCAGATCATGTTTAGGGAGGATACAGTTTGCATATTTTGAGATCAATCCTGTTTTCCTGATGTTTAAATAATCATATGCCCAAGGAGTCTTATTACCATCCCCACAGAATAACAAACACAGAAGATTGTGTATACATGAAATACTGTAATTATATTTTTGAGAATTACCTCAAGTTGTCTAATTTATGCAAACAATACACATTTAAAACCATCAGAAATAGAATTTAACATCAATAATGGTGCATTGTTGAAACACAGGTTTTCTCTCTAAAAAACCCCATTTCCAGAGATAGCCAAATTGAGACCAATGCGTTTGTGGAACAATTCCAGTCTTACCAACCTTGGCCTAATTATTTACATAAGTTCAGCAAGAATAGCGATTGTTCATGAGGAGTTTTTAAAGTTTACTTTGCTGGGATCTTTTGTAAGGAATCTCCAGGTTGAACTTTTAGTAGACTCTCCAGGCTAGAAGCCAAGTACTTCCAATTGGGCAGGCCTACCATACTTATGGAATTGGGAAAATCCCTCTTTACAGGGTCCCCAAAATATCCTGTGGTTCCTGCATCTGTCAGGAAGTGACCTTCTTTATTCACCTAGGGAGGCTACAGGGAACTCTGTAAGAAGGTATGAGGCCAACATTTCCAAGAGGCATTATGGCTCCATGTTTTATAAGATCACTCTTAGTTCCTTAAAGCTATCATGTCATATCTGAGTCTATGCATGATTCTCAAATATGGCATTCCAGTCAAAGCCTTGGTAAAATAACCATTATTTCCAATGGTGTCCTGTTACAAAATAAACAGATTCTTATCGAACTTATGCAAACAATGTAATTGCCATGAAAGTAGGAATACTCACTGGGAGTTCTTGAATTTAAGAGGGTTCAGGTAAAGCGAAAAGATAAATGCTTCCGTTTACAAATAAATACTTTATGACATTTCTGTATATCATAGATATCTTAAGAAAAAGTTTGGATAAGCAAACATTAGAGAACTAGCAAATTTCCAACAAGAGTCACAAAACTATAATCTTCCACAGTTCATTTAGTCCCATGTTCCTAATTTTTGTTCCATTTGAATGCAGCCTTATAGCTCTGGAAATTCTTACTCATTTTAGTTTGAATCCTAAAGAAGTAAAATACCTGTATTTTTTCCAAAAGTCCTTTTTATAAATCTTTTTGAGAAAGAAACACTTTTTGTGAGAAAATAAGAACAATTATAAATGAAAACATCTGAGAAATGGACATTGTTAAATATTAGATGAGAGTTCATTTTGATGCAATTGACAAAGAAATTCAGTTATTTCTGTGACACATAACACTTTAAGCAATCAGAGTACTAAGTGAGGGCCTTATACTACAACATTAAAACTTTAAGAATTGCATATGTATTTGGGCACTTGCAGCATTTATCTGTGCAATATAACCTAAGGTTTACCATTGTACAACAGTGCTTTTTCAAGTAACTTAGTATCTTAAATAAAATAGCCTAATTTGTCAAAAGAGTCCTTTTACCATTTAAATCATGGGAAGTTTTTTAAAACCTTAGGAAGTTATAAAACACATGATAAAGAGGATTACAGATCATTACAAATCTTAATACTTTATTTATTCAACCAAAGTGGCAATAAAAGATCCTAAAGATAAATGTATAGCATTACATAGTTGTTAGCAAAACCTCGCTCCTTTAACATTGAGAAGTTTTAAATAAGCAATCAAAGACCTGTTAAAGATGAAACCTAAAGCTTTGGTTTTCTTCACAGACAAAAGAGAAAACTTTTGTTTACACTGTCTTATCAAAAGCAGATCAACAATCCAAAAAAAGTTTGTCTTTTGAACAGAGAAAAAGCAGACTTTCAACCTTATCCCAGTGTACTTTTAAAATTTCATTCATCTCAACCTTAGTCTATCCCAAGCACACATAAATTTCCTTTTCAAAGATTTCCCCTCATGAATCTTCTACAACTTTCCTTTGTCTTTCAACTTTGCCCCAAAGCCATTTCTCTCCAAACAATCAGTCTCATTTAGGACAAAATTACTTTCTTTTACCCTCAACAAAAATGTATTTTTATCCATTATATCTTTCTTACATATCCCACATTTCACTGCATATAGGGTTACTTTCATTATTTTCCATCAGTTTTAACTATACTTACCATAATTTTAGCTTTTAGGAAAACTATGTCTCCAACTGAGGACTTAGTAACAAACTGAGAGGTGTTTACACCAGAACTTTTTCTTAGATGGTAAATTAAGAACCCATTAAGCATAAAGCATGTTTTTTAATAGTTCTGAATATCTTTAGGTTTTTTACAAGTCAAAAGCACAAACTTACATCTAGTAACTAGTGCTTTTGCTTCTTATCTCTTTAGATAGCCAATGAATTCAATCTCAATTTATCATGCAAGCAAAACTTTAAGGTCTTAGGTTACCAAGGACTTTAAAAGCTATCTTAACAATTACTCATGAAAACTATGAGACAGACAAAATAAACTATCACTTTAAAACATTCTTTTGTTAACAAATTGGAACAGAGATAACAGGAACTTATTTGACCTTTAGTGAATCTAGGTAGAATACAAGTTTGTTTCTGGGTTTTTGTTGTTGCTGTTGTTGTTAATAAATGTTGTTTATCTTAAGCTATCAAACTTAAATTAATTTAAACACTGAATACATTTTACTTTGAGTCTACATAAGACAGTTTGTTCCTCATTGATAATTTTGACCTGGGAAGCTGGTGGGGAAATCTGACTTCAGTGGTTTTGGCTCCTCAACATCTAGGGTAGAAGGAGGAGCTGATGTTGCCTGAGGCCTTGAGGAGTCAGTTATGCCCCCGAAGTTATGTCCGAAGAAGGACAAAAGGGGAAAGGTGCCAGCAGAAGGCAGAAAAAGAGATTTCCCAGTTTTAAATTTTGTCAACTTAGAGGAGCAGACTTCAGGTTTCTTTTGTTATATTTTAACCAGTAGAATTAGGTAATCCATGTCAGTCCAAAGAAGACAGGGAATTTCCCAGAAACAAAAGGAATTTCAGCAGCTGCATGGAAATATTCCTTAAAGAGTCTGTCCCAAGGTGGACTAACCACAGTTGGTTCCAGTTACAGCCGTTATCCTAGGAAATGAATGAGGGAGAAACCCTCACATCTTCTAGGCCAAGGAATAGAGAGAGTTATTGCCCGTCAGTCTGATATTATCTCAGCCAGACTAATAATGTCCCCTTCTGGAGGTTCCTCCTGGTATCAGCTGGGTTTGGGGACCCTTTCTGATTTAGGAACTCATTCTTCCAATGTTCCTGTTTGTTGCAGGTAAATCTCAACCAAGGGAGAAGCTTTTGGGCAATCTCTAACCAGGAGTTGATACAAGAACTAATCAGGGTAATCTGGGAATCTGGCTACGTGCCAGACATGGCGGATGGTTGGGACACCTAAGGTTCACTGTGAAGGCCATTCTACACCAAAAGTGGGTCACTCTAATTTACATAATTTCATAGTGTTCCAAAAAAACGTTTTTTGCACAGTCCCAATCCCATAATGTTCCTATGAGGCAGTATCACAAAGACAGACTCTAATAAGGAGACCAGTCAGATGCCCATCTGTCTGTGTCCCAAAGGAACTTAGGTGACTCTTAGCTGTTGCGGTTCCAGCTTTGTGACTTATGATCGGAAACTATTCCAATGTCGTCATAGACTGTATGCCGTTCACCAAGGATTCGCAGACAAGCCCACTCAGACTCTGTAGGCTTTTTTGAGAGCTTGAGGGTGCCCACCCGTCGAGCCACAGAATGGAACCCAGCAGGCAAGCCAGACTGAGTAGCACATTCACACTCACATACAGACCATAGGTTATTACATTCCCTCCCATAGAATTTCTACAGATAAAACAAAACTAATGATAATGACAGCAGGACAAAACAGGTACAGGAGTGCCACAAAACAGTTTTACAGGTTTACTGAAGGGCCCGACTGATGCCAGGGCAGGAAGTAGTGCTGCATCCAGCCTTACACTTAATACCCTTGACAAAAACACATGTGCATTCAGAATTCAGACAGATGACTCTCACAGATTACTGGGACCATTTTTGGGGTGGCAGGAAAGACAAGTGTCTCCCCGGCTCCTAAGATTTCAATGTTCCTTGGAGTGTTCTTTTCTCCTTGACCTCAAGGGTGGGAGGAGGAAGCAATGAGGCATTGAGGATAACCTAGGAAGCAGTTATGTGGACCAAACCCAAGTTGGTGCAGAAACACGAGTGGGAGGGGAAGGCAGAAGAGGCAAGGTGATAGAAGGAGGCATTGAAGGAAAACCCGATTTAAAATCTTAGAGGAGTAGAAGCCATGTTTCTTCCAACAAAGTGGAAATATGGAGTCTGGCCAGAGAAGACTGGGAATATCCCCCAGGGTGGTTTCCTGATATTTTTCTATTTGTTTAAGTGAAGTTTCTCTAGCCAGGATGGGGAAGGACCAATTTTTCTGGCTGTTATCATTGGTTGTTGCTTTTGAATTGTCCCTGTCCCTCAGGGGAGGCCCCCATCTTATCCTTTTTCTTCTATGTTTTCAGCAATATTATCTTTGGAAGGGACTGGGAAAGATAAATCTCCCTCGGTAGGCACTGTTGTTTGTAGGGTCTTAGCTAATTCCATGTCTCCTTCTTTTTCTGCTTCCCTAATAGCAGTCTGAAGGCCAGCTCCTTTAGGAAATGGCATGGGGGGAAGAAGCCCAGTTAAAGGGAAAGTCCCAGAGGCCAGCGGGAAATTCCCAAGTGTTTGAACAGGGAATGACAAATTGTTAGAGGTCACTTTTGAAGCTTTCATTGTGGATGAATTAGGGACAGCCCCAGAGCCCAATTTACTCTCATTTGGGGGAGATGTGGGCTTAAAAATAGCTCCAGAGCTGTCTCCAGTCGAATTTAAAGCTTCTTTTATAGGAGTCCACAAGGAAATGGCCTCAATGGGCACCTTTTTGGGCCCCTAGAGGCATAACATTGTTTGATCTCATCTCTTACCTTATTCCAAGTGTTTACATTAACAGTTCCTTCTTCTTGGAATGCTGGACATTACTCTTGTAAAATACATGCAGCTTGCTGGGGAGATACCATGACCTCCTTCTTTGAAAGCAAGTTATATATGAAAATGCCTATAAAGAGTCCTCTTTATTTATATTCCTTATGGCTCAAAGATTTTCAGGACTTTGTTCTTTGATTCTTCACCAACTGACCCTACCAATCTTATGCAGGGGGGTGGGGGGCTTTAGGCACCCTACAGTGAAAACTTAACCATCCCAACCAATGCTACCAACAATGAAAATGTAAGAAGATAGATTAACTTCAAGTCCCTGTTCTGGGCGCCACTTGCTAGAGTCCAGCTTCAGCAGGTCCAGGGTTCCATGAAAGATGGACAGTGTCAGCATGAGAGAGAGTGAGAGAGTCTCAAGTTTCTTTCTGATCCAGACTGGCATCTCTGCTCTGTCTGATTCTCTAGCTTTGTTTATTGTGGAAGGTACAAGGGGCAGAAAGAGCAGTAAATGATTTCTCATAGATAATTTTTACAATTTTTCAGGACATGGATTCTACAAAAGTTACAATCCTAGTAGTAATGATTGTCATAAAAAACTTAGCTACAGGCACTGGTGCTATTATATGGGAAGGGCAGGTATTTTTTTTAACCAGGATTTACAAAACCTCAGGTATAGCCCTAAGAAAGTGACCTTTAACCAAGAGGCAAACAGCATTGCTTAGTAAACATCAGTTTATTATGAGTAAAGGTCATTAGGCTGTTTATAAATCTAAGAGAAAATTCCCAGAAAAACATGATTCCCAGGAGACATAAAAACGATTGATACATTTTATTGCAATAGTGACTCTTGCAACTACGCCCAGGCCTAGAAAGTAGTTAAGCTATCAGTTAATTTCTCAGCTAAGAGGAGAATTATATGTTGCTTGACTTAGTCACATTAGGGTGCGATTATGCCCCAGGGACATGGCAGGGGGATAGCTGCTCCTGACACTAATCAGTAAAGCACTCTGAGATTTGTTGCCCAAGCAGAAATGATAGTTACAAAAAGATAGACTGGGACCTCTCTGGGGTCAAGTGACCATGCAAACTTGCTGTACCCTCACCAGGAATTTTCACTCAACTGGTGAGTTCAGACAGCTCCGTACAGAAAGTGGTCTAGTTTCATTCTTTACCATGTTGCTGTCCAGTTCTCACAGCACCACCAGTTAGAGAGGCTGTCTTTTTTCCATTGGATACTCTTTTCTGCTTTGTCAAAGATTAATTGGCCATACATTTGTGAGTCCAATTTTTGGTTCCCTATTCTATTGCATTGATCTATGTATCTATTTTTGTGTCAATACCATATTGTCTTGATGCCTAAAGCTTTGTAGTAGAGGCTAAAGTCTTGGATTGTGATGCCTCCCGTTTTCGATATTACTTCAATATTACTTTGGCTATTTGTGGTCTTTTGTGGTTCTATACCAATTTTAGAATAGTTTGTTTTAGCTTTAAGAGAATGCTGGTGCAACTTTGATGGGGATTGCATTGAATGTGTAGATTGCTTTGTGTAGTAATGACATATTAACAATGTTTATTTTTCCGATCCATGAGCATGGGATGTTTTTCCATTTCTTGGTGTCTTCTTCCATTTCCTTCATAAGTTTTCTATAGTTTTCATCGTACAGATCTTTTACATCTTTAGATAGGTCTATTCCTAGGTATTTTATGGTTTTTCGCGCAATTGTGAATTGGATAAATTTCTCAATTTCTTGATTTCTCTTTCTGTTGTTTCATTATTGGTGTATAAAAATGCAATCTATTTCTGTACATTGATTTTGTACCCTGTTACTTTACTGAATTCATGGATCAGCCCTAGTAGGCTTCTGGTAGAGTTGGTCAGGTTTTCCATATAGAGTATCATGTCATCTGTGAAAAGTGAAAGTTTGACTTCATCTTTGCCAATTCAGATGCCTTTTATTTCCTTTTGTTTTCTGATTGCTGATACTAGGATTTCCAGCACTAAGTGAAACAACAGTGGTGAGAGTAAACATCCTGTCATATTCCTGATCTCAGGGTAAAGCTCTCAGTTTTTCCCCATTGAGGATGATATTAGCTGTGGGCTTCTCATAAATTGCTTTTATGATGTTTAAGTAAGTTCCTTCTCTCCCGACTTTCTCGAGCGTTTTTATTAAGAAAGAATGCTGTATTTTGTCAAATGCTTTTTCTGCATCTATTGATGGGATCATATGGTTTTTATCCTTTCTTTTGTTAATGTGATGTATCACATTGATGGATTTGCGATTATTGAACCAGCCCAGCAACCCAGGAATGAATCCCACTTGATCATGGTAGATAATTCTTTTTATATGCATTGAATTCGATTTGCTAGTATCTTTCTGAGTATTTTGCATCTGTATTCATCAAGGATATTGGCCTGTAGTTCTCTTTTTTTGTTGGGTCTCTGTCTGATTTGGGAAACAAAGTGATGGTGGCTTCTTAGAATGAGTTTGGAAGTTTTCCTTCTATTTCTTTTTTTTTTTAATAGCTTGAGAAGAATGGGTATTATCTCTGATTTAAATGTCTGGTAGAATTCGTCACGGAAGCCATCTGGCCCCAGGCTTTTATTGACTGGTAGAGTTTTGGTAACTGATTTGATTTCTTCACTGGCTATGGGTCTGCTCAGATTTTCTGTCTCTTTCCGTTTGAATTTTGGTAGTGCATGTGTGTTTAGGAATTTGTCTCTTTCTTCTGGGTTGTCCAGTTTGTTAGCATATAATTTTTCTTAGTGTTCCCTGATGATTGCTTGTACTTCTGAGGGATTAGTTGTAATAGATCCATTTTCATTCATGATTTTGTCTATTTGGGTGCTCTCTCTTTTCTTTTTGAGAAGTCTCACTTGAGGTTTATCAATTTTTTTTTTCTTTTCAAAAAACCAACTCTTGGTTTCATTGATCTGTTCACCTGCTTTTTTGGATTCTATGTTGTTTATTTCTTCCAGGATCCTTATTATTTCTCTTCTTCTGCTGTGTTTAGGGTGCTCTTGCTGCTCTGCTTCTAGTTCTTTTAGGTACGCTGTTATATTTTGTATTTGCACTTTTTATAGTTTCTTGAAATAGACCTGGATTGTAATATACTTTCCTCTTAGAACTGCCTTTGCTGCATCCACAGAATTTGGATTGTTGTATTTTTATTTCATTTGTTTCCATATATTTCTAAATTTCTTCTCTAATTGCCTGATTGGCCCAATAGTTCTTCAGTCAGGTGGTCTTTAACCTTCATGTTTTTGGAGGTTTTCCAGACTTCTTCCTATGATTGATTTCAAGTTTCATAACATTGTCATATGAAAGTGTGCATGGTATGATCTCAATTCTTTTATATTTATTGAGGGCTGCTTTATGCCCCAGTATGTGGTCTGTCTTGGAGAAAGTTCCGTGTACACTCAAGAAGAAAGTGAATTCCATAGCCTCAGGATGTAGAGTTCTAAATATACCTGTTAAATCCATCTGTTCCAATGTGTCGTTCAAGCCCTTGTTTCTTTAGTTATTTTCTGTCTGGTTGATCTACCCATTGCTGTAAGTGGACTATTAAAAATCCCTGCAATTAGCACATTCTTATCAATAAAATTGTTTCTGTTTGTGATTGTTTTATGTATATGTGTGCTCCGGAATTTGGCACACAGATGTTTATAATTGCTACCTCTTCCTGATGGAGAGACCCAGTAGTTATTATAATTGTACTTCTTCAGCTTTTGTTACTGTCTTTACACTAACATCCAGGTTGTCTGATATAAGTATGGCTACTCTGGCTTTCTTTTGGCTTTTCGCATTATAGATAGTTCTCCATACGCTTAATTTCAATCTGAAGGTGTCTTCAGATCTAAAATGAGTCTCTTAGACAGCGAATAGATAGATTTTGAGTTTTTTTTAATCCATTATGCTACCCTCAGTTGTTTGATTGGAGCATGTAGTCTATTTACATCCAGTGTTATTGAAAAATAATGGTTTAAATTCATTGTGTTCTCTGTAGGGCTCATGCTTCCAGTGGTGTCTCTGGTACCTTGTATTCCTTGCAACATTTCCCTCAGAGTCCCTCTTAGGATTTCTTGTAGGGTTTGGTTTGGTGGTGATGAACTCTTTCAATTTTTGTTTATTTGGGAAAACCTTTATCTCTCCTTCTATTTTGAACAACAGGCTTTCTGGATAAAGGATTCTTCGCTGCATATTTTTTCTGTTGGTCACTTTAAAGATTTCCTGCCATTCCTTTCTGGCCTGCCACGTTCCATAGATAGGTTTGTAACAACTCTGATAGGTTTCCCTTTGTATGTCAGAGCCCTTTTATCACTAGCCGCTTTCAGAATTCTCTCCTTACCCATATATTTTTCCAGTATCACTATGATATGTCATGCCTTTGGTTGTTTTATCTCCCTACTCAGTGATATTTGGGTCTCTCCACCCTGTGTATTTTGGCTTGTCTCTTGAGGGATCTCTGAAAAGAAAGACATACAGACAAACCCACAGGGAACAAAAGCATGGAAATGCACAGACAAATCAAAGAAACAAGCCAACCAAAATGGGAAATAAAAAAAAGAACAGAAAAGGAACAAAAGGGGGGTGGTAAAAACAACAAAACATAAAGGACAGTCTAAAAGCATAAAACCATAAATCCCAGCTATAAATAAAGAGTATGGTGGAGACAGTGCTGTTGGAAGAGCATATACAAAGAAAGAAGTAATAGGGGCATGGAGGAAGTGAAATCAAATGATGAACAGACAGAGAGACTAAAAGGCTTAATTCAGAGAAAGATATGGTAGGAGGTGAGGAGAAAAAACGGAAGATAATATTACCCAAAGAACTATATAGTCTGATCATTCCAGAGAGAGAGATAGAAAGGAAGGTAGCATCAAGAGAATGGATTAAGTATGACTATTTAGGCAAACTAATGTCCCTTGAGCACTGTCCAGTGGAGCAGAGAAATAAGAATGGGATGAGGGAAAATATTTCTGAATAGCAAGAATTGATCTAATCATGGCAATACATCAATGTTGGACTTGCCCAGGCTCCAGAAAATCAACAAAAGGAAGCTGTCCAGCACGGATGCATTTGGTTTGGTGTAGGCAGGTCTCACCTCCACTGAGGGTCCTGAGGGCTGCTCCCTGAGGCCCTGCCTTGGTGGTTGTGGGGAGAAAGATGGCGGCGCCACATTCCCTTCTTGAGCCAAGTGTTGCAAACCGCTCTTTTGGGTCTGATCTCCCTTTGCCATGGGCAGGCCAAGTTGGATTTTCCAAGCCCCGCCTCATTTCTAGATCATAATCCACACACTTTAATGATATCACCTGAGATGAGATGTACTCCTTTAGGTGAGAGGCTTCCTAGCCTGGGATCTAGTAGGGGAAGTAGGGGAGCACTTTCTCCTGGTGCTGTCTGGGATTGGGTCTCTGAGACCAAGGAAAGTGCCTCAGCTAGAGCGAAAGGATCTCTTTCCCCATGCCCTGTGGTTAAAAATGGGATGATAGGATTCCTCTCCATCCTGGGCTGAGATTTTTCTCTTCTTTAGAGATAGCTCTATGGGCGTTTTCAGCCTCCCTTTCTCTTCCCCTAATCTCTGCATGGTTCTGTGTGGCTCTGCACGGCCCTGTGCAGAGGGAGTTCCCTCCCCTCTGAACCTCTGGGTCCTGGCCCATTTTTAACTTCCCCAGTTCACACTCACGCAACTATGAGGCTGCCTTCTTAGTGGATTCTGTCTGATTTCCTCCCAGACTCTTTCAGATTGGAGTATTGTGGCTTCAGTCCTTCTTAGATTGATAGATGCGGTTGGGCAAAAGGTATAGAGCTCATTACTTCTCTGTGGGAAGCTGCAAAGATTCTGCCAAGTTCGGCCACCTCAGGCAAGGAAGTATCGCTCCCTGAGGGGTGCGACCAGAAAAACAAGATTAACCATCTAGAGGCCAGGGGAGTGCATTTCCTGATCCAGGGATTGGAGACGGCCAGACTGGGCCAGATGGGAGAAGCCAAATTGAACAAAAGATCAACCGCATCCGGGCTTATGCAGTGTTAATCGTACCCCTGCCCAGCGTTGCAGACACAAGTCTGGGCTCTCCTTTAGATGCTGTGTTTGAAGTTTCAGTTTTGGTTTCCCTTTTTTCTAATAATCATTTGACCCTGTTTCCTAGCAACCAACCTAGATCAGCTTCCCACCCCAAACTCTATAAAGGTGTGGATATTTTCTCAATAAACGGGGCTTGATCAGAAACGCTTGTCTTGCCCCGCTCTCTGTGTCTCCTTCCTGCCCTATTTTCGCTCCCTCCCTCAGGAACCTACAACCCGATTTACCGCCCCGCCGGCCGGGGTGGGGACATGACACTTCTCTGCCATCTTGCCAGGATCTTAACTCTTTTAAATATGTCTAGTAGAATTTCCTTGGAAGCCATCTGGCCCAGGACTCTTGTATCTTGGGAAATTTTTTATTATTGATTAAATTTCTTTTGTGGTTATGAGTCTGTTCAAATTTTCTATTTCTTCCAATTTCAGTTTGGTAGTTTGTCAATTTCTAGGAATTTGTCAATTTCTTCCATATTGCTCAGTTGATGGCGTATATCTTCTCCCAGTATTCTCTTATAAGTGTTTGCATTTTGATGTTGTTGGTTGTGATCTTCCCTCTTTCATTCATAATTCTATTTGACGTTTTTTGTTTCTTTTGTTTTTGATAAATCTGGTTAGGGGTTAATCAATTTTGTTAATTCTTTCAAAGAGCCAGTTCTGACTTTTGTCCCACTGTTTTCTTTTTGTTTTGGTATCATTTGGTATTATTTCTGCTCTAATCTTTGTTATTTCTCTTCTTCTGCTGGCTTTAGGCTTTATTTGCCGTTTCTATTCTAGCTCCTTTATGTATAAGCTTAGATTGTGTTTTGGATCCTTTTTGTTCCTTGAGATAGACATGAATTGCAATATACTTTCCTGTAAGACTGACTGTCTTTGCTGCATACCAGAGTGTTAAGACTGTTGTTTTTTTATTTTCATTTGGTTCCATATATTTTTTGTTTCTCATTTAATTACCTTCTTTACCTTCTTTAATAGGATGCTCTTTAACATCCATGTATATGCGGTGTTTCCAATTTTTCTATTATGATTAACTTCGTTTCATAATGTTGTAAAATAAAAATATGATCTTCTTTTTGTACCTTCTAAGAACTGATTTATGATCCAATATGTATCAAAAATGGAGAATGTGTGATGTGCACTCAAGAAAAATATGTAATTGGCTGCTTTAGGATGAAATGTTCTGAATATACCTGTTAAGTCTATGTGGTTCAGTGTATCAATCAAGGCTAGGGTTTATTTGTTGATTTTGTGCTTACATAATCTATCCATTGTTGTAAGTGGGGTGTTAAAGACCACTACTCTTACTAAATCATTATCAATGCGTTTCTTTATGTATGTTATTAATTGGTTTCTATATTTGGTTTCTCCGATTTGGGGGCATAAATATTTATAATTGTTAGATCCTCTTGATAGATAGACCCCTTGATTCTGATGTAATGCCTTTCTTTTAAATCTTACTGTCTTTGTTTCAAATTTTATTTTGTCTGATATAAGTATGGCTTCTCTGACTTTCTTTTGACATCCATTACCCTGATGGATATTTCTCCATCCCCTTCTTTCTTTTTTTTTTTTTTTTTAGGTTTATTTATTTACTTTGAGAAAGAAAGTGCAGACACCAGTGGGGGAGAGGCAGTGAGAGAGGGAAAATCCAAGTACATTACATGATTAGCATGGACACCCATGTGGGGCTCAATTCCACAACCATAAGATTATGGCATGAGCTAAAATCAAGAGTTGACGGTTTGATTGATTGAGACACCAGGCACCCCTCCATTCTTTCACATTAAATTAGCAGATGTCTTTAGATCTAAAATGAGTCTCCTGTAGGCAACATATAGATGGAGATTGTATTTCATCCATTCTGATCCCCTTTGGCTTTTCATTGAAGGATTTAGTCTATTTGCATTCAGAATGATATGAAACAAATAAATTTAGTGTCATTGTGTTACATATAGAGTTGGTGTTTATGGTGATGTTATCTGGTCTTTTCTAGTCTTTGTTGCTTTGTATTTGTTTCATTATTGTTGTTCTCCTCTCAAAAAGTCATTTTAAAAATTTCTTGCAGGGCTGGGTTAGTGATCACAAAGTACTTTTTTGTTTTATTTATTTATTTATTTATTTATTTATTTATTTATTTATTCATTTATTTTTAATTTTTTAATAGTTTATTGTCCAATTGGTTTCCATATAACACCCAGTACTTCCCACAAGTGCCCCCCACCATGACCATCACCCCCTCCATCCCTCCCCTTCCCCCTCTCCCTTCAGTCCATGGTTCATTTTGAGTATTCAGTAGTCTCCCTTGATCTGTGTCCCTCACTCTCCCCCGCTCTCTTTCCCCCTTCTTCTCCCCATAGTCCCCTGACAGGTCTCTCCTGTTAGACCTATGAGTGCAAACATATGGTATCTATCCTTCTCTGCCTGGCTTATTTCACTTAGCATGACACCCTCAAGGTCAATCCAGTTTGCTTCAAATGGCCATATTTCATTCTTCCTCATTGCCATATAGTACTCCATTGTATATATACATATATACATTGATCCATTCAAGAGTTGATGGACATTTAGGCTCTTTTCATGATTTGGCTATTGTAGAAAGTGCCGCTATGAACATTGCGGTACATGTGCTCCTATGCATCAGCACTTCTGTAGCCCCTGGGTAAATCCTTAGCAGTGCTATTGCTGGGTCATAGGGGAGTTCTATCAATAGTTTTTTGAGGAGCCTCCAGACTGTTTTCCAGCTTGGCTGCACCAGTTTACATTCCCACCAACAGTGTAGGAGGGTGCCCGTCTCTCCACACCTTCGCCAGCATCTATAGTCTTTTGATTTGTTCATTTTCGCAATTCTGACTGGTGTGAGGTGATATCTCAGTGTGGTTTTGATTTGAATTTCCCTGATGATGAGTGACGCTGAGCATCGTTTCATGAGTCTGTTGGCCATCTGGATGTCCTCTTTGGAGAAGTGTCTATTCAGGTCTTCTGCCCATTTTTTCACTGGATCATTTATTTTTCGTGTATGTAGTTTAGTGAGCTCCTTGTATATTTTGGATACTAGCCCTTTATCTGATATGCCATTTGCCACTATATTTTCCCATTCTGTAGGTTGCCTATTAGTTTTCTTGATTGTTTCCTTTGCCTTGCAGAAGCTTTTTATCTTGATGAGGTCCAGTAATTCATTTTTGTTCTTGATTCCCTTGCCTCTGGGGATGTGTCGAGGAAGAAATTGCTGCGATTAAAGTCTAGGAGGCTATTTCCTGCTTTTTCCTCTAGGGTTTTTATGGTTTCTTGTCTCACATTCAGATCCTTCATCCATTTTGAGTTTATTTTTGTGAATGGTGTCAGAAAGTGGTCTAATTTCATTTTTCTACATTTATTTATTAATTTATTTATGGTCTGGAAAATACCTTTTTTTCATTAAAAAATTTAAGTTTAAATCCAAGTTAGTTAACATAATACTGATTTCAGGAATAGAATTAAGTGATTCATCACGTATATAACACCGAGTGCACATCTAGAAAAGGGTCCCCTTGCCTATTTAGCCCATTCCCCACCCAACACTAATCCAGCACCCCTCAGTTTTTCTCTGTAATTAAGAGTTTCTTATGGTTTATCTCCAAGTCTGTTTTTATATTACTTTTGCTTCCTTTCTCTTATGTTCATCTGTTTTGCATATTAAAGTCCACATATCAGTCAAAGCACGTGATATTTGTCTTTCTATGGCTGATTTATTTCACTTAGTCTAATACACTCTAGTTCAATCCATGTTGTTACAAATGGCAAGCTTTCATTATTTTTGATTACCAAATTATATTCCATTCCATCTTCTTTACCCAGTCATCAGTTGATGAACATTTGGTCTCTTTCCACAGTTGGCTATTATCTGTAATGCTGCTATAAACACTGAAGTGCATGTGCCCCTTCAAAAGAGCACTCCTGTATCGTTTGGGTAAATATGTAGTAGCACAATTGCTGAATGGTAGGATAGTTCCATTTTTAATTTTCTTTCCAGAGTGTTTTCCAGAGTGGCTGTTTTCTAGAGTGACGGCACCAGTTTGCATTCTGTCTTGGAAATTATTTATCTCTTTTTCTATTCTGAATAATAGTCCTGCTGGATAAAGAATTCTTGGCTGCATATTTTTCCCCAATTCATCCATTGAATATTTCCTGATACTACCTTCTGACCTGCCAAGTTTCAGTGGACTGGTCTGCTGCTAACCTTATGTGTCTACCCTTATAATTTAAGAAACTTTGTCCCTACCTGCTTTCAGAAATGTCTCTTAATCTTTGTATTTTGCAAATTTCACTATGCTATGTCATGTGCTTTACCTATTTTCACTGATTGTGAGAGGAGTCCTCTGTGCCTCTTGGACATGAATGCTGTTTGTTTCTTCAGATTATGGACGTTCTCATCTAAAATCTGTTTAAACAAACCTTCTACCCCTTTTCCCATTCTCCTTCTTCTTAGAGTCTTCCTTAGTGATCTTCTTTCCCTTCTCTTTTCAGCTTCATTATTTTCCAAAATTTTATCTCCTCATCTATCCTATTCTCTCCTCATCTTCTTCAATTCTTATAGTGACTATATCTAGTGGGTGTTGCATCTCAATTATAGCAATTTTTATTTCAGCCTGACTACTTTTTAGGTCTCATAGCAAGGCTTTCTCTGGTGCCTTCTATGATTTTTTTCAATCTCAGCCAATAGTCTTATGATTGTTGTTCTAAATTCTTTTTCAGATATATTGTTTATATCTCTCTTGAGCAAGTCACTTTTTCTTGACCTTTCTTTTGGGGAAATTCCTTCATCTTGTCATGTCAGCTAAGTTTCTCTCTTTTGCATTCTTTGAAAGCTTTGTATGTTTCTTGCACCTGAAAGGAATGCTATATTACAAAGGGGTCATACACTGCCCAAGATGCAGCATTTTAGGAAGTGTTTCTGGTTATGTGCAGTGGGTATTGTTTGAAACTTTCACTAGATGTGCTGTGATTTTTGTTAAAACTAACTTTGAAAAAAAAGAGTTAAAAAGTCTGACCCAAAATAATAGTAAAGGAAAAAGAATGAACAAAAATTATAAGACTGATTCCAAAGAAAAAGAAACTTAAAAAATAGAAGTAAAAATAAAGGCTGCTCCAAAAAATAAAAGGAAATTTAAAAACTTAACAAACACACAAAAAAATTTTCAGCCTTATTTCAAATGGAAAAGGAGGAAGGAGGAGGAGAAGAAGAAGAAAAAGAAGAAGAAGCAGCAGCAGCAGGAGGAGGAAAGAAGGAGGAGGAGGAAGAAGAAGGAGAAAGGAAGAGGAAGGAAGAGGAGAACAAGAAGAAGGAAGGAGAAGGAGAAGGAGAAGGAGAAGGAGACGAAACACCAGTCCTATATCCACCAGAACTGCAGTTGATGCTTCGAAGCACTCTATTTTCAATAACAAGGGACAAAAGAGAATCAAATGGAAAAAAGACAGTCTCTTTAGCAAATGGTGTTGGAGACCAGCAGAGCAACATGCAGTAGAATGAAAATGGGCCAATTCTTACATAATACACACACACACACACACACACACACACACACACACAATGAATGAAGGACTTAAATGTGAGGAAATCATCAAAACTCTAGAGAAGAAAACAGGGAACAAACTCTTTGCCCAATTTCTTACTCAACATGTCTCTGAAGGCAAGGGAGATAAAAGGGGAAAAAAGGAAATATTGGGACCTCATCAAGATAAAACTCTTCTGCACTGCAAAGGAAGAAACCAACTAAACTAAAAGACAAATGACAGAATGGGGGAAGATATTTGCAAATGATATTGGATATAGGGTTAGGATCCAAAATCTATAAAGAACTTACCAAACTCAACACCTGAAAAACATAATCCAGTAAAGAAATGAACAAAAGATATGAACAGACACTTTTCCAAAGAAGACATCCATATGCCAGCATACAAATGAAAAGATGCTCAACATCACTCATCATCAGGGAAATACAAATCAAAACCATATTGAGATACCACTGCACACTGGTCAGAGTGGTTACAATTAACAACTTAGGCAGCAACTGATGTTGACGAGGATATGGAGAAATGTGAACACTCTTGCACTATTGGTGGGAATAGAACCTGGTACAGCTCCTTGGGAAAACAGTGTGGAGGTTCCTCAAAAAAAAATAAAAATAAAAATAGAACTACCCTATGGCCCAGCAAGATCACTAATAGGCATTTATTCAAAATACACATGAGTGCTGATTCATAGGGGCACTTGAAAACAGTGTAGTCAACAATAAACAAACTATGGAGAGAACCCAAATGTCCACCAACAGATTAATGGATAAAAAAGATGTGGCTTATCTATATGATGGAATACTATTTGGCAGTGAGAAAAATGAAATCCTGCCATTTGAAACAATGTGGATGGAACTGGATGGTATTTTGCTAAGAGAATTAAATTGGTCAGAGAAAGACAGATACCATATGTTTTCACCCATAAGTGAAACTTGAGAAACATAACAGAAGACCATGGGGGAAGGGGAGGGGGAAAATGTTTCAAACAGAGAGGGAGGCAAACCAGAAGAGACTCTTATATACAGAGAACAAACTGAGGGTTGATGGGGGAAGGGAGAAATTGGTGATGGGCATTGAGGAGGGCACTTGTTGGGATGAGCACTGGGTTTTGTATGTAAGCAATGAATCACAAGAATCTACCCCTGAAATCAAGGGCACATTGCACACATTGTATGTTAACTAACTTTTATTAAAAAAATAAGTCTAGGAGGCGGGCCAAGATGGTGGAGAGGAAGGGAGCTCTGTAAAGTCTGTCTGCCCCATCAATCAAAATGAGAAGGACATTACTCTCATCTGCAAGAGTGGATGGAGAAAATACGGACTCCAGAAAGAAGAGAACCTCAAAGATACCTGAGTGAGTGAGTGCAAACTGGGGAGATTGGAAAATGGGCCAGACCAAGATGGGCAGGGGAGGTGGGAGCCGCAGCCCAACACGGGGCAAGCACACGGAGCCCAAGAGACAAAGGGAAGAGACAGAGAAACTGAACACACTCATAGTACTGTCTCTGGGGAAGAGATAAAGAAGGTTTAACTCCACTTGGAAAGAGAAACTCTCACTCCATATATAACTGCTGGGTAGCCTAAATCCCGAACCCAGGTGGCTCAAGGGAAAGAAAAGCTTCCAGCCCTGCGCCATCTTGGTGGGGAGTCCGTGGTTGCGGAGGCTGCAGCGTCAGGGGCGCTCACTTCAACCTCAGTTTTGGGGGTGGAGGTGGAGGCCTGGGCACGCACTCGGGCTGCAGGAGCTCCCAGGTCGTTTCTGGCAGCGCCCAGCGCATGGGGCAACACCTGCGGGAAGCCAAGAGGAACTCATCCCTCCCCCAATGTGATTGCGATCCCAGCTGAGAGCTCGGAATCCACAGTTGTGTCTGTGACAGCAGCATGCAGTTCACTTCCTGCTGCGAACCTCGCCTCAGGCAGCACACCTCGCCTCAGACAGGGGCAGCCGAAATCCCTGCCTGAGCCAAGACAAACTGATCCCTCCCCCTAAGAAGACAGCCACCAAAGCAAGTACATCTCATCTGTGGTATCATAAAAGTGCATGGACTAGAACTTTGAACTGAGGAGGGCCTGGAAAATACAACTTGGCTCAACTGTGGCACAAGGAGATCTGACTTATTAGAGTGGCCTACAGTGTGTAGTTCCAGTGGAGCTTGGCATGCTGCCATTCTACTCTCTGCAGACACCAAGGCAGAGCCTCTGAGAGCAGCCTCCAAGATCTACCACACCAAACCACTCCCATCCACGAGGAGGAGCTGCTGCTTTTTTTTTCTTTTTTTTTTCTTCATTTTTTTTCTTTTTTCTTCTTTTTTATTGTACTTATTTTATATTATTATTACCTTTTTTACTTAATTTTTTTAAAATTTTTACTCCTTATTTTTCCTTCTCCTTTTTCCCTTTTTTTAAATTTTCTTGCAATCCAGATATACTCTCCTGTATCTCATCCATACCTCTCCCCTCAACTGGACATACACTTTTAGACTGTCCATTGTCCTTTGTTGTCTCTGGCCCCCTTTATTTTTTTCTTCTCTTCTTTTCGTCGCTTCCCTCTTCATTTTCTTTCTTTTCTTTCCCCCTTTTAATGTGTTTGTTTGTTTGCTTTGTCTGAGCATTTGTGTGCTTCTGTTACCTCTGTGTTTGTCTGTCGGTTTTCCTTCTTAGGGCTACACCAAGAAACAAGCCAAAGTGTGCATGACGGCAAGTCCCAAATATTGCTGAGTAGGGAAATAAAATATTCAAAGGCACAACAGGAGAAACTGAGAGACACCATTAAAAGAATATTTCCTGAAACAACAGGCCCTGGACAGTCAATAAGCCTCTTTTAACAGAGCAATATTAACAGGTGCACAGTGCACAATGAACTTTTTAAAGCTGACAAGAGACAGAAAACTAGCCAAAATGACAAAACGAAGGAACTCTCCCCTGAAGAACCTCCAGGAAGAAGTCACAGCCTCAGAACAGCTCAAGGCATATGTAGACAACATAGCGGATCAAGAATTTAAAAAACATGTCATAAAATTAATCGCTGGGGTTGAAAAAAGCATCAAAGAAGCAACTGAGACCACTTTGAAAATAGGTGTGATGAGATTTAAAAGCCTATAAATGAGGTGAATAACAAATTGGAGGCAGCCATATCAAGGATTGACAAGGCAGAGAGAAGAATAGGTGAATTAGAAGACACAGTTATAGCAAAGAGGAAGCCGGGAAAAAAAGAGAGAAATTAATCCAGGAGTAGGAAAGGAGAATTCAAGACCTGAGTGATACAATCAAATGGAACAACATCCATATCATAGGAATTCCTGAGAGGAAGACAGAGAGAAAGGGCCTGAAGGGATACTAGACCAAATTATAACTGAGAATTTCCCAAATCTGGGAAAAGAAATAGACATTCAAATCCAAGAGGCACAAAGAACCCCCATAAGATGTAATTTGAATTGACCTTTGGCATGACATATCATAATGAAACTGGCAAAATATAAAGATAAAGAGAGAATTCTGAAAGCAGCTAGGGAGAAAAGGGCCCTCACGTACAAAGGGAAACCTATCAGAGTGGTTACAGACTTATCTAATGAAACTTGGCAGGCCAGGAAGGAATGGCTGAAAATCTTCAATGTGATGAACAGAAAAAAACACGCAGCCAAGAATCATTTAT
>NC_043708.1:117827271-117828735 GCF_006229205.1 Suricata suricatta | reverse complement strand
TCTGCATCCTGAAGAGAGGAAATTCACCTTCTTTTCGAGTGCACATGGCACATTCTCCAGGATAGATCACATACTCAGGCATAAAGCAGCCTTCCATAAGTATAAACGAATAGAGATCATACCATGCACACTTTCAGATCACAATGCTATGAAACTTGAAATGAACCACAGGAAAAAAGTATGGAAAACCTCCAAAAATGTGGAGGTTAAAAACCACCCTACTAAAAGATGATTGGGTTAATCAGGCAATTAGAGAAGAAATTAAAATATATATGGAAACCAATGAAGATGAAAATACAACAATCCAAAATCTCTGGGATGCAGCCAAGGCAGTCCTAAGAGGAAAGTATATTGCAATCCAGGCCAATCTCAACAAACTAAAAAAAGCGCAAATTCAAAATTTAACAGACCACCTACTGGAACTAGAAGGGAAGCAGTAAGAGCACCCGAAACCCAGCAGAAGAAAAGAAATAATAAAGATCAGGGAAGAAGTAAACAATATAGAATCCAAAAGAACAGTCGAGCAGATCAATGAAACCAAGAGTTGGTTCTTTGAAGAAACACACAAAATCGATAAACCTCTAGTCAGGCTCTTCAGAAAGAAAAGAGAGCGCAGCCAGATAGACAAAATGATGAATGAAGAAGGATCTATTACAACCAATCCATTAGAAATACAAGCAATCATCAGAGATTACTATGAAAATTATATGCCAACAAACTTGACAACCTAGAAGAAATGGACAAATTCCTAAATGTGCATGCACTGCCAAAATTCAAACGGGAAGAGATAGAAAGGATGAATCGACCAATAAACAGTGAAGTAATCAAACCGTTATCAAAAATCTCCCAACGAATAAAAGCCCAGAGCCAGATAGCTTCCCAGGGGAATTCTACCGGACATTCAAAGCAAAGCTCATACCCATTCGTCTCAAACTATTCCAAAAAATTGAAATAGAAGGAAAACTTCCAATCTCATTCTATGAAGCCAGCATCACCTTGACACCCAAACCAGACAGAGACCCAGCCAAAAAGGAGAACTACAGACCAATATCCTTAATGAATACAGATGCAAAAATACTCAACAAGATTCTAGCAAATCGAATTCAACAGCATATAAAAGGAATTTTCCATCATGATCAAGTGTGATTCATTCCTGGGTTACAGGGCTGGTTCAATATTTGCAAATCCATCAATGTGATCCATCACATTAACAAAAGAAAGGATAAAAACCATATTATCCTGTCAATAGATGCAGAAAAAGCACTTGACAAAATACAGACCCTTTCTTAATAAAAACCTTTGAGAAAGTCGGAATAGAAGGAACTTACCTAAACATTATAAAAGCAGTTTATGAAAAGCCCACAGCTAATGTTATCCTAAATGGGGAAAAACTGAGAGCTTTCCCCCTGAGATCAGGACCACGACAGGGGTGTCCACTCTCACCACTGTTGTTTAACATAGTGC
>NC_043708.1:117802189-117827171 GCF_006229205.1 Suricata suricatta | reverse complement strand
AAAAGCAGTTTATGAAAAGCCCACAGCTAATGTTATCCTAAATGGGGAAAAACTGAGAGCTTTCCCCCTGAGATCAGGACCACGACAGGGGTGTCCACTCTCACCACTGTTGTTTAACATAGTGCTGGAAGTCCTAGCATCAGCAATCAGACAACAAATGGAAATAAAAGACATCACAGTTGGCAAAGAAGAAGTCAAACTTTCCCTTTTTGCAGATGACATGATACCCTACATGGAAAACCCAGAAGACTCGACCAGAAGCCTTCTAGAACTGATCAATGAATTCAGTAAAGTCGCAGGGTACAAAATCAATGTACAGAAATCAGTTGCATTCCTATACACCAAAAATGTAGCAGCCGAAAAAGAAATCAAGACACTGATCCCATTCACGATTGCACGAAAAACAATAAAATACCTAGAAGTAAACTTAACCAAGGATGTAAAAGACCTGTATGATGAAAACTTATGAAAGAGTTTGAAGAAGACACCAAGAAATGGAAAAACATTCCCTGTTCATGGATAGGAAGAATAAACATTGTGAAAATGTCATTACTACCCAAAACTATCTACACATTCAATGCAATCCCCATTAAAATTACACCAACATTCTTCTCAAAGCTAGAACAAACTATCCTCAAATTTCTATGGAACCACAAAAGACCCCGAATAGACAAAGTAATAATGAAGAAGAAAACCAAAACGGGAGGCATCACAATCCCAGACTGTAGCCTCAACTACAAAGCTGTCAACATCAAGACAGTACGGTATTGGCACAAAAACAGACACATAGACCAATGGAATAGAATAGAGACCCCAGAACTGGGCCCACAAATGTATGGCAAATTAATTTTTGACAAAGCAGGAAAGAGTATCCGATGGAAAAAAGACTGCCTCTTTAGCAGGTGGTGCTGGGAGAACTGGACAGCAACATGCAGAAAAATGAAACTAGACCACTTTCTTACACCATACACAAAAATTAACTCAAAATGGCTGAAGGACCTCAATGTGAGACAGAAAACCATCAAAGCCCTTGAGGAGAAAGTAGGAAACAACCTCCTAGACCTCCACCACAGCCATTTCCTACTGGACACATCCCCAAAGGCAAGGGAAATGAAAGAAAAACTGATCTCTTGGGACCTCATCAAGATAAAAGGTTCTACACTGCAAAGGAAACAATCAAGAAAACTAATAGGCAACCGACAGAATGGGAAAAGATAGTTGCAAATGGCATACCCGATAAAGGGCTAGTATCTTAAATATACAAAGAACTCACCAAACTTCACACCCACAAAACTAGTAACCCAGTGAAGAAATGGGCAGAAGACACGAACAGACACTTTTCCAAAGAGGACATCCAGATAGCCTACAGGCACATGAAACGATGCTCAACATCACTCATCATCAGGGAAACACAAACCAAAACCACACTGAGATACTACCTCACACCAGTCAGAGTGGCTAAAATGAACAAATCAAGAGTCTATAAATGCTGGCGAGGGTGTGGAGAGACGGGCGTCCTCCTACACTGTTGGTGGCAATGTAAACTAGTGCAGCCACCCTGGAAAACAGTGTGGAGGTTCCTCAAAAAAATATCCATAGAACTCCCTTATGACCCAGCAATAGCACTGCTAGGAATTTACCCACGGGATACAGAGTGCTGATGCATAGGAACTCATGTACCCCAATGTCCATAGCGGCACTTTCCACAATAACCAAATCATGGAAAGAGCCTAAATGTCCATCACCTGACGAATGGATCAAGAAGATGTGGTATATATACACAATGGAGTACTACATGGCAATGAGAAAGAATGAAATCTGGCCATTTGTAGCAAAGTGGATGGACCTAGAGGGTGTCATGCTAAGCGAAATAAGTCAGGCAGAAAAGGATACCATATATTTGCACTCATAAGTCTAACAGGAAAACAAGAGAAACCTAATGGAGGACCAGGGGGCGGGGAAGAGGGAAAGGGTGTTGGGGAGAGAGAGGGATGCGAAACTTGAGAGACTCTTGAATACTAAAAATGAACTGAGGGTTGAAGGGAAGGGGGAAGGGGGAAAAGAGGTGGTGGTAATGGAGGAGGGCACTTGTGGGGAAGAGGACTGGGTGTTGTATGGAAACCAATTTGACAATAAACAATTTTAAAATAATAACTAAATAAAAATTTAAAAATTAAGAAAAATCATAATGAACCTCAAAAAAATATGTCTGGGGAAAAAGAAACCAAAAAAAATATGATTTAAGAAAAGAATAAAGGAAAAGGAATGGAAAAAATAAAAAATATAAGCCTGAGTCCAAAGAAAAACTAATTAAAAAGAAAAAGATGAAAGAAAGATAGAAAGAAAGAAAGAGAAAAGAAGCCTGATCCAAAAGAAAAAAATGAAAGAAAGAAAAGGAAATGAAAAAACACAACTAAGCAAACTAACAAATACACACAAAAACCTATAAGCCTGATTTCAAATAAAGAAGGTTTAGCAGAAGGAGAAGGGGAGGAGGAGGACAGGGAGGAGGAGGAGAGGAAGGAGGAGGGGGAAGAGAAAAAATGTCCCTATTTCCACCAGAACTGCTGTTGATGCTTTGAAGCACTATTTTCTGTACATTGTTGCATGTGGGGTGTTTCAGGGGGAAAAATACCTGTGCTTGGGGATGGTGGCTGTGCTGGTCTGTAGGAGAAGTCCACTGCACTGGCTCAGCTTCGGTCTTGCCCCAGTGAATAAGCAGGTATAGGGGGTTGGGGTTTTGTGTTAAGTCTTTCTTCCACTATGGCCACTGTGTTGGTCCCTGACGTCTGGGCAGTCAGCATGCTGCACACCTCAACTTTCATACAAAACTGGGAAACTTAAAGTACCCAGCACCACATGGCCCCACCTCTCTCCAGAGCACAACTTCTCTGTGCTGTGTCTGATGTCCTTTGTCCCAGAAAAACAGTCCATGTCTCTGCATTGTGGAATCTATAGTTTAGCACCACAAAAACCACCAACCAGGTTATCTGCCCTCTGTGCTCATCTCTGTCCCCTACCAATGAACAGACTTTTGCTGGTGTCTGTAGGGTCTTCTGTCCTTGGAGTGGCAATATACTGTCTTCCAAATATACTCCAGAAAGGGGAATGTTCTCTCCCATTGCAAATCAGGAGATCATCACACCACACTCAGCTCTCCAGGACCAATGCTCTCCTTCTCCCCAGGAGCTTGCATCATAGTTCCACTCTAGAGAAAGTCTATGCACTTCCAAAATCCCAGAGTTTGAGCTCCATATGCTGTTTGAAAACAAAAACAAAAAACAAACATGTGACACTCAGTACCTCTAGAGAGATTTTCCTCTTGTGCAAACCAGATGCTGTGCTCTCTAGACTCATGTCTCTTTGTCTCTTCCTCTCCCTTCTGTCTCTCCACAGAAAGGGTTCTCTCCCCTCTGCAGCACTGCTGTTTTTTTATCTCCCCCAATTCACTTTAATGCACCCTAAACCTGCCACATGTCTGTCTCCAACCATGGAGATCATTGTGCCAGTCCACAGATTTATTTCCTGTGTGTTCCAGGAGATCTGATCTCAACACAGGTGTGTTTTAGGGAAAAGGAAAGCCCAGGGTCCCCCTAATTCTCTGCCATCTTAACTACTTATCCTTCAGCTTCACTTTTGTTATTTTGCTATTATTGAAACTTTTTTGACGATTGTGTTTTCATCTTCATTTTATACAAGATTTGTTTATTCTTTATTTTTTAAAGTTTATTTATTTTGATAGAGAAAAAGGAAGAGAGAGAGAGAGAGAGAGAGAGAGGGAATCCCAAGCAGGCTTTGCTTTGCACCAACAGGATGGAACCCAATGTAGGGCTCAATCCAACAGCCCTGGGATGATGACCTAAGCTGAAATCAAGAGTCACACTTCAACTGACTGAGCCATTCAGGAGCCCCTATTTCTTCTTTAATCTCCTGGTTGCTCCATTCATTATTTAGTAGCATGTTGTTTGACCTCCCCATATTTGTGGCCTTAATTTTTTTGTCTTGTAGTTGATTTCAAGTTTCATAGCATTGTGCTCAGAAAATATGCATGGTATTCTTTCAATCTTTTTGTACTTGTGGAGGCCTGATTTATGACATAGCATGTGATCAAGCCTGTGAATGTCTCATGTGCACTTGAAAAGAATAAGTATGCTGCTGCTTTAGGATGAAATGTTCTAGCCTAGTGTGTGATTCAAAGCCATTGTTTCCTTTTTGATTTTATGCTTAAATGATTTTGTCCGTTGCTCTAATATGGGTGTTAAAGTCTCCTAGTCTTATTGTACTATTAGCAATGAGTTCCCTTATGTTTGTTATTGCTTTATATATTTGATACTTCCATGTTGGGTAAACAAAAATTTACAATTGTTAGATCTTCCTGATGGATAGTCCCCCTTTTTATGATATTGTGTCCTCCTTCATCTCTTTTTCATTCTTTGGCTTAAAATCTAGTTTGTGTGATATAAGTAGCAATCTAATCCAGCTTTATTTTGATATTCATTTGCATAATAAATATTTCTCCAGCCTCTCACTTTCAATTCTCAGGTATCTTTTGGTCTAAAATAAGTCTCGGAAGCAGCATTGCTGTTATTTCTGGAAATCTTCCCTCCCAGAGAGTCCCCTTTAATATTTCTTGCAGGGTTAGTTTAGGGTCACAAACTTCTTTAGGTTTTGTTCGTCTGGCAATTCTTTATCTCAACTTCAATTCTGAATGATAGCCTTGATGGATAGAGTATTCATGACTGCAGATTTTTCCCATTTGGTACATTGAAAATATCATGTCATTCCCTTCTGGCTTGCCCCATATCTGTTGAGATATCTGCAGCTAGCCTTATTGTTCTTCCCTTGCAAGTTATCAACTCTTTTTTCCTTGCTTCCTTTACAATTTTTTTTATCTCTATATTTTGCAAATTTTATTACAATATATCTAAGTATTGGCCTGCTTTTATTAATTTTAATGGGAATTCTCTGGGCCTCCTGTATCTGGATATCTGTTTTTTTCTCCAGATTAGGAAAATTTTCAGCTATTATTTTCTTGAAATATTTTGTGTCCCTTTTCTCTCTCTTCTTCGACTACTATAATACAAATGTTATTACATTTGATAGGGTCACTGAGTTTCCTAATTCTATTCTTGTATTCCATAATCCTTTCTTTCTTTTGTTCAGCTTCATTATTTTCCATTATGTTAGCATGTATATCACTTATTCATTCCTCTGCTTCTTCCATCCTACACTCAGTTTAGAATCTCAGTTATTGCATTTTTATTTCTGATTATTTTGTAACTCTTTTATCTCCATAGTAAGGGACTCTCTGAAGTCTTCCTTTCTTTTCTGAATCCCAGTGACTACCTTTATGATTGCTGTTTTAAATTCTCCAGTAGGCTTATTACTTATGTTTGTTTTGTTTAGATCTCTTGTCATGGCCTCTTTTTTTCTTTCATTTGGGATGAATTTCTCTTTCTTATCTCTGTTTTCTTGTTTATGTTAAAAGCCTTCATGTTTCTGGCTTCTGAGAATAACAGCATTATGTAGAAGAGTCCATATAGATTCCATGTCCTAGTGTTTCTGGGAGTGTCTGTTTTGTTTTGTGTGTGCTCTGCTGTGTTTTGGGCTGCTCTATTCTCCAGGCCAGTTGTCTGCAGAGGCTTTCCTTTTCTGATGTGTTTGGACGTTGGCTAGAGTGTGGTGAGTTTTAACTAGGTGTCCTCTGGTATGCTTATTAAATGAGATCTGATACTATACAGTACTCTTTGGTTAGGAGACATGGAAAGGGGTTTCTGCTTCTTCTGGGGAAGGTGCCTGCTCTTCTGGGACTGATGCAAGCTTGACCAAGAATGGAAGTATTGCCAGTGCACAGGGGTCTGGGACATGGTTTAAGCAGTGTCAGAACTGTGCTGCTTATTGCATGTGGCTCTGTGTTCATATTGGAGGGAGAAAGGAAATTACACCAGCAAGCTTCTTTGTTCCAAGAGAGGAGTCTCTGTGCATGCTGCCTCTCAGGAAAACAGTCCAAGAGCAGATAACCTCCCTATATCATGTGTCCCAAGAATTTATCAGATCACTGTTTCCACAATGTCTGCCTCCAGGTTGTTTAACTGCCTTCCCTCTAGGAGCTGTGGGCTTTATTCCCACCAACCCTGCTGACTTTTAAAACTCCTGGCCTTAGGGATGTGGTGTTTTCAGGGTACTTCTCTGGTCTTCTGGGGAAGGATATTTCCATGCTAGGACTAAGGCTAAATTGGCAGATTAGAGCATTTGTGCCAGAGCACAGCAGTGTGGGGCTTAGTATAAACAGGTCAGGTGGCCAGTACTGGGACTGACTCACTTTCCACATTTGGTCTGTGATTATGCTGAGGGGCAGGGGAGGGAAATGGCACCAGCCAACTCCTTTGTCCCCTGAGAGGCATCTCTATGAATGCTACATCTAAGGGAAAACTACAAGAAGAGCAAATAATCCCCCCTGTGTGCCCCAGTTGTTCCTCATATATCTGCTTCCATCCAGTCTGCCCCCAGTTTATTTGCCTGCATTCTCTCCAGGAATAGAGCAGCACAATTAGGGCTCTACCCTTGCTAAGTCTGATGGTTGATATATGATATAATTACATTATATTATGTAACAAAAATTATGTAGACTTTTTTCATTAACTGTTGATGGTCACATAGGTTGTTTTTATGTCTTGCTATTATAAATAATGCTGCAGTAAAAATGAAGGTGCAGATATCTCTTTAAGGTACACATTTATTTTATTGGTATATACACAAGTAAAATGGATGGGTTATATACTTTCCATTTTTAATTTTTAATTTTTTAATGTTTTATTTATTGTTTTGAGAGAGAGAAGCAGCAGGAGCAGGGGAAGGGCAGAGAGAGAGGGAGACACAGAATCTGAAGACAGGCTCCAAGCTCTGAGATAGTTACTAGCACAGAGACTGATGCGGGGCTCTTACTCACAAACCAGGAGATCATGACCTAGACCGAATTTGGATGCTTAACCGACTGAGCCACCCAGGCACCCCTCTATTTTTAACTCTTTGAAGACCCTTAATGCAGTTTTCCATAGTGACTGCACTAATTTACATCCCCCTGCCAACTTTGCACAAGGCTTTCTTTTATTCCGCATCCTCACTAGCATTTTTTACCTTTTACTTTTTGATAGTAGCAATTCTAACCGTGTGAGGTCACATCTCATTGTTGTTTTTCTGTCATCTTTAAAAAAATTAGTTCCAGTATAGTAAATAAACAGTGCAATGTTAGAATAGGTTACAACATCGTCATTCAAATATTCTGAACATTGGTCATTGCTCATCATGTTAAGTGTATTCATAATCTTCTTTACCTATTTCACCTATCCTCCACACCCACCTCCTCTTAGGTAACTATCAGTTTCTTCTTTATAGCTAAGAGCCTGTTTCTTGGTTTCTCTCTTTTTTTTTCTTTGTTATCTTTCTTAAATTCCACATTTGAGTGAAATCATATGATAATTGTGTTTCCCTGACTGACATATCATTTAGCATTTTACTGTGGACCTGTTCATGCTGTTGCAAATGGCAAGATTGCACTCTTTTTTATGGCTGAATAATGTTCTTTTGTATACTTATAACACATCTTCTTTACCCATTTATCCATCAGTTGATGGACACTTGAGCTGTTCACATAATATAGCTTTTATAGATAATGTTTCTGTAAACATTGGGGTGCATATAGTCCTTCAAATTAGTGTTTTTGTGTTATTTAGATAAATACCCAGTAGTGCAATACCTAGATCATAAGGTAGTTCTATTTTTAATTTTTTTGAGGAACTTTCATACTGTCTTCCAAAGTGGTTGTACCAGTTTGCATTCCCACCAACAGTGCATGAGAGTTCCTTTTTCTCCATATTCTCACCAACATTTTTGGTTATTGAGGTTTTGATTTTAGCCATTCTAAGAAGTATCATGTGATATGGAATTGTGGTTTTGATTTGCGTTTCATTGATGATGAGTACGGTTGAGTATCTTTTCATGTGTCTTTGGCTATCTGTATATCTTTGATGAAATGTATTATCTTATGTTCACTTTTTAATTGGATTATTTGTTTTTGGGGTGTACAGTTGTATCAGTTCTTTATATATTTTGGATACTAATGCTTTATCAGATATGTCATTTGCAAATATCTTCTCCAATCCAGTGGGTCGTCGTTCAGTTTTGTTGAATGTTTTCTTTGCTGAGCTGAAACTCTTTATTTTAATGTAGTCCCAATTGTTTCTTTTGTTTTTGGTTCACTTGCCTCGTGAGACATATCTAGAAAGATCTTGCTATGACTGATGTCACAGAAAATACTGCCTTTGGTCTCGACTAGGATTTTCATGGCTTCAGGTTTCACATTTAAGTCCTTTATTCATTTTAAGTTTATTTTTGTTTATGGTGAAATAAAGTGGTCCAGTTTCATACTTTTGCCTGTTACTGTCTAGTTTTCTCAGCACCATCTGTTGAAGAGACTGCCTTTTTCTCACTGTATATTCTTGCCTCCTTCATTATAGGTTAATTGACCATAAAATTTGGGGTTTGTTTTGGCACTCTCCATTCTGTTCTACTGATATATATGCTGTATTGTACCCAAGTCATACACTTTTGATTACTGCAGCTTTTTAGTAGTATAATTTGAAATCTTGATTGTGATACCTTCAGTTTTCTTCTATTTTCTCAAGATTGCTATGGCTTTGTGAGGTCTTCCATGGCTCTAAAATACAAATTTTAGAATTAATAATTGTTCTAGTTCTGTGAAAAATGCTATTTTGATTTGGATTGCAATAAATCTGTAGATTGCTTTTGGCAGTAAAGGCATTTTAACAATATTTTTCTTCCAATCAATAAGCCTGGAATATCTTTCCATTAGTTTGTGCTGTATAGAAGTTTTTCCATCTGTATATTATAGTTTTGGAGTACAGGTCTTTCACCTCCATCATTAAGTTTATTCCTAGATATTTTATATGCTTTGGTGCAAATGTAAATGAGATTATTTTCTTAATTTCTCTTTCTGCTACTTTATTAGTGTATAAAAATACAACTGATTTCTATACATGGATTTGTATCCTGCATCCTTACTGAATTCATTTTTCAGTTCTGGTAGTTTTATGATTGAGTTTCAAGGCTTTCTGTATATAGTATCATGCCACTGCAAATAGTCAAATTGTGAAAATTGTAGTTCTTTCTTACCAATGTGGATGCTTTTTCATTTCTTTTTTATCTGCTGTATCTAGAACTTCCATAGTGTGTTGGGTAGATGTGGTGAAGGCAAACATCTGTGTATAGTTCCTAATCCTAGAAGAAAAGCTGTTAGTATTTTTTAAAATTTGGTATGATATTAGCTGTGGGCTTTTCATATATGGCCTTTACTATGTCAACGAATGTTCCCTTTAAAAATAATTTGTTAAGATTTTTTATCGTGATGAATTCTGTAGCTTGTCAAAGGATTCTTCTGCATATACTGAGATAACAGTATGTTTTTTTAATCCTTTATCTTGTTAATGTGATATCGACTGATTTGCAAATATTGAACCACACTTGAATTCCAGGAATAAATCCCATTTGATCATGTTGAATGCTTTTTAGTATATAGTTGGATTTACTAACATTTTGTTAAATATTTTTTCATCTATTCTCATCAGAGTTTGTAGTTTTTCGTAGTTTCTTTATTTGGTTTGATATCAGGGTAATGTTAGCATCATAGAATTAATTTGGAAACATTCCTCTTCTATTTTTTAGTTTGAGAAGGATACCTATTACCTTTTCTTTAGATAGATGTTTGATAGAATTTACCTGTGAATTCATGTGGTCCTGGACTTCTGTTTGTTGGAATTTTCTTTTTTCTTTCTTTCTTTTTTCCTTTCTTTCTTTCACTATTAATTAAATCTCATTGATGCTAATCTGTATATTCAAGTTCTTTGTTTCCTCCTGCTTCAGTTTTGGTAAATTATATGTTTCTAGGAATTTATCCATTTCTTCTAGTTTGTCCAGTTCATTGGCATGTAGTTTTCATGATATTTTCTTATAATCCTTTGTATTTCTGTTGTGTTATTATTTCTCCTCTTTCACTTCTGATTTATTTATTTTAGTTCTGTATCTCTCTCTCTCTCTCTCTCTCTCTCTCTCTGTCTTCTTTTTTCTGATGAGTCTTGCCCCGGCCCACGGAGTCTTTCAATGGGCGAATGGATAGGACAAGAGACACAAAGAATGAGAGCAAGACAGGAGGTCTGATCAAGCTCTAACGTTTAATCATGAAGGCTGTTTATATGCACAAGCAGGGGGGAAACATGCAGAAGGAGGAAAGAATGCAGGGGGAGATACAAGGTACTAGGGACCTGTTAGACATTAACAGATGGTAATCTCAGTTCCTGGAGCCAACAGTTATTTATGACTCTCCAGGAACAACAGTTATTAATTGCTGCTTATCTTGCTGTAACATTCCACCAGAGTTAGTTAACTCTGTCTTAAATTTTCCATCAGAGTTCATTAACTCTTTCTTTGGCTCCTGGCAGAGTCTGGCTAAAGTTTTATCAATTTTGTTTATTTTTTCAAAGAACCAGCTCCTGTTTTCATTGATATGTTATTTTTTAGTTCCTATTTATTTCTGCTGTAAAAATTTATTATCTTCCCTAAAGGGTTTTGGGGTGTTGGTTATTCTAATTTTGGTAGCTAAATTAGGCATAAAGTTAGATAGTCTATTTGAGATTTTTCTTTCTTCTTCAGTTGGCCTGTAGTGCTTTAAACTTCCTTCTTAAAGTTTTTGTTTCATGCCAAATATTTTGGACTGTTGTGTTTTCATTTTAATTTGTCTCCATGTATTTTTTAATTTTTTTAATTGATTGATTCGTTGTTTCATAGAATACAATTAATCCTCCATGTATTTGTAGCCTTTCCAATTTTTTTTCTTGTAGTTTATTTCTAATTTTATAACGTTGTGTTTGGAAAAGATGGATGATATGACTTCATTTTTTTAAAATTTGTTAAAACTTATCCTGCAGCCTAATATGTGATGTATTCTGGAGAACATTCCATGTACACTTGAAAAGAATGTGTATTCTGCTATTTTAGGATGGGATTTTCTGAATATGTCTCCCAGGTCATTCAAAGACACTAATTGTTTGTGTATTTTATGTTTGGATGGTCTATCCATTTATGTAAGTGGGTTTTATATTATAATCCCTTACTATGATTTCTTTTTCTTTTCTTTTTCTTCCTTCCTTTCTTTCTCTTTTTTTCTTTTTTTTTCTTTTTGTTTTTAGCTTCTTTATGTATTATGCTGCTTCATGTTGGGTGCCTATATATTAACAATTATTATATCCATTATTGGACTGTTTCTTTTATGATTATATAGTATCCATCTTTGTCTCTTATTACAATCTTTGTTTTAAAACATATTTTATCCAATATAAGTATTACTACATTGGCTTTCTTTTCATATCCATTTGCATGATAAATAGTTTTCCATCCCTTCATTCTCAATCTGCATGTGTCTTTAGGTCTGAAATGAGTCTTTTGTAGGCAGCATACAAATTGGTCTTGCTTTTTTATCCATTTTATCACCCTGTGTCTTTTGATTGGAGTGTTTAGTACATTTACAGTCAAAGTAATTATTGGCAAGTATGTACTTATTGTCATCTAGTTACTTTGTTTTATGGTTGTTTATTTTTAGTTTACCTTTGATCCTTTCTTCTCTTGCTCTTCTCTCACAGTTTGTTGTCTTTCCTTAGTAATATGCCTGGATTTCTTTCTCTTCATTTTTTGCATTTCTATTACCAGATTTGATCTGTGGTTACCATTCAATTTATATATAAAATCTTATGCATACATCTGTCTATATTACATTGATTACAGCTTATGTTTGAACATGTTCTTTACTATTCTCCCTGCTACCACCACCGCATTTTGGGTATATGATGTCTTACTTTACATTTTTTTTAAATTTTTATAATCTCTTTATTGATTTTTATGGTTATATTTGTCTTCACTGCTTTTGGGCTTTCTACTTTTCCCCCACCTACTTATGATCTTTCCTTTTCACTCAAATAATTCCCTTGAAGATTTCTTGTAGGGTTGGTCTAATGGTCATATATTCATTTAATTTCTGTTTGTCTGGGAAACTCTTTATCTCACATTCTATTCTAAATGATTCTTGCAGGTTTTTCTTTTTTTCAGCATTCTGGATATGTCATACTACTTCCCTCTGACCTGAAAAATTTCGGTGACAGATTCACCGATATCCTTATGGGGTTTCCTTTGTGTGTAACTGTTTTCTTTCATCTTGCGGATTTTAAAAATCCTATTTGTCACCACTTTTTGGCATTTTAATTATATGCATTTTGATGTGGACCTCCTTGGGTTGATTTTGGAGAGTTCTTTGTGCCTCCTCCAGGAAGGATTCCTGTTTCCTTCTCCAAATCCAAGAGATTTTCAGCTGTTATTTCTTCAAATAATTTTTTTTCTTTCCCTTTCTCTCTTTTCTGCTTCTGGGATCCCTATTATGTGAATGCTATTATACTTGATGGTGACACTGAGTTTCCGAAGTTTATTTTCATTTTGTAGTATTTTCTCTTTTCTTTTTTAAAATTATTTGATGTTTTTTATTTATTTTTGTGAGACAGAGAGAGACAGCACAAGCAGGGGAGCGTCAGAGAGAGAAGGAGACACAAAATCTGAAGACAGGCCCCAGGCTCTGAGCTAGCTGTTAGCACAGAGCCTGACACGGGGCCTAAATCTATGAACCACGAGATCATGACCTGAGCCGAAGCCAGACGCTTAACCAACTGAACCACCCAGGCACCCCTTTTTCTCTTTTCTGTTCAGCTTGTTGATTTCAATTACTCCCCCCAGATCACTGATCAATTGTTCTGCTTCCTCTAGTCTTCTATTTATTCCATGTAGTGGATTTTAATTTCAAGTATTGAGTTTTTCATTCCCAAATGGTTCTTTTTTATATGTTTTATATCTTTGTTGAGGGACTTACTGATGTTCTCCACTATTTTCTCAAGTCCAGTGAGTATCTTTATGACCATTACTTTAAGGTTTGTATCAGGCATATTACTTATTTGTTTTGTTGCACTCTCTTGCTGTGATTTTCTATTATTCTTTGATTTGAGAATCAAATTTGATAGCAGCCTTATAAAGAAGGTATCCTACAGTACCTTGTAGTACAATGTCCCTTGTTTACCATAACTTCGTGCTTCAGGGGTGTCTACTATGTGTGATGATGTACCCTACTGTTGTAGTGTAGCTAAGCTTTTTTTTTTTTTCTTTTTGAGTTCAGTCATCTACAATGACAATCTTTGTTGCGGTCAGGGTTCGGTCTCTGTATTGTTAGTAAGCCAGTCTGGGGCTTTCTTGTACTTGAGTTAAGTCAGAGAAGGAGTTTTCCAGAGATAGAGTAGCATCAAACTACTGGGCATTTACCTTCTCTTGCCCTCTGAAAAGCTTTCATTGGTGGTTGAGGCCTGCAGTCAAACCAGCTGTCTATCTCCAGCCCAATCCTGGGACTATAGTCTGATGGGTATGTAGATATCTTCCCCTATCCCTTAGGCAAGTGTCACCTTGGAGTGGTAGTAGTGGCCCCTGTTGAGGCTGCTTTCACACTCCCAGACTTGTAGCACATCTTTGAATGTGTTCTACCCAAGACTATATGAGAGGGGACAGGACCAAAGAATGCAGGAGTGGGGCTCATGGTTTTAACAATGTTGGACAGATCTCTCATGGAGAAGTGAAGCCACTATAGAAAACTGCCATGTGATTGGAAGAGAGAATTCCCAAGAAAGATGGGGGCAGAGTATGTGGTGTTAGCAAGGTTTACATGGGTATGTTCTGGAAGGAGACCTGTAGCAGCCTTGGATTGAGTTCCACAGAAGAGCATGAAATGGGGCAGGTGGTGTTAGCAAGAATTTTTTGGGTCTGTTTGGGAGGATACTTGGAGTGGAGGCTGGCTGAAGGGGTAATATTTTCAGGAAAACATGGAGGAGGTGCACTGTTAGAAAATAGAGAGTTTGGTACTGTGCTGTTTCCCACAGGTGTCCATGTGCTTAAGCTGAGGGCCAGGGGTATAAATGGTGCCCCCTAGCTCCTTTCTTCCTGGGAAAGTCTCCCAAAGATCCTTGCCTCTCCAGCACACACACTGAGATAAATAAATCTCCCTGTATACCCCAGGACTTTTTCAAACTGCTGCTTCTAAACTGTATTTCAGCAGGTCTGTTTGTTGTGCTGTCTCTTTAAGGGCAAGGACTGTTTCCTGTGGTTCTCCTGGCTCTCCCAGAGCAGAGCCCACTGATTTTTAAAGTACCAGGTGTTAAGACCTGCTGATTGTACAAACTCAAGATATTTGGCCCCTATAGTTTTCAAAGCCAAATGTTATAAAGATTTGTCTTTTCCATGAGAGTTCCCAATGCCTAGAGTGATCGATGTGAGGGTCTGCTTCTCTTTACATGCCCTCATCATCCCTCCTTACTGCAGATAGCCTCGTGGGTCCATTTATTTTCTGTCCCTGTATCCAGCCTTCCTACCCTCTTTGATGTGGCCTCTTCTCTGCATTTTGCTGTGAACAGTCTGTTATGCAAGGCTTTGGGTCATTTTCTGGGTTATTTATGCTTATTTGGGTATTATCTAGTGGTATATGTGGGGCAAGGTGAACTTAGGATCTTCCTACTCCACCATGTTCTCCAGAAGTCCATCTCAGTGTTTTTGATTTGCATATTCTAATCATTAATTATGCTGAACATGTTTATGTACTTGTTAGCCATTTGAATATTTCTTTGGAAAATTGTCTTTTCATGTCCTTTGCTCATTTTTATTTTTTTGAAATTGAGTTGTAGGAGTTCTTTACATATTTTAGATATTAATTTTTTCAGATATATGACTAGCAAATATTTCTTCCATTTTCTATGTTTCCTTTTCATTTTGTTGATTGCTAAATTTATTGACCTAAGTCAATTCTGCAGAGATTGCATATCTAATGTTGCAATGTAGGAAATTATAAAGGGCTCTAACAGTTTGTTAGAATGGATGACAAGAGCCTGGATCAAAAGATAGCCTAACTTGAGGCAAATAGAAATGCTTGATCACCATTGGCTTAGTGTAGTGGAAGGGATTCTAAAGCTGATAAGCACTAACATGTTAGAGTAGATTTTTTATATAAGACCTCCTTTCTCACACTGGGAATATCCAATAGGCATATCATTCATCAGTACTTTGGGAAATAAATGGAGAGGAGAGCACCAGAATTAGTAATGAGATTTATGATTTCCCTCCTCTTTGGACAGACTTAGGGTGAAAACCACAGCCACACAATTGGACTGTAAATCCTTGGGAGTATTTGGATCCTGGGATGGCAGTAGCCAAGTGGCATCACTCAATTTCCATAGGCAAGGTGGTGTAGTTACTGTAATGGACAGCATAGTCAGTACTCAGAATAGTCTGATTCGCAGAAACCTATGGTGTTGACTAGTTATTCATGGTGTTTTTTAGAAAGTAATCGTATAGAAATCCTACTAAATTCTTACTTGACTTACTTAATCAGAATAGATCTAAGTCATATTAACAAAAATCTAACTTCAACAATAAAAAATTAGAAAGTCTCAGCCCATTAATCAACTGTAGACTAGAGTTTGTCTGTAGGCCCAGAACCACTTGAATGAAGGGACAAGATTCCTTGAATAAGGAATCTGAGACACTATGAAATATTTATATACTTTATTTTTTCTAACCTTTTTCAACAAGACCTACTGCATTTTACCAGGGTAACTACAAAATTGTAGGAAAGAAAATAATCAGACAATTCTGGGACTACTGTACCCTGAACTGACATTATTTCCATGATTCAAAACATTACTGTGAGCCTCCAATCAGAAATGGGCCTAGTAGGTTTTATGAGATAGACCTTAAACTAAATTCCATCTCATAGTGGGACTAGAGCTTTCTTGAACCTATCCTTGGTTATATCCCAGATCAAGAATACATAATGTAAATAGTGATACTAAGCAACTGACAGAAACCGCCTTTGATTCCATAATCTGGAGGGGAATGTCTATTGTCACAAGTTAGTTTAAAGTATATTGATCACCTGTTGAATGGATTTAGTGGGAAGAGCAGCTAATGTGCATTCATTCTTAAGTCATTTATGTGTCAAAATGGGAGGATAAATCAGATTAAAATTCAACAGTATTCCATCAGAAATTACTAGAACTCCAATGGTGTGTGTTATGTTCAGATAGTCTTCTTAACATTTATAATATGTTAATTTGCCCCTCTTACATTTGGCTCCTCCTACAACCAAGAAATTTACACAATACTTTATTTGGCCTCTTTGGATATATGAGGAAACAAATATGCATGCGGGTACATTATTCCATCCAATTCATGAAGTGACTCAAAAATCTACTAGTTTTCAGTGGGGTCCAGAACAAAACAAGGTCCTCCAATAGGTCCATACTGTCAGTCCAGATGCTCTACCATTAGGGTCATATATTCTAGTCAACACAATGGTTCTCAAAAGTTTCACTCAATGCTGTTTGAAACCTTGACATCCTTTATTTTTGAATCATATCTTACGCATTTATATTTTAGAGCAAGGCCCTGTCATAATTCTCAGATAACTGCTCTCCTTTTGAGAACAAATCGTGGACTGCTACTGAACCTGAGCAGAAACTGAATGCTTGACCATGGGCCACCAAGTTAACATGAAATCTGATCTGCCCATCATAAAATGGATGATATCTGAACGTACTGAACTATTAAAATGGGTGTGCACAGCAATACTTCATTATGAATTTAAGTTGATATATACATGACTGGATGCAGGCATGAGGTGACAAATAAGTTATTTGAAGAAGCAGCCAAAATGTCCATATACTTTTGCTACTCTGTCTTCTCTCTTCCACTCCATAATTATGGGCTTATAGATAACTCCCTAAGGTCATTGAAAGAAAAAGAAAAATGACTTTATGTGATATGCAGACACCATCCAAAAGCTCTGCAGCACTCTAACCCCTCTCTGGGATATCCCTGTAGGATAGTGGTGCTGATAAGTCCTTCCAGCAGACAGAACTCCATGCAGTGCACCCAGATATTCAAATTGGTTGGAAGGAGAAATATAAAGACATGGAATCATATAGGACTCATGAGTTATGGCCAATGTCCAGGTTTAATGGTCAAGAACTTCAAAGAAAGATGAGTGGAAATAAGTGACAATGAAATTTGGGTTTAAGACATGTTGATATATGTCTCTCAAGTAGCAGAAAACCATTTATATACTTGTGTTTCATGTTAATGCTCACCAAGGTTGACCTCAGGAGCATAGGATTTCAAAAGTTGAGTGGATAGGATGACACACTATAAATTCAAGTGAGACTCTGTCATGAGAGGTGCAGGTTATTGCCCAGTGGCCTCATGAATAAATTGGCCATTTATGCAGGGATGGAAGTTATCTGTGAGCTTAGAAACATGATTTCCACTCTTGTGGTTGTGCTCCAAATCTGCCAGCAGTGGAGAACAACACTGAGTCCCTGATGTGGCACCATTTCCTAGGGTATTAAGCCATCTATTTAGTTGAAGGTAGGTACATTGTACTACTTCTATCATGGAAAAGAGCATTTTGCCCTTGCTAGAATTCATACTTTTTTTCTGGATATATATTCACCTTAAATGTATGTAATGTGCCTGCCAAGACTACTAATCATGGAGTTTCAGAATGCCTTATTCAATGTCATGGTATTACACACAGCATTACTTGGGGTTAAGGACTGTGATTCAATGCAAAAGAAGTAGAGTATCAGGTCCATGTTCATAGACTTCATTCTTCTCTCATGTCCCACACCATCCTGAAGAAGCTGGCTTGATAAAATAGTGGACAGACCATTAGAAGAAGACTCAGTAATGGGGCCAGCTAGGTGGCAATATTATATGCTCTATAATCAGCATCCAATTTGTGTTGTCATTTCTCATATTGCCTTGAGTCATAGGATTAGGAAGCAAATGGTGGAAATGGGAAAGGTACCACTCATTATTAATCCCAGTGACCTTCTAACATTTTTGCTTCTTGTTCTTGTTACTTACAGTCTGCTGACTTAGAAGTTATATCCCACATGCAGGGATGCTTTCACCAATACAGCAAACAATTACACTGCTTAGTTATAGAAAATAAACTATGGTTACTAGAGAGGAGGTGGGTGGTGATGGATGAAATAGGTGATGGGGATTGCAGAGTGCCCTTGTTGAGATAAGTACTGGGTGATTTATAGAATTACTGAATCACTATATTGCACACATGAAACAAATATAACACTGTATGTTAACTATACTGGAATGTAAAGTAAATAAATAAATTAAATAAAATGGAAAAAAAATCCCTCTGAACTGCAAGTAAAGACTGCCACTTGGTCACATTAGTCTTCTCATGGCTCTGAATAAACACACAAATGAGTTTGTGCTGGCTGAGATGTTTGTTTTTCTTCTAATTAATAAATTCCCAAGGGGGAAAAAAGATAGCTAGAAAGTATTTAAAGACAAAAATATCTTATTTATTCAGGACTATGTTGATAAACAGAGATTTTAGTGTAGAACATTGAGCAATTCTGTATATAGTATGGGAACGTAGGAATTTATAAGCAAAGCTCCTCATGACATCAATGATGTAATAATCCTAAGTGAAATATCAAGGATAATGAGAGTTCTGGCAAGTTTTGTTGAAGATAGATGAAGCTGACAAGACATCACCTAGTAAATAGCTGAGGATGAGAAACCTGATTAGAATCATGGGGTGACCAGATAAGCACAATAAGGGCCTATTACTAAACTTATTTAGCAGCTTGCAAAGGAATTTACAAAGTGCACAAAAAGGGTTAGGAGAAAGCTCATGAGTCAGACTAAAGTTTGGTAAAGTAAATCATCTTTGTCAGTCCCCCTTTTGTTTAATAAAAGAAAAGACATTTTTCTTTCCTTTGAACAATGAGTCCACTTCTTGTTCAGTTAACTTTTGTTCATTAAAGGCCAGCTGAATCATCTGTTGCAATGAGGGAGTAAATGGGGTTTGCTGAAAAGTACTATCAGGTATTTAATGAGGGGAGTGTATGGCAATACAAAAAAAAAAAAAAGACTAATATTTAAAACCCAGTTTCAGATCCCAAAGGATAAACAGTTAATATTTCTAGGTGTTTCTCTCAAAGCTTTTTAGGTAGTAGAGTAGGAACAGAAGTGGTCATCCAAAGGATTTCCTGGTTTGCAGTTTAATTATCCGTGGTTATGGTAAAAGGTGTGCTGGTGAACATTTGGAGTTCATGATGCTTGGCCGCATAGCATCAGACACACAGGTTGCTCATTCATGATCCGTTATTATTTCTTGGAAGTTTATATCATATCATCCAACTTCATCTTGTATGGCTTTGGTAAAAGGCTCTTATCAATAATTTTAAGTACACTGGAGAAATATTGGAAACGTTAATTTGGGGAGATCAGATCCTGGAAGAAGGTAGAAGAGTTAATGATTGGTCAAAAATGTTAAAATGTGCAAGATGGAATCCATAAGCATACATTGTAGTTTTTATTGGAACATGATTTTCCCCTCTAAAGTCCTCACCATTTTCATCATAGTTAATCAAAGTGAAACTGAGTTGTTTGAAAAACCTATCTAGTTTCATGAAACTTGCCTTACTATTTACCTTGCTAAAGTAAGAATAGTCATTGACCACATAGGTCTGCGTTTGCTTGCCTGGAGCTTTCCTTAATGAATCTCAGGTGGACTTTTAATTGCCTCTAAAAGTAAGAAGACAATCCAATAAATTGACCCCAGATTTTGCCTATATACTTCTAGTTTTAAGTGAATTCCACTTTTCAAAGCCCCCCAAATCCTGATGCTACTGAGAACTCCAGAAAGTAACTTTTATAAACATGTGCAATGCAAGAAACAATACAAGCCACTAGTAGGCTGATTTTCCAGAGGAGTTTTACAACCATTGGCTCCCTCAAGACAAATTTAGTTCCTTAAAATTGTGTGATCATATCTGACTCATTACAGATCACTCTCAAATATGAATTCCAGTAGAAGTATTGATACTATAACCAGTATTTCCAAATATTGTTACATGGAAGACAGATTCTTATTGTGTATATGCAAATAAGTATGTTGCCATAAATATAAGAATACCAAATAGGAGTTTCAAATTCAGGAAAGATCAGGTGGGAGAAAAAGGAATTATGCATCTTTTATTTAAAAGGTGCAATTTACCAAACTGGTTAGGTTTATTCCTAGACATCTTGTTATTTTTGAGTGCATTAGTAAATGGGATTTTTTAAAAAATTTCTGCTTCTGCTGTTTTATTATTATCAGAGCATAGAAATGCCACAGGTTTGTGTGCATTGATTTTGTACCCTGGGAATTCACAGAATTTGTCAGTTCTAAAAGTTCTTGTAGTAGAGTCTTTTGGGGTTTCTATATAAAGTATTATGTCATCTGCAAATAGTGAAAATTTTACTTCTTCCTGGCTGATTTGGATGCCTTTTATTTCATTTTGTTGTCTGATTGCTGAGGCAAGGACTTCCAGTACTATGTTAAATAACAGTGGGGGGGAGTGTGCATTCAGAAAAGCTCTGTTTTTTTTTTCCCATTGAGAATGATGTTAGCTGTGGATATTTCATAGATGGCCTATATTATGTTGAGGTATATTCCCTCCAAACCTACTTTGTTGAGGATTTTTATCTTGAATGGACATTGCACTCTGCCAAATGCTTTTTATGCATCTATTGAAATGATCAAATGGTTATTTTCCTTTGTCTTACGGATTCATGTATCAAATCGATTGTTTTACAAATAGTGAAACATGCTTACAAACCACTGTTTTCTTTTAATATTTTTATTTTGATTCAGTTTGCTGGTATTGAAGATATGTGTGTCTATGTTAATCATTGATGTTAGTCTGTAGTTCTCTTTTTCAGTGGTGTCTTTGCTTTTGTTAGCTGGGTGATGCAGGCTTCATAGAATGAATTTGGCAGTTTTCCTTACTTTTGTATTTTTTGCAAGTTTGAGAATAGGCTTTTTTAAAATTTAAAAACATTTTTAATGTTTGTTTACTTTTGAGAAAGGCAGCACAAGTAGGGCAGGGGCAGGGAGAGGGGGACAGAGGATCCAAAGTGGGCTCTGCACTGACAGCACTGAGCCTAATGTGGAACTTGAACTCACAAACTGCAAGTCAGATGCTCAATCGACTGAGCCACCTGGGTGCCCCAAGAAGAATAGATATGAAATCTTACCTAAATGTTTTGTATAATTCACTTATGAAGTTATTTGGCCCTTGAATTTTTGTTGGGAGGTTTTAGATTACTGATTCAATTTCTTTGCTGGTTTTCTGTCTGTTCAAATTTTCTGTTTCTTGTTTTGGTTTTGGTGGTTTATATGTTTCTGTAAATTTATCCAGTTCTTCTAGTTTCTCCAATTTGTTGGCATATATTTTTATCATAATATTATCTTATGATTGTACATATGTGGTGTTGGGTGCTATTTCTCCTGTCTTGTTTGTGGTTTTATTTATTTTAATTCTTTGTCTCTTATTTTTGATAACCCAGGCTAGAGGTTTACCAATTTTATTGATTAAAAAAAAAACAGCTCCTGGGGTGCCTGGGTGTCTCAGTCAGTTGAGCATCTGGCTTTGGTTCAGGTCATGATTTTGCGGTTCCTGGGTTCGAGCCTCGCATCATGCTCTGTGGTGACAGCTAGCTCAGAGCCTGGAGCCTGCTTCAGACTCTTTATCTCCTTCTCTCTCTGACCCTCCCCTGCTCATGCTCTCTCAAAAATAAATAAAACATTAGAAAAAAATAACAATCCAGCTCCTGCTTAACCCATTATATATAAATATAAATATATATATGTTTTTATTATCATTTATTTCTACTTTAATATTTATTATTTCCTTCGTTCTGTAGGCTCTACAACTTGTTTCTTCTTTTTCTAGCACCTTTAGGTATAACGTTACATTGTTCATTTGAGAGTTTTCTTGCTTTTTGAGATAGGTCTGTATTATAAACTTCCCTCTTAAAACCAGTTTTGCTGTATCCCAGGGGTTTTGGACTATGGTGTTTTCATTTTCATTTGTTTCCATGAATTTTTTCTTTCTTTTTTTTATTTTCTTGTTTGGCCTATTCATGGTTTAGTAGCATTTTATATAACCTCCATTTATTCATTGTTTATCCTGATTTTTCTCTTGTGGTTAATTTCTGGTTTTATAGCGTTGTGGTCAGAAAGGATACATAGTATGCCTTGATATTGTTGCATGTGTTGATTCTTGTGGTGTGGCCTAACATGTGACCTGTACTAAAGAATTTTCTAAGTGATCTTGAAAGGAATGTATACTCTGCTCTGTTAGGATAGGATGTTTTGAGTATATCTTTTAAGCTCATCTGTTCCATTGTATTATTCTTAGGCATTGTTTCCTTGTCAATTTTCTGTTTACATGATGTGTTCATTAATATAAATGGAGAGCTAATATCCCCTACTATTATTGTATTACTATCAATTAGTTATTTATGTTTGTTATTAACTCCTTTAGGTATTGAAGTACTCCCATATTAGTTTCATAAATATTTACAATTGTTATATCTTCTTGATGGAAGTTCCCCTATAGGTTATGTAGTGTCCTTCTTTGTCTCTTGTTACAGGGTCTGTTTTAAAGTCTATTTTGTCCAATATAAGTATTGCAACCCTGCCTTTCTTTTGATATCCATTGGCATGATAGATGTTTCTCCAATCCATCACTTTCTTTTTTTCCTTCTTTTTTAATTAAGACTTTATTTTTAATTTTTTTATAGTTTATTGTCAAGTTGGATTCCATATAACACCAGTGCTCTTTCCCACAAGTGTTCTCCTACAGGTCCATCACCTCCCTTCCCCATTCCCCCACCCCTTCAGCCTTCAGTTTCTTTTCAGAATTCAGGAGTCTTTCATGGTTTGCCTCCCTCCCTCTCCCTAACTCTTCTTCCCCTCTTCCCCTCCCCATGGTCCTCTGTTAAGTTTCTCCTGTTAGACCTGTGAGTAAAAACATATGGTATTTGTTTTTCTCTGCCTGACTTATTTCACTTAGCATGACACCCTCTAATTCCATCCACATTGCTACCAATGGCCAGATTTCATTCTTTCTCATTGTCATGTAGTATTCCATTGTATATATAAACCACATCTTCTTGATCCACTCATCAGTTGATGGACATTTAAGCTCTTTCCATGATTTGGCTATTGTTGAAAGTGCCACTATAAACATAGGGGTACGTGTGCACGTATGCATTCACACTTTTGTACCCTTGGGTAAACCCCCAGCAATGCTTTTGCTGGGTTATAGGGGAGTTCTATTAATAGTTTTTTGAGGAATCTCCACATTGTTTTCCAGAGTGGGTGCACCAGTTACCACCAACAGTGTAAGAGGGATCCCATTTCTCCACATCCTCACCAGCATCTATAGTCTCCTGATTTGCTCATTTTATGCACTCTACCTGGCATGAGGTAGTATCTCCATGTGGCTGTTATTTGGATTTCTCTGATGATGACCGAATCTGAGCATCATTTCATGTGTCTGTTGACCATCTGGATGTCCTCATTGGAGAAGTGTCTATTCATGTCATCTGCCCATTTCTTCACTGGATTATTTTTTTTTCGGGTGTGGACTTTAGTATGTTCCTTATAGATTTTGGATACTAGTCCTTTATCTGATATGTCATTTGCAACTATCTCTTCCAATTCTTTTGGTTGCCTATTAGTTTTTTTAATGTTTCCTTTGCAGTGCAGAAGTTCTGTATCTTGATGAGGTCCCAATAGTTCATTTTTGCTTTGAATCCCTTGCCTTGGAGATGTGTTGAATAAGAAATTGCTGCGGCTGAGGTTGAGGAGGTTATTTCCTGCTTTCTCCTCTGGGTTTTGATGGTTTTCTGTATCACATTCAGGTTCTTCATCCATTTTGAGTTTATTTTTGTATATGGTTTAAGAAAGTGGTCTAGTTTCATTTCTTTTGCATGTTGCTGTCCAGTTATTCCAGCAATGTCTGTTAAAAAGGCTGTCATTTTTCCATTGGATACTCTTTCCTGCTTTGTCAAAGATTAATTGGCCAAACATTTGTGGGTCCAGTTCTGGGTTCTCTATTCTATTCCATTGGTCTAGGTGTCCGTTTTTATGCCAATACCATACTGCCTTGATGATGACAGCTTTGTAATAGAGGCTAAAGTCTGGGATTGTGATGCCTCCCATTTTGGTTTTCTTCTTCAATATTACTTTGGCTATTTGGGGTCTTTTGTGGTACCATGCATAGTTTAGGATTGTTTGTTCTAGCATTGAGAAGAATGCTGGTGCATTTGTGATTGAGATTACATTGGATGTGTAGATTGCTTTGGGTAATATTCATATTTTAACACTATTTACTCCTTCGATTCATAAACATGGAATGTTTTTCCATTTCTTTGTATCTTCTTCAATTTCCTTCATAAGTTTTCTATAGTCTTCAGCATAGAGATCCTTTACATTTTTGGCTAAGTTTATTCTTAGGTATTTTGTGGGTTTGGGTGCAATTGAGAATAGGATTAGTTTCTTGATTTCTCTTTCTGTTGCTTCATTATTGGTGTATAAAAATGAACCGATTCTATACATTGATTTTGTATCCTCCAACTTTGCTGAATTCATGGATCAGTTCTAGAAGCCTTTTCATGGAGTCTGTTGTGTTTTCCATGTAGAATATCATGTCGTCTGCAAAAAGTGAAAGTTTGACTTCATCTTTGCAAATTAGGCTGCTTCTTATTTCATTTTGTTGTTTGATTGCTGTTGGTAGGCTTCCAACACTATGTTAAACAGCAGTGGTGAGAGTGGACTTCCCTGTCGTGCTCTTGACATCAGGGGGAAAGCTCTCAGTTTTTTCCCCATTGAGGATGATATTAGCTATGGGCTTTCATAACTGGTTTTTATGATGTTTAAGTAAGTTCTTTCTATCCTTTCTTTTTTTTT
>NC_043708.1:117788605-117802089 GCF_006229205.1 Suricata suricatta | reverse complement strand
TTTTTTTTTTTTTTTTGCTGGGTCTCTGACAGATTTAGGATGAGTCCAGAAGTTTTTCTTCTATTTCTATTTTTTGGAATAGCTTGGAAAGAATGGGTATTATATCTGATTTAAAATATCTGGTAGAATTTCCCAGAGAAGCCATCTGGTCCAGGGCTCTTATTTGTTGGGAGATTTTTGATAACTGATTTTTCACTAATTATGGGTCTGTTCAGATTTCCTATCCCTTCCCATTTTAGTTTTGGTAGTGTGTGTTCAGGAATTTGTCCATTTCTTCTAGGTTGTCCAGTTTGGTGGCATATAATTTTTTATAGTATTCTCTGTTAATGTCTTGTATTTCTGAGGGATTGGTTGTAATAAATCCATTTTCATTCATAATTTTGTCTCTTTGGGTGTTTTCTTTTTGAGAAGACTGGATAGAGGTTTATCAGTTTTGTTTATTTTTTCAAAAAACCAACTCTTGTTTTTATTGATTATTTTCAACTGTGGGTATTTTTTTGGAATTTATATTGTTTATTTCTGCCCTGATCTTTATTATTTCTCTTCTTCTTCTGGTTTTCTACTTCCTTTAGGTGCACTGTTAGATTTCGTTTCAAGAAACTAGAAAGTTTCTTGAGGTAGGCCTGGATTGCACTGTATTTTCTTTCTACGACTGCCTTTGCTGCATCCCAAAGAGTTTAGATTGTTGTATTTTCATTTTCATTTGTTTCCATATATTTTTTAAAATTTCTTCTCTAATTGCCAGGTTGACCCATTTGTTCTTTAGTTGGGTGTTCTTTAACCTCCATGCTTTTGAAGGTTTTCCAGACTTTTTCCTGAGGTTGATTTCAAGCTTCATAGCACCGTGATCTGAAAATGTGCATGGTATGACCTCAATTCATTGGCATTTATTGAGGGCTGTTTTGTGACCCAGTGTGTAATATATCTCGGAGAATGTGCCATGTGCACTCAGGAAGAAAGTGAATTCCATAGCTTTGGGATGTAGAGTTCTAAATGTATCTGTCAAGTCCATCTGGTCCAATGTGTCATTCAGGTCCATTGATTCTTTAGTGATGTTCTGTCTAGTTGACTTATCCATTGCTGTAAGTAGAGTATGAACGTCCACTGCAATTAGCACATTCTTATCAATAAGATTGCTTATGTTTGTGATTGTTTTATATATTTCAGTGCTTCCAAAATTGGTGTGTAGACTTTTATAATTGTTAACTCTTCCTGATGGATACACCCTGCAATTATTATATAATGCTCTTCTTCATCTCTTGTACTGCCTTTAAAGTCCAGTTTGTCCAATATAAGAATGGCTACTCCAGCTTTCTTTGGACTTCCACTACCATGGTAGATATATCCTCATCCCCTTACTTTTAATCTGAAGGTGTCCTCAGATCTAAGGTGAGTCTCTTATAGACAGCAAATAGATGGATTTTAAATTTTTATCCATTCTGCTACCCTGTGTCGTTTTATTGGAACATTTAGCCCACTTACATTCAGTGTTATTATTGAAAAAATGGGTTTAGAGTCATTGTGTTCTCTGTAGGATTTATGCTTGTAGTGGTGTTTCTGGTATTTTGTGTTCCTTGCAACATTTCCCTCATAGAGTCCCCATAGAATCTCTTGTAGGGCTGGTTTAGTGGTGATGAATTCCTTCAGTTTTTGTTTTCTTGGAAAACCTTTATCTCTCCTATTCTGAATGAAAACCTTGCTGGATAAAGGATTCTTGACTGCATATTTTTTCCTGTTAATCACATTGAAGATTTCCTGCCATTCCTTTCTGTCCTGCCAAGTTTCAGTAGATAGGACTGCTCCTACCGTCATGTGTCTATCTTTGTATCTGAAGGCCCATTTATCCCTAGCTGCTTTCAGAATCCTCTTTTATCCTTATATTTTACCAGTTTCACTATGAGATGATATATGACTATGATATGTCATGCACAAGATTGATTCAAGTTACGTCTGGGCGGAGTTCTCTGTGCCTTTTGGATTTCAATGTCTTTTTCCTTCCCCAGGTGGGGGAAGTTCTCAGCCATAATTTGTTCATGTACCTTTCACCTGCTTTCTCTGTCTTCTTTTTTTTGGAATTTTTATGATACCAATATTGTTCCATTTGATTGCATCACTCAGATCTCTAATTCTCCTTTTGTCCTTCTGAATCAATTTATCTCTTTTTCTCCACTTCCTCTTTATACTGTTATCTTCTAATTCACTTATTCTCCTTTTTGCCACTTCAATCCATGTAGTAGCCACTTCCATTTTATTTTGCCCCTCATTTATAACATTTTAAAATTCATTTCAACTATTTTTAAGATCCATGATCTTTGCAACAACAGCAGCTCTGCTGTCTTCTATCCCTTTTTCAAGTCCAGCAATTAATTTTATGACTATTTTTCTAAATTCTTGTTCAGTTATGTTGCTTTTATCTGTTTTGACTTATTTTTTAACTGTCACTTTTTCCTGGAATTTCTTGTTAGGAAAGATCTTCAGTTTCATCATTTTGGCCAGCTTTATCTCTCTTCTTAGTTTTAAAAGTTTGTTATGTGCTCTGTACCTATGAGTAGTGCTATATTAAATTAGGCTCACACATCATCCATGGCTTGGCTGGCTATTCAGGAAGTGTTTTTTAAGGGTGTGTAATGCCCAGTTCGCAGTATCCCCCCAACAACCAGAGACCACTGGGGAGACCGAGTCACGCATGCAAAGACAAAGGGCTTTCTTACGGGTTCGAACTCAGACTCACAGACTTTTCCAGCACAGTGGATCCATGCTGTGAGCCCCGAATAAGGGCTGAGCAGAGTTTTTATGGGGCTTGGGAAGGGGGAGTTACAAGAAATTGTGACATAGTTACAGTGATTCAATCATTATTATACAATATTATTGATAGTAGATTTTACCATTCACATTGTCTAGAGTATTCGTTACTTTTGGCAGGATCCAATTATAACATTTAGCAACCAATTACAGGGCGAGCCTAGGGTCTTGTTCGGTGACTATCAGGTTAACTTTAACATTAGATAATAGGGTCCTATCTAAAGTTCCCATCTGCAGGCCTCACCCTTAGGAATGTGGAGAGTGGTAGCTGGCCTTCCCTGATTGGGCGTTGTGAAGGTGGTCTCTCTTGCTCTAGGCAATGTATAACTGCCTGTTAGTTTCGGGGAACTGAAACCTAGGCCTTCTAGATCAGAGGGGGAACTTAAAGCCTGTCATGGAGTCTGTTTGGTTTAGACTTGTGTCCTTACAGGTGTTCATTGGTCTCTGTTGTCATGACTTCGGTTATTTTATTTTCCTACTTTTAATGATATTTTGGACTCTCCACTGTGTGTTCTTTGGTTTGTTCCTTGAAGTAGCCCTGGAAAGGTAAACAAACAAACAGAACAAAAACACGCAAACACACAAACAAATCAAACTAACAAGCAAGCCGAAAATTGTAACTTAAAATACACAAGAAAGGGCAGTCTCAAAGCATAAAACCAGAAATCCCAGCTACAAATAAAGAGCAAGGTGGAGGAAGTGCTGATGGAAATGACAGGGATGGGGGGAAAGAGAAAATGAACACTGACCAGGCAGAAAGACTAAAAGGTGTAATCCAGAGAGAGAAAAAGGAGATTATGGAAGGAGGCAAGAAGAAGGAAATGAAGATAATGTTACCCAAAGAAACCTTATAGTCTGATTATTCCAGAGAGTTAGAGAAAGGAAGGTAAAAAAGAAGGTGTTAAACATGCATCAGAAGAATAGATTAAATATGTCTGTTTAAGGAAACCTATAACCAGATTAACCAGCTCAGAGGAGAGGTGAGACAAGAATGAGAAAAGGGAGAATGTACCTGAATAGCAATAATTGATCTAGAGTTAATCACAGCAATGCAGCAGGGCTGATCTTGGAGGAGGGAGGCATCTCTTTCCACAGTATCTACAGGCTACCCACATCCACCCAGTGCAGATGGGCATGGTTTGGTGTAGGTGGGTCCCGCCTTCACTGTGGGTTTCTCCTACTAATCCCTGAAGCCCTGCCTTGGTGGTTGTGGGGAGAAAACTGGCACCCTTCACCTCGGACTAGGTGTCCCAAATCATTCCTTTGGATCTGTTCTCACTGTGCTGTCAGTGCAGCCAAGGTGGCCCCATGCCCAGCCACATTCCACGCTCTCACTCTGTGCGCATTAATGATACTGCCCAAAATAAAACCCCGCAAGCCATGGCACTTCAGAGCAGGACACCTGTTCCTCCTGATACCGACTCCCCCCCTGGGGTACCGCCTAACCCAGAGGGAACTTCTTTTGTCCAATAGTAGGCTGAGGCAACCAGTCTAAAGAAAGTTCCACAGATGGAATCTCTCTCCAAAATCCTGTGGTTAGAGATGGGATGATAACATCCCTCTCCATCCTGGGCTGAGGTTTTTCTCTTGTCCAGATGCAGTCCTACATTTCCCAAGCCACTTTTTCTCTTCCCTTTGTCTCTCCACAGAAGGGGATCCCTCCCCTTCACACCTCTGGCCTGGCTTGTTTTTATCTCCCACAGTTCCAATCACACACCTATGAGGCTGCATTCCTAGAGACTTCGTCTCCTTTCTTCCAAGACTTTTAGGATTCAGAGTCCTTTGGCTGCAGCCCTTCCTTGTTTGAGAGATGCAGATGGGAAGTACAGATCCCCCTATTTCTCTGCCATCTTTGAAAAATGTCTTTTAAAAAAGCTCCTCACTGGAGCTTGAGAACCGATTGGAGATTGAGCATTACTGTCAATTGCAGATTCCTTCCATCACTATGTCAACCAGCACAGATGTTTCTCTTTCTTCATATGATGAAGATCAGGGATCCAAGCTTATCCGAAAAGCTAGAGAGGCGCCATTTGTTCCCATTGGAATGGCGGGATTTGCAGCAATCGTTGGATATGGACTATATAAATTGAAGAGCAGGGGAAATACTAAAATGTCTGTTCACCTGATCCACATGCATGTGGCAGCCCAAGGCTTTGTGGTGGGAGCAATGACGCTTTGTATAGGCTATTCTATGTATAAGGAATTCTGGGCAAAACCTAAGCCTCAGAAGAAGAGAAGCTGTCTTGGTGTGTTGGTGCTTGCTCTAGACATCTCATGTTGAGTTTATATGTTTATGTTTAAAATAAATGGTTTGAATGGGTCAGACAATAACACGATCATTTACACATTGGTTTCCTTTCTTGCAGACCTGATTTGCTTGGTAACCAAATTACTAGTGACCAGATAGCTAGGTCATTCAGGGAAGTAAAATTAGCACAAAAGAAACATGTCACTTTTAAATGTACTTGTTAGTGGTAAAACAAGCATCTTCTTAAAGTCTTCTGATGAAATGAGTTATAGAGAGAACAACTTGGCAATCCCGAAGTTCTCCCAGTTGCTGCAGATGATCACATGCTTTTGATGTTATGTAAGAATTCTGTTTTATTTAACTTTTTTCTGCCTTCTTTGCAGACTGATTGAGTACTTCAGTTTTTAGGGCTGGTTGGCTCTTAGAACCCTTTTGGAGCAATGCATGGAATATAACATAATAAGCTTCCCCACAACTGAAAATATGTGTGTGTGTTTAAACCAAACCTAAAAAGCTGGTAACAGCTGCTTAGAAGTAGTATTTATTTCAGAATCATTTGTAAACATGAGAATAACTTAAGTATGGGGTCTCAGTTTAGCTTTTTTTTATAATTGCAGAATTATATTTATGCTGCTGTTGTATTAGAATAACTTTTAAATGTCATCTTGAAATAGAAATGTGTATTTTAAGTACTAATGCAAAGATAAATAAAAAACACTTTTTAAATGCATGAAATTTATTTTTTTTGTAAGAATCATAAATGTTAGCAAATTACCTATAATTGAAGTGATTAGTGATTTATCAGCAAGGTGGTTTGGTCAGACATTATACGCAAACTTTGGTATACTCTAGAGTGCTATCGCACTTGTAAAATTTTCTTGTCTAACCTGAATTTACATTTCCATGGTGATAACGTGGTAAATGTAGTGTTATTAAAGTAATTGAACACACACACACACACACACACACACACACACACACACACACACAAACCCCCCTCACAAAACCTGAGAGACTATTGAATACTGAAAATGAATGGAGGGTTGAAGGGGGAGGGGGAGGGAGAAAAGAGGTGGTGATAATGGAGGAGGGCACATGTGGGGAAGAGCACTGGGTGTTATATGGAAACCAATTTGACAATAAACTAAAAAAAATTTTTTTTAAAGCTCCTTAAATAAGTTTTATTCCATCCTTTCTCTACCTTCTTCTGTATCCCTCTAATACAAATGTTGTTACATTTGATGGAATCACAATGCTAAGTCTATGCTCATGTTACATAATTCTTCTTTATCTCTTTCCTTAAGCTTCATTATTTTCCATTTTTACTGTTCTGTCAATTACTAATTTATTCCTCTGCTTCCTCCAGCCTGGAGTTCTTTACACCAAGCCTGTTCCCAGTCTTCTTTATTGCATTCTTCATCTCTGATTGATACTTTTTAAATTACTTTATTTCTTTGGTAAGAGTCTCACTGGTGTCTTCTCTTCTTTTCTCAGTACCAATGAGTATTCTCATGATTATTGCTTTTAATTCTCCATTAGGCATATTACTTATCTCTGTATCACGTAGATCTCTGGTCATGCCTTATCTTGTTCTTTCATTTGGGATAAATTTTTCCATCTTGGCATTTTGTCTAGGTCTTGCCTCCTTTTGTATGTTGTAAAAAGCCAATTATGTCTCTGCTCCTGAAAGTAATGTCCTTATTACGAAAAGGTCCTTTAGTGCCTAGGTCCCAGTATTTCAGGGTGTGTTGGTTGTGTGTGATGCATGTGTTCTGCTGTTGTGTTTTGGCTGCTCTACCCTTCAGGCCAGGTGTCTGCAGAGACCCTCCTTGCCTGCTTTGTACAATGTTTTGTTCCTGGCCTGAATGTGATGAGTTTTAACTAGGTGTGCTTTGCTCTTCTTGTGAAGTAAGACCTAACACCACTTCCTCTAAGCCCCACAGAACACTCTGGTTGGGAGATGAGGTGTGAGCAAGACTTGTGCTGGTCTTCTGGGGTAGGGGGTCCATCACACTGGGGCTGATGCAAGCTTGACTGAGAAGGCAGTCCAACCAGAGCACTCGGAGATGAGTAAGCATGGAGTAAGCATGTTAAGAAGCCAGTGTTGGCACTGCACTGCTTCTCACAGGTGGCTCTGTGTTTGTGTTGATGTGCAGGGGTGAGAAACGGTGCACCCAGCTCCTTTCTTCCTAGAGAGGTATCTCCATGAATCCTGCTTCTCAAAGAAGAGCTCCAAGAAGACCAAATAATCTCCCCACTGTGTATCCCAGGAGTTCGTCTGGTCATTGTTACCACAGTTTTTGTCCTACTATTTTGTTCCAGGAAGAGCACATTCCCTCCAGGCTCTAACCCAACCAAGCCTGCTGACCTTTAAACCTTTAGGATTTAAGCCCTACTATTCACAAGAACTCATGGAATTTAACCCATCCTTTTTTCAAGCCTATGGATTGGGGGAAACAATCTCTTTGTGTGTTCCTCTCTGTGCTTCTCTCTCTCTCCTTCTTCTCTGCAACCACAGTTCCCTCTCTTCCTCAGCACCCGTGATGACACTTCTCTCTTAAACAAAATCTCGATACTTCTTTCTTTCTTCTCTCTTCAGTTGTGGACTTTGTTTAGTCATTATTCACATCAATTTCTGGTGGATTTAGGATGAGTTGGTAGTTACCTAGTTGTGTTCATGTAGCAAGGTCAGCCTATGATTCTTCTACTCCACTGCCATCTTTCTGTTCCTCTGTTAAATGTTTTGATATATGGGTACCATTAGGTTTGCATATGACCTCTTCTACATATAGCAGTCTATATTAAATTGATGGTCATTTAAGTTTGAATACATTCTTTACTCCTCTCTTCCCTACATTTTAGGTATGTGTTATATTCTATGGCCTTTTGTTTAAACAGTGGGTTCCCTGACTGGTTTTTTATAGAAATCTTCATTTTAGTGCTTTTGTTTTCCTACCTGCGAGGGACCAACCCACGCACCCCAGTCTAAAGGTCCCGAGTAGGGGGCTGGTGTCGGCGCAATATCTCTAGAAAAGAAGACAGACAAGATGGACAAGACAGACCAGACAGACAAGACAAACAAGACAAACAACGTGGATGGTGGTAAAGCCACACTTTATTAAGATAGCCAGGGTCTTATATACCATGGGTGACTACATCATTTCTTCAATGATTACATAGTTCAAGGTCTCTGAAATAAAGACATGCTCTGGAAAAGGTCATTTTTATCAGGACAGTAGTAAATAACAGGAATAATCAAGACATTACAAGAGAGGGATTCCCTAATAATAGTCTGGCTCCAAGCAGAAGATGAGCCTGAAGAATTCTATGAGGAGATTTACATTTCTTAAGGCCCTTCATCAGTTATTCAAGGGTAAGATGCTCATCCATTACCAAGCAAATCTTTGGCAGACAAAGTAAGGGAAGGCGGGAGTTACTGATTGACCAAAGTTAATTCAAAGCCTAAAAGTATATGTTTCTTTGCAAAACAATGAGAATATCATAGACAGGATGAACAGAAGCCACATGTGAGGCCCAGGAGGCCAAATATTGTGTGAGGGTTATTTTTACCTACTGGTCCCCAGCACCTACCCTTATACTGTCACTCTTGGTCTCTCATTTCTACTCTGATTCCTCTTAATATTTCTTGTACTTGGTCATGAAGTCCTTTAGATTTCATTTGTCTGGGAAACTCTTTATTTCTCCTTCTATTCTGAATGACAGCCTTACTGTATAAAGTATTAATGGCTGCAACTTTTCTTGTTCAGTACTTTGAATATATCAACCACTCCCTTCTGGCTTATAAAGTTTCTGCTGACATATCCCCTGCTAGCTTTCAGGGGTTTCCCTTGTATGTTACTGTCTCCTTTTGTCTTGTATTTTTCATATGTCTTTCTTTATTACTATGTCTTGTCAACTTAATTAAAACATATCTTGGAATAGAAAAGTTAAAATAGTGACATAGTAGGAGGACCGTATCCTTGTCCCTCCAACAGAGATAGATAAATATAAAATCTTGCTGAACACCCAAAAAATTGATCTGAAGATTGACAGAACAATTCACAACTAAAGGGAGAGAAGAGGGCCCATCATGGAAGGTAGATGGTGTGGAGACATGATTTGGGGGAGAAATGGATCATGGGTGCTGCATAAGGGAGGCAGCACTGATCATGGAGAGATGTGTGAAATAGAAAAGGAAATTCAGAGAGAGTGAGAGAGAGAAGGCAGGGGAAGGGGGGAGAGACAGCATTGTACAGGGAATCACATGATAAAAACACTTCTCTAGGGCTATTGACTTGGAAAGTGACAGGGGCTGATTATTGTGAGTTATTACACCAGTGGAGCTCAAGAACTGGAGTTTTTGAAGTCCATGCCATGGCTGGTTCTAATCCTAGTAGACACTGCAGTGATCCTATGAAGAAGGAAGACAGAGGCTGCAGAGCAGGGTGAAGCAATCTTAGAATACCCGTGGACACACTGGGAGAGATGGTTAAGCCTTCTTGGAGTGCATCTGGGGGTGGGGTGGGGGTGTGGAATTGCCTCTTAGGGGAATAAGAGACAGTGGGCGCCATTGTGCTGCACTTTCCCTTAACCATAGGGGCAGAGACACTTGCTAAGGGTGACTAACCTACAGTTGGACTTTTTGCTGAACTTTATTATAAACTCCATGCTGCTATACATTGGTGCAGCTGCCCTTGTGGAATAAAATCGCACCAGTGCCAACTCAGTGAGACATTCACCCTGGGGTCCAGAGTAGGTCCATGTCATGTTGTGTACCTAAGATTTGGATTTTTGAAACTCAGCCAGCATCTCGGAGACAACACAAAGTTGCACTGCACTGCCAGGCAGACAGCCAGCCCAGACATAGACAGGGTGAAGGCAAGGATCTGAAGGATGGCTAGGATGAAAGAGGGGAGATTATTCACTCTTCTATGAGGGCTTTCCAGAAAATACCAGGCATGGAGTCCTGTCTACAGGAATGATGGAGAGGCAGGCAACATTTTTCTCCCTCAACCATCAGCAGGGACTGTCTTCAGAGAGCAGCAGTGCACAAACAGGGGAGGCCTGAACACCCGTGCTCTGCAGGTGCTTCTTTACAGCATACAGCAGAGACACTTTCTGAAACACTAGGCCAGTATATTATCCAGAACAGTATATTACTTCTTCTACATAAAGCCATTATTTTCAGTATCAGGAAACATAACAGGCTCTTGTAACACAGAGAAGACAGAGACTTTGATAAAATGCCAAGAAATAGGAATTGATCCCAAAGGAAAGAAAAAGAAAAGGTCACAGGTAGAGGTCTTATATATATAAATACACACATATATAATACATCTGATCCAGAATATAAAACAACAATCAAAAGGATACTAGCTGGAACTAAGAACAGCATAGAAGACATCAGAGAGTCCCTTAACAAAGGATAAAAGACCTAAAAACTGGTCACGCTGAAATAAAAAATGCTATAATTAAGATTAAATACCAACTGGACGTAATAATCATTAGAAAGAAAGAAGCAGAGGAATAGATACGTGATATAGAAGATAAACTTATGGAAAATAATAAAGCTGAAAAGAAAATATTGTATCACAAATGTTGACTAAGGGAAATCTGTGAATCCATAAAGCATAAAAACATTTCAATCATAGGGGTCCCAGCAGAAGAAAAGAAGAAAAGGGGGACAGAAGGTGCTTTCTTTAATATAAATTTCAGATAAACTTAAAATAAGTAATTTTTTCAAATATACTTTTTTACCTTTTTATTTTATCATTTTTGCTTCTTTTAAAGGTCTCAATTTTTTGTTTAAACTTATTTATTTAAATTCAAGATAGTTAACATACAGTGTAGTATTGGTTTCAGGAGTAGAACACAGTGATTCCACCCAGTTCTCATCCCAAGTGCCCTCCTCAATGCTCATCTCCCAGTTGGCCCATCTCCCCTCCAGGAACACTATTTTGTTCTCTCTCTTTAAGAGTCCCGTCTGGTTTGTCTTCCTCTCTGTTTTTATATTATTTTTTTCCCTTCCCCTATGTTCATCTGTTCATCTGTGTGTTCCTTAAATTCCACATGTGAGTAAAATCAGATAATGTTTGTCTTTTTCTGACTGACTTATTTTGCTTAGCATAATACCCTCTGTTCCATTCCAATTGTTGCAAATGACAAGATTTCCTTTTTATTTTCATTGCTGATGAAATCTTCTTTACCATTCATCAGATAATGGGCATTTGGGCTCTTTCCATATGTTGGCTATTGTCAATAGCACTACTGTAAATATTGGGATACATGTGCTCCTTTGAATCAGCATTTTTGTATCCTTCGAATAAATCCCTAGAAGTGCAATTGCTTGGCCATAGGGTAATTTTATTTTTATTTTTTTGAGGAACCTCCGTACTGTTCGCCAGAGAGGCTATACCAGTTGGCATTCTTGCTAACAATGCAAAAGGATTCTCCATTCTCCACAACCTCGCCAACATCTATTGTTGCAGGAGTTGTTAATTTTAGTCATTCTGATAGGTGTGAGGTGGTATCTAATTGTGGTTTTGATTTATACTTCCCTGATGATGAGTGATGCTGAGCATTTTTCAATAGATCTGTTAGCCATCTGGATGTCTTCTTTGGAGAAGTGTCTGTTCATGTCTTCTGCCCATTTATTTACTGGATTATTTGTTTTTGGAAGGTGTTGAGTTTGATAAATGTTTTATAGATTTTGGATACTAACCCTTTATTGGATATGTCTTTTGTAAATATCTTCTCCCATTCCGTTGGGTGATTTTTTTTTGTTTTATTAATTATTTCTTTTGCTGTGAAGAAGCTTGAGGAGTTTCCAAAAGTTCATTTTTTAAAATTCTATATCCCTTGCGTCCAGAGACATGTCTAGTAAGAAGTTCCTGCACCTGGCGTCAAAGAGGTTGCTGCCTGTTTTCTCTTGTAGGATTTTGATGATTTCCTATCTCACATTTAGGTCTTTTATCCATTTTGAGTTTATTTTTGTGTATGGTATAAGAAAGTGGTCCAGTTTCATTCTTCTGCATGTCGCTGTTCACGTTTCCCAGTATCATTTGCTGGAGAGACTGTCTTTTCTCGATTGGCTACTGTATCCTGCTTTGTTGAAGGTTAGTTGGGCATATATTTGTGGATCTATTTCTGATTTCTATATGTAATTTCATTTGTTGTATTTGTCAGTTTCTGTGCCAGTACCATGCTGTCTTGATGATTACAGCTTTGTAATACAGCTTGAAGTCTGGAATTCTGATGCCTCCAGCTATGATTTTCCTTTTCAGCAATTTTTTGTCTATTCAGAATCTTTCTTGGGTGCACAAATATTTGAAAATTATTTTTTCTAGCTCTGTGAAGAATTCTGATATTATTTTGATAAGGATTGCATTGAATGTGTCGATTGCTTTGAGTAATATAGACATTTCAACAGCATTTTCTCTTCGAACTCATGAGCATGGAATGTCTTTCCATTTCTTTGTGTCCTCTTCAATTTATTTCATAAGCTTTCTGTAGTTTTCAGTGTACAGATCTTTTACCTCTTTGGTTTGGTTAATTCCTAGGTATTTTGTGGGTTTTGGTGCAATTGTAAATGGGATCAATTCCTTGATATTTCTTTCTCCTGCCTCATTATTGGCGTATAGAAATGCAGCTGATTTCTGCATATTGAATTTATGTCCTGGAACTTTGCTGAATTCACGTATCAGTTCTAGCAGGTTTTGGTGAGTCTTTTGGGTTTTCCGTGTAACATATGATGTTATCTGCAAAGAGTGAAAATTTTTGACTTCTTACTTGTCAATTTGGATGCTTTTTATATCTCTTTATTGTCTGATTGCTGAGGTTAGAACTTCTAGTACTATTTTATTTTTATTCTCCATAATATTTTATTGTCAAATTGTTTTCCATACAATACCCAGTGCTCTTCCCCTTAAGTGCCCTCCACCATCACCACCACCACTTTTCCCCCTCCCCTTTCCCCCTCAACCCTCAGTTCATTCTCAGCATTCAATAGTCTCTCAAGTTTTCCATCCCTCTCTCTCCCCAACTCTCTCTCCCTCCTCCATTCCCCCTGGTTCTCCATTAGGTCTCTCTTGTTTTCCTGCTAGACCTATGAGTGCAAACAATTGGTCTCTGTCCTTCTCTGCCTGGCTTACTTCACTCAGCATGACACCCTCAAGGTCCATCCACTTTCCTACGAAGGGCCATATGTCATTCCCTCTCATTGCCATATAGTACTCCATCGTGAGTATATACCACATCTTCTTGATCCATTCGTCAGGTGATGGACATTTAGGCTCCTTCCATGTTTTGGCTTTTGTTGACACTGCTGCTATGAGCATTGGGGTACATGTGCTCCTATGCATCAGCATTTCTGTCTCCCTTGGGTAAATCCCCAGCAAGGCTATTGCTGGGTCATAAGGGAGTTCTATGGATAGTT
>NC_043708.1:117783392-117788505 GCF_006229205.1 Suricata suricatta | reverse complement strand
AAGAGTATCCAATGGAAAAAAGACTGCCTCTTTAGCAGGTGGTGCTGGGAAAACTGGACAGCAACATGTAGAAGAATGAAACTAGACCAGTCTCTTACACCCTACACAAAAATAAGATCAAAATGGCTGAAGGACCTGAATGTGAGGCAGGAAACCTTCTAGTACTATTTTAAACAACAGTGGTAAGAATAGACATATTTTTGTGTTGCTGACCTTAGGAGGAAAGCTCTGTTTTCCCCCCCATTGATAATGATATAAGCTGTGGACCTTTCATATATGGCCTTTTTGATTTTTAGGTATGTTCTTTTTACCCCTACTTTCTTGAAAGTTTTTTTAATCATAAAAGGATAATGTATTTTATCAAATATTTTTTCTGCATCTAGATTTATTCAGCTTTATTATTTTGCATAATTTTATGTCCTATTTTACCCATTCTCTTTCCTGCTTCTTGTATCCTCATTGTGACTGTATCCAGTTTGTTTTGCATCTGAGTTATAGAATTTTTTATTTCATCCTGACTAGTTCTTAGGTAGCCTCTGCAGCATAGTTTTCTCTAGTATTTTCTATGATTTTTTCAAGTCCAACTAGTAGTCTTATGACTGTTGTTCTAAATTTTTGTTCAGATATATTGTTTATATCTGTTGTGAGCAAGTCCCTGTCTGTGATTTATCCTTGATTTTCTTTTGGGGGGTATTCCTCCATCACGTCATTTTGGCTAAAACTGTGTTTTTCGTGTATTTTGAATTCTTGTTATGTTTCCTACACCTGGGAGTACTTCTATATTAAAAAGAGATCATACACTGTTGAGAGTCTGGCATTTCATGAAGTGTTCCTGGTGTATGTTGTGTGCATTCTGCTGTTGCGTTTTGGCTACACTTTCCCACTGGTCAAACCTCTGCAGAGCTCCTCCCTGCTTGCAGTTGTGAAGTGTTTGGACCTTTAACTAGGTATGCTTTGAGGTATTTGTTGAAGTAACCCTGGGGAAAAAGGAGGGTGGAAGTCTGACCCCATAAAAAGAGAGAAGGTAATAGACAAGAAAAAAGAAATCCATAAGGAATCAAAAAACTATAAAACTGATTCCAAAGAAAAAGAAGTGGATAAAAGAAGAAAAGAATAAAAATGACCTATCCCCTCCAAAAACAGAGAGAGAAAAGGAGTTTATTATAAACTCCATGCTGCTATACATTGGTGTTATGAACCTGATTCCAAAAGAAAAAAAAAAGGAAAGAAACTAAGAAAAAGGAACTGTACATGTCACTCTGAAGCTCTGGATTTTCAGGGCACTTGGTGTATGTGGTGTGCTTGGCTATTGCTGGTCTTCTGAAGGAGTGGTCCACTACTTTGGCTTAGAGTCACTCTTGCCCCAGTAAATAAGCAATGTCAGGCACGTGGGATGGGGTGAGTCCCATCTTCCCTGGGGGTTTCAATGTTGTTCTCTGAAGTTCCACCATGTTGGTGCTGTGGGGGAAATGGCACTACCCCAGTCTCTCATCCCCAGAGTAGGACTCTCATACACTCTTCTGTTCAGGGAGTGTGGAAGGTTCCTGGAGAGATGACTAGTGAGATGCAATGACAATTCCAAAGGCTGCCAGCAGCTAATGGAAACGGACGTTCCCAAAACCCGGAAATGTGACCATGCTCCTCACTCCTTAATGGAAGCGTGAACGGTCCCAGAGAGGCTGGGCACCGTGACCACTGAACAGTCCCAGAAAGACCGGGCACCATGAAAAGGGACAGGCCCAGGGAGTCTGGGCACCCTGGACGTCCCCGAAAGAAATGGAGATGGACCAAGAGCTGAGGGCTCATGGCAAACTTTATTAGGAAGAGCATCTTATTTCATATCCTCCTAGCAAGCCTGGAGAAGATAGTAAACGTGTAGTCAGCAGTAAATGTTTAACCAGAACAACAGAGACAGTTACAGAACAGGCAGAGCAGGAATGGCTTGCAACAGTGCGTGGGTATATCTCTGGTGCTGTAGCTTCTTATTGCACTTGGCTGATGACTAGGAAGGCTCTGTCCTGCACGTCCTCCTGACTTCAACATGTCCCTTGTTCCCAGCGTTCTGGGAGCAAAAGACCAATAAGGATGTTTCATACACAGGGACAGTGGTTGAGAACTGAGGTCTGATGTCCTATTTCCCAACAAGGTAGCCCTCACAGAATAGCAAGGGAGTCAACTCTCCCTGCACCACAACTTTTCTGTGTTTTTTCTTTGGCATACAGCTGGGATTCAAAACCCAAAGTCTTAAAGGACCCGGCACCACATGTATATGCTTCCCTCCTCCATAGTAGAGACTCTCTAGGCTGTGTGAAAGCCTCTGTCCCTGTGAACCGTCCCAAGCCTGAAAAGTGCATGGAAACTGGTGTAGCACCACTAAAAGCAGCAAATGTTAAATTCCTTCTGGATGCACCTCTATCACCTGCTGATAAAAGGCCTTCTCTGGCACCTGAGGGTCTTTGGTCCTTGGGAGGCAATAAACCCTTTACCAAAAGTACTCTAGGAAGGAGAAATTTTCTCCCAGTACACCTTGGAGACCTCTACACCACTTTATGCACTCCGGCCTAGCTCCCTCCTCCCCAAGAGTGCACACCAGAGCTCTGCTCCAGAGAAAGTTGAACATTTCTAACAGCTCAGAGTTTGAGCTCCAAGCACTGTGTGCAAAAAACCAACTAGAACATAATAATTCACACTCCCCAGTCCATATTCCAGAGAGGATTTCCTCATGTGCTAACTCGATGCTTCACTTTCTCAACTTGTCTTTCTTTCTCCCCCTTTTGGCTCACCACAGAGTTATCTCCCCTGTGAGACACTGCCATTTTTCTCTTGCCCAATTCACTTTATTCAACTCACACCTGCCAAACTCTCCCATTCCAGCTGTGGAGATCCTCTGTCAGTCCACAGATTGAGATTATCTGGGTGTTTCAAGTGATCTGATCTCTAGAGCTGTGTTCGAGGAACAAAGATGGCACAGGGTCTGCCTACTTCACAGCCATCATAATTCCTTCTCTAAAGCTCTCAAAAATATATTTTAAATTTCATTTTAAGTATTTTTATTTAACATACAGTACAATACTGGTTTCAGAAGTAGAATTCATGGATTCATCACATACTTACAGCACCCAGTGTGCATTACGACAAATGCCTTCCTAATACCCATCTTAATCTTGCTCATCCCCCATCCACTTCCCACTAAACTCCATACCCGAGAAACAAATAATCCAGTGAAGAAACAGGCAGAAGACCTGAACAGACACTTCTCCAAAGAGGACATCCAGATGGTCAACAGGCACCTGAAACGATGCTCAGTGTCACTCATCTTCAAGCATATACAAATCAAAACCACACTGAGATACCACCTCAGGACAGTCAGAGTGGCTAAAACGAACAAATCAAGAGACGATAGATGCTGGTGAGGATGTGGAGAGATGGGCACCCTCCTACACTGTTGGTAGAAATGTAAACTGGTGCAGGCACTCTGGAAAACAGTATGGAGGTTCCTCAAAAAACTATCAATAGAACTATTATAAAATTTAAAAAATTAAAAAAAATAAGAGTTTTTTTTAATAGTAGCTCATAGTCAAATTGGTTTCCACGTAACAACCAGTGCTCCTCCCCACAAGTGCCCTACTTCTTGACCATCAACTTCTTCTCCCCTTCGCCTATCCCTTCAGCCCTCAGTTCCTTTTCAGTATTCAATAGTCTCTCAAGATTTGCGTCCCTGTCTCTCCCCAACTCTCTTTCCCTCTTCCCCTCCCTCTGGTCCTCTGTTAGGTTTCTCCTGTTAGACCTATGAGTGCAAACATATAGTATCTGTCCTTCTCCCCCTTACTTATTTCGCTTAGCATGACACCCTCGGAATCCATCCACTTTGCTAAGAATGGCGATATTTAGAGCCAAGATGGCGGAGAGGAAGGGAGCTCTGTAAACTCCCTCCGCACCATTTTTCGAACTGAGAAGGATATTACGTTCAACTGAGAGAGCGGAAGGAGAAAATACGAACTCCAGAGGGAATAGAACCTCAAAGATACCTGAGTGAGTGGGGGCGAACGGGGGAGATCCGAGGACGGGCCAGCCCGGATAGGCAGGGGAGGTAAGATCCCCAGCCCAACGTGGCACAGGTGCCGGGCGCCCGGGAGACAAAGGGAAGAGACAGAGTCGGAACGCGCTCATAGAACTGTCTCTGGGGAAGAGGTATAGAACGCTTGGCTGCCCTTGGAGACAGAAACCCACTCCATAGATAACTGCTGGGCAGCGGGCACAAGAGAAGGAATAGCCTCCAGCCCTAAGCCATCTCGGCAGGGAATCAGAGGCGTCTGTGGCTGTGAGAAGCGGCTGCTCTGGAGAGGCGCGCGCCGCGGCGGAAGCCACCCGAGCAGCGACTGCACCGGGAGCGAGCAATTCGAACCTGGTTTTGGGAACGGGACCACGGACCGCATTTCCACGGCACACCCCGCCTCCTGCACAGACTGCGCGAATTCTGGGTCCCCACAGGGAAGAAATAAGACGGGCACTGACAGGACCCTCAGCCAGGAGTCGGTGTCGGGTGGAGGCACAGGCGCGCGCATAGAATATGGGAGCTCCCAGCACATTTCCAGGAGCGCACAGCTTCCTGAGCTGGGCTATCAGAAACTAAGAGAGACTCGGTTTTTTGCTTTTTGTTTTTTTTTCCTTTCCCCATGGCAACCGCGATCCAGACTGGGGGTGGGGACTCCGCAATTGAGTCTGTGAAGGTGCGCACTTCACCTCCTGCTGCTCATTTCACCTCAGGCAGGGGCGGAGCCTCTGAGAGCAGACTCCAAGACTTACCACATCAAAACAAGCCTATCCAACAGAGGGAGCTGCTGCCTGCTTTTTTTTTTTTCCTTCGGTTTTTCTTTTTCTTTTTGTTTTTGTTTTGCTTTGTTTTGGTTCTTTGTTTTTTTAATATATAACAAAAATTTTTCTTTCTTCACTAGTTTCGTACTTATTTTTTGTCATTATTACCTTTTTTTTCTTTTCCTTTTTCTTTACTTAATTCCTTTAAATTTTACTCCTTATATTCCTTTCTCCTTTCTCCCTTACTTTTTCACCTTCTCGCAACCCAGATATATTCTCCTGTATCTCATCCTTACTT
>NC_043708.1:117780957-117783292 GCF_006229205.1 Suricata suricatta | reverse complement strand
GAATGTGAGACAGGAAACCATAAAATCCCTAGAGGAGAAAGCAGGAAATAGCCTCTTTGACCTCAATCTCAGCAATTTCCTACTCAACACATCCCCAAAGGCAAGGGAATCAAGAACAAAAATGAACAATTGGTACCTCATCAAGATTAAAAGCTTTTACACTGCAAAGGAAACAATCAAGAAACTAATAGGCAACTGAAAGAATGGGAAAAGAGTTGTAAATGGCATATTGGATAAAGGACTAGTATCCAAAATCTACAAGGAACTCACCAAAGTCTACCCCCCCAAAAAATGAATAATCCAGTGAAGAAATGGGCAGAAGTGTCTTCAAACAGACACTTCTCCAAAGAAGACATCTAGATGGCCAACAGGCACATGAAAAGGTGTGCAGTGTCACTCATCATCAGGGAAATAAAAATCAAAACCACACAGAGATATCACCTCACACCAGTCAGAGTGACTAAAATGAACAAATCAGAGACTATTGATGCTGGTGAGGATGTGGAGAAATGGGCACCCTCCTACACTGCTGGTGGGAATGTAAACTGGTATAGCCACTCTGGAAAACAGTATGGAGGTTGCTCAAAAAACTATCAGCAGAACTCCCTTATGACCCAGCAAGAGCACTGCTGGGGATCTACCCAAGGGATACAGAAGTGCTGATGCATAGGAGCACATGTACCCCAATGTTCATAGCGGCACTTTCAACAATAGCTAAATCATGCAAAGAGTCTAAATGTCCATCAACTGATGAATGGATAAAAAAGATGTGGGGGATATATATATATATATTACAATGGGATACTACGTAGCAATGAGAAAAGGTGAAATCTGTCTATTTGTAGCAAAATGGATGGACCAAGAGGGTGTCATGCTAAACAAAATAAGTCAGGCAGAGAAGGACAGATACCATATGTTGTCGCTCATAGGTTTAACAGGAGAACACTAATAGGAGACCATGGGGATGGGAAGGAGGGGAAGAGTTGGGGATGGAGTGAGGCAAATCATGAGAAAATTTTGAATGCTGAGAACAAACTGAGGGCTCTAGAAGGAGGGGAGAAGGGGCGGGGGGGTGATGGCCATGGAGAGGGCCACTTGTGGGGAAGAGCACTGGGTGTTATATGGAAATCAACGTGGTAATACACTATTAATAAAAAAAATAAAAAAGAATAAAATCAGGTACTATAATTGCCCAAAAAAGAACATCATGATTGATTACATGCAGATTATGAGTGAAAGTGTCCCTATTGTTCCTTTATAGGAAATTATAAGGCTTTAGGAATTGTGTGTCAGAACATGGCATGGTGCCTCTGCTAAATCTCTTTATGGGAAAGGGGTCAGAGGAGAGATTAGAAACACTTTTCTCCAATTCTGATTTTAGTAATCTTCCTGGCTCATCCTGCTCTCCCTTATCCATACTCCTTGGATCCATAAAATAGCAGTGGCTTTTTTTTTTTTCAGGGTTCCCCCAGCAGTGAGATGACCACTACTATGTCTTTGCTAAGCCACCTGACCCCTAGCCAGAATGTTGATCCATGAAAAATAGAAGATGAAGAAGCCAGCACTTTTTCTGGCTTAGCCTCATGCTTACACAAGCATGGTAGCTAATTAAAGTCTTGAGTATTGCTTTCCTTTTGACTTATCTTAAGCAGCTCTTTTGACATCTGGCAGTTCCAACTCTTTCTAGTTCAGCTGCCACCCTAAAGAAGAGAAAATACCAGTGCAAGCCATCTAGGCTGCATGAAAAAAACCTCTGCCACCCCTAAAAACTGATCCAGGAGCTCACATGCCAGGCTGTGATGCAGCTGGAGAACAAAAAGAATGGCAAAAGCACCTTGTGCCTATTAGTTAAGAAATCTTTCATTATTTAGGATAAGTGAAGACAAAAGCATCAACTTGTGGCCTATAACAAAGCATTATGAAAAGGAAATAATAATGTAATCTGAAGGCTTAGAGATAGAGCAGACCCCTGAAAATTGATTTTAGAAACGACAAACTCACCCAGGCAACAACTTGTCCTAATCCCTGCCCTAAACTCTTTGTAAAACTACATGATGTTTATGAAACAGCAGTAATCCAGGAGGAGAGAAGAGGCTGAGATGAAAAGCATAAGATAAAAGAAGGTGTTGAAAAGTGAACAGTGCCAAATGGAGAATGAAAATCTTCTTAGTATGAGAAAAGGAAAATAGAATCAATGTTGCGCAAAACTGAGTCCACCATAAAAAGGGCAAATTGAAGGCTGTCTTTGAAACGGGCAATGTGTGGACAAGAAAACACTGAAGGCAGCGCTGTTAGTTACAGAGAACAGAAAGGAGAACTTGGAGATAAGAATTAA
>NC_043708.1:117757514-117780857 GCF_006229205.1 Suricata suricatta | reverse complement strand
GAGTTGGGGAGAGAGAGGGATGCAGAACTTGAGAGACTATTGAATGCTGAGAATGAACTGAGGGTTGGGGGGGAGGGGGGAGGGGGGAAGACAGGTGGTGGTGATGGTGCAGGGCACTTGAGGGGAAGAGCACTGGGTGTTGTATGGAAAACAATTTGACAATAAAATATTATGGAAAAAAAAAGAATGGCGATATTTCATTCTTTCTCATTGCCATATAGTACTCCATTGTGTGTGTGTGTGTGTGTGTATATATATAATATAGATATACACACACACACCACATCTTCTTGATCATTCATCAGGTGATGGTTATTCAGGCTTTTTCCATGATTTGGCTATTGATGAAAGTGCCACTATGACCATTGGGGCATATATGCTCCTATGCATCAGCACTTCTGTATCCCCTGGGTAGATCCCCAGCAGTGCTATTGCTGGGCCATAGGGGAGTTCTATTAATAGTTTTTTGAGGAACCTCCACACTGTTTTCCAGAGCGGCTGCACCAGTTAACATTTCTACCAACAGTGTAGGAGGGTGCCCGTCTCTCCACATCCTCTCCAGCATCTATAGTCTCTTGATTTGTTCATTTTAGCCACTCTGACTGGTGTGAGGTGATATCTAAGTGTGGTTTTGATTTGTATTTCCCTTATGATGAGTGACGCTGAGCATCATTTCATGTGCCTGTTGGCCATCTGGATGTCCTCTTTGGAGAAGTGTCTGTTCACGTAATCTGCCCATTTCTCCACTGAATTATTTGTTTAATGGGTATGGAGTTTAGTGTGTTCCTTGTAGATTTTGGATACTAGCCCTTTATCTGATATGCCATTTGCAACCATCTTTTCCCATTCTGTGGTTGCCTATTAGTTTTTTTTTATTGTTTCCTTTGCATTGCAGAAGATTTTTATCTTGATGAGGTCCTAGTAGTTCATTTTTGTTCTTGATTCCCTTGCCTTTGGGGATGTGTCAAGGAGGAAATTACTGCGACTGAAGTCTAGGACACTGCTTCCTTTTTTCTCCTCTAGGGTTTTTATGGTTTCCTGTCTCACATTCAAGTCCTTCATCCATTTTGAGTTTATTTTTGTGAATGGTGTCAGAAAGTGGTCTAATTTCATTTTTCTACATGTTGCTGTCCAGCTCTCCCAACACCACCTGTTGAAGAGGCAGTCTTTTTTCCATTGGATACTCTTTCCTGCTTTGTCAAAGATAAATTGACCATACACTTGTGGGCCCAGTTCTGGGCTCTCTATTCTATTCCATTGGTCCATGTGTCTGTTTTTGTGCCAATACCATACTGTTTTGATGATGACAGCTTTGTAGGAGACGTTAAAGTCTGGGATTGTGATGCCTCCCATTTTGGTTTTCTTCTTCAATATTACTTTGGCTATTCAGGGTTGTTTGTGGTTCCATACGAATTTTAAGATAATTTGATTTAGCTTTGAGAAGAATGCTGGTGCAATTTTAATGGGGATTGCATTGAATATGTAGATTGCTTTGGGTAATAATGACATTTTAACGATGTTTATTCTTCTGATCCATGAGCACGGAATTTTTTTCCATTTATTTGTGTCTTCATCAATTTCTTTCATACGCTTTCTATAGTTTTCATCACACAGATCTTTTACATATTTCTATAGGTTTATTCCTAGGTATTTTATGGTTTTTTGTGCAATTGTGAATGGGATCAGTTTCATGATTTCTCTTTCTGTTGTTTTATTTTTGGTGTATAAAAATACAATCTATTTCTGTACGTTGACTTTGTACCCTGCAACTTTGCTGAATTCATGGATCAGTTCTAGAAGTCTTGCAGTGGAGTGTATCGGGTTTTCCATGTACAGTATCATGTCGTCTGCGAAAAGTGAAAGTTTGACTTCATCTTTGCCAATTCTGATGCCTCTTATTTCCTTTTGTTGTCTGATTGCTGATGCTAGGACTTCCAGCACTATGTTAAACAACAGTGGTGAGAGGAGATATCCCTGTTGTGTTCCAGATCCCAGGGGAAAAGCTCTCAGTTTTTCCCTATTGGTGATGATATTAGTCGTGGTCTTTTCATAGATTGCTTTAATAATATTTAAGTAAGTTCCTTCTATCCCAAATTTCTCAAGGTTTTTTTTTTAATTAAGAAGGGATGTTGTATTTTGTCAAATGCTTTTTCTGCATCTATCAATAGGATCATATGGTTTTTATCTTTCTTTTGTTATTGTGATGTATCCCATTGATGGATTTGCAAATATTGAACCAGGCTTGTAACCCAGGAATGAATCCTAGTTGATCATGATGGATAATTCTTTTTATGTGCTGTTGAATTCGATTTGCTAGTATCTTGTTGAGTATTTTTGCATCTGTATTCATCAAGGATATTGGCCTATAGTTCTCTTTTTTTGTTGGTCTCTGGTATAGGAATCAAGGTGATATTTGCTTCATAGAATGAGTTTGGTAGTCTTCCTTCCATTTCTATTTTATGGAATAACTTGAGAAGGATGGGTGCTAACTCTGTTTTAAATGTCTGTTAGAATTCCTCTGGAATCCATCCGGCCCTGGGCTTTTACTCACTCGGAGATTTTTGATAACTGATTCGATTTTTTCACTGGTTATGGAATTGTTCAGATTTTCTCTCTTCTCATTTGAATTTTGGTAGGGCATGTGTGTTTAGGAATTTCTCCATTTCTTCCAGATTGTCCAGTTTGTTGGCATATAAATTTACATAGGATTTGCTGATGATTGCTCATACTTCTGAGGGATTGGATGTAATAGATCCATTTTCATTCATAATTTTGTCTATTTGGTTGTTCTCTCTTTTCTTTCTGAGAAACCTTGCTAGAGGCTAATCAAATTTTTTTTTCAAAAAAAAACACAACTCTTGGTTTTGTTGATTTTTTCACCTGCTTTTTTGGTTTCTCTATTGTTTATTTCTACCCTGATCTTAATTATTTCTCTTCTTTTGCTGGGTTTGAGGTGCTCTTGCTGCTCCCTTTCTAGTTTCCTTAAGTGCTATGTTAGATTTTGAGTTTGAGCCTTTTCTAGTTTGATGAAATAGGCCTACATTGCAATAAACTTTCCTGTTAAGACTGGCTTTGCTGTGTTCCAGAGCCTTTGGATTGTTGTATTTCCATTTTCATTTGTTTCAATACATTTTTAAATTTCCTCTCTAATTGCCTGTTTGCCCAATCATTCTTCAGTAGGTTGATTTTTAACCTCCACATTTTTTGGAGTTTTTCAGACTTTTCCTTTGGTTGATTTCAAGTTTCATAGCACTGTGATCTGAAAGTGTGCATGGTATGATCTCAATTCTTTTGAATTTATGGAGGACTGTTTTTGGACCCAGTATGTGATGAATCTTGGAGAATGTGCCATGTTCACTTGAAAAGGAAGTGAATTCCCTAGCTTTAGGATGCAGAGTTCTAAATATATCTATTAATTCCATCTGTTCCAGTGTGTCATTCATGTCCATTGTTTCTTTAGTGATTTTCTGTCTGGTTGACCTATCCATTGTTTTAAGTGAAGTATTAAAGTCCCCTGCAATTAGCACATTATTATCGATGAGATTGCTTCTGTTTGCAAATAGTTGTTTTATGTATTTGGGTGCTCCCGAATTTGGTGCATAGATACTTATAATTGTTAGTTCTTCCTGATGTAGAGACTTTGTAAGTATTAAATAATGTCCTTTTTCATCTTTTGTTACTGCCTTTTACTTTAAAGTTCAGTTTATCCAATATAAGTATGACTACTCCAGGTTTCTTTTGGTGTCCATTCGCATGGTAGATATTTCTTCATCTCCTTACTTTCAATCTGAAGGTGTCTTCAGGTCTAAGTTGAGTCTCTTGTAGACAGCAAATATATGGATTTTGGTTTCTGATCCATTCTGCTACTCTGTGTCGTTTGATTGGAGCATTTAGTCCATTTACATTCAGTGTTATTCTTGAAAAGTGTGTGTTTAGATTCATTGTGTTCTCTGTAGAGTTCATATTTGTTTTGATGTCTCTGGTGTCTTATATTCCTTGCTACCTTTCTCTCATAGAGTCCCTCTTAGGATTTCCTGTAGGGCTGGTTTCGTCGTGATGAATTTTATCAACTTTTGTTTATTTGGGAACACTTTATCTCTCCTTCTATCTTGAATGACATGCTCACTGGATAAAGGATTCTTGGTTGCATATTTTTCCTGTTCATCACATTGAACATTTCCTGCCATTCCTCTCTGGCCAGCCAAGTTTCAGTAGATAGGTCTGTAACCACTCTGATAGTTTTGCCTTTGTATGTTACGGCCTTTTTATCCCTAGCTGCTTTCAGAATTCTCTATCTTTATATTTTGCCAGTTTCACTATGATATGTCATGCTGAAGGTCAGTTTACTTTACGTCTTAGGAGAGTTCTATGAGCCTCTTGAATTTCAATGTCTTTCTTTTTCCCCTGATTGGCAAAATTTCCGTTATAATTTTCTCCAGCACTCCTCAGGACCTTTTTATCTTTCTTCCTCTTCAGGATCTCCTATGATACAGATGTGGTTCCGTTTCATTGTATCATTCAGGTCTCTAATTCTCCTTTCATCCTCCTGTATCAATTTCTCTCTCTTTTTCTCTGCTTCTTATTTTGCTATAAGTGTGTCTTCTGGTTCACCTATTGTTCTCTCTGCTTCTTCAATCCGTGCATTGGCAGCCTCCATCTTATTATTCACCTCATGTATAGCCTTTTTTTAACGCTTCACAGCTATGTTGAAGGTTCCTAGTCTTTGTTTCAATGTCTTCTCTGACAGCTTCTATGCTTTTTTCAAACCTAGTGAATAATTTTATGATAATGGTTCTAAATTCTTGTTCAGTTACGTTGCTCTTGTCTGTTTTGAGCAGTTCTGTCACTGTGATTTCTTCCTGGAATTTCTTCAGAGGATAGTTCTTTTGTTTCACCATTTTGGCTAGCTTTCTGTGTCTTATCAGTTTTAAAAGCTCTTTCTGCACTGTGCGCCTATTAGTATGGCTCTATTCAAAGAGGCTCTTTGACTGTCCAGGGTGTGTCATTTCAGGAGATGTTCTTTTAATGGTGTCTCTCATTTCTCTTGTTGTGCCTGTAATAAATATATTTCCTTACTCAGTGGTATTTGAGACTTTTCACTATGTTTGCTTAGGCTTTTTTTTTTTTTGAGGTAGTCCTGAAAGGGAAAATAGACAAACACACAAGGAACACAAGCATGCAAACACACTGACAGATCCCATAAACAAGCAAACCAAATGGGAAAGGAAAAAGAGAAGCAGGAAAGAAATCGAGAGTACAAGAAAGGAGGAAAAAAAAACCTGGGGGCACAGAAAACATCCAAAGATAAATGACAGTTTGAGAGCCTAAACCCTGCGGAGGAGGGAGATAAGAATGAGATAAGGGAAAAACATCTTGATGGTAAGTGTTGATCTAATCACGGCAGTGTTAAATGTTGGTTTTTTCCAGACTCCAGGGGGGAAAGGGACAAAAGGAGGAAATAGGAAAATAGAAAAGAGAAAACAGGGGAAAATTATAAAAATTTAAAATAAATAGGAAACAAAAAATTGAAAAAAAAAAAAAAGCAACAGGAAAAAAAGAAGTATCCAGCTCTCTAACATGGATGAGCGTGGTTCAGTTTAGGTAGGGCAGGTCTAAGTGGCTGGTCTCTGAGGCCCCGCCTTAGTGGATACAGGGAGAAGACTGGTGTCACCGCAAGTCCCTCTCAGACTACCCGTTGCCAACCACTGTCTTGAGTCCAACCTCCACTTGTCACAGGCGGATCAAATTGTTTCAGTTTTCCAAGGGCCACCTGGCTTCCAAATCCTAGTCCACCCACTTTAATGCATCTGCCACCATTAAAATAACCTCTGGCAGACGAGTGGCTTTCTGGACGGGATTGGGCAGGGGAATTGGAGAGCCAGCCCTTCCCTGGCTCCACCTGAGGTCTGCAAGCTGCCAGGCCCACTGGCAAGCCTGCTGAGGTGGTCGGATTTCCTTTCCCGGCCCAGTGGCTGCAAATGAAAGTTTGTCTCTCTGCCCCACCATGGGCTGAGGTCTTCTTTCAGTCTCTCCTCTTCCCCTTGGCTCTGTACCTCCCTGCCGGCCGGTTTGCCTGCAGTGTCTTGGGCACCGGCTCTCGAGCAACGTCTTGCACCGCCAGCTCCCATGCAGCTCTCCAAAATTTTGTGCCAACCTCCACAGCCCTCCTGTGCGCACGCAGCCTTGCACGGTGCTGTGCAGCCTCTGGACCCATGCTCTCTTCAGTCTGAGAGCATATAACCTGCGGAGGGGAGAGAGAAGAATGAGATAAGGGAAAAATATCTGGATGGTAAGAGTTGATCTAATCACAGCAGTGCATAAATGTTGGTCTTTCCCAGACTCCAGGGAGGAAAGGGAGAAAAGGAGGAAATAGGAAAATAGAAAAGGGAAAACAAGAGGAAAATTATAAAAATTAAAAAATAAAAATAACAGGAAAAGAAAAAACTGAAAAAAGTAAAATAGTAAGAAAAGAAGAATCCAGCTCTCCAGGACGGATGGGCATAGGTAGGTTGGGTCTCAGGGACTGGTCTCTAAGGCCCTGCCTTAGTGGATACAGGGAGAAGAATGGCAGCATTGCAAGGCCCTTTGAGACCATGCTTTTCTGGCCACTCTCTTGAGTCCAACATCCCCGTGCCACGGGCGGGTTAAATTGTTTCGGTTTTCTAAGTTCCGCCAGGTTTTAAATCCTAGTCCACACACTTTAATGCTTCAACCACCGTTAAAATGACCTCTGGCAGCTGGGTGGCCTTCTGACTAGGATTGGGCAGGGGAATTGGAGAGCCAGCCCTTCCCTGCCTCCACCTGAAGTCGGCAGGCTGCCAGGCCCATGGGAGAACAAGCCCGCTGAGGGGGCCAGACTTCTCTCCCCATGCCCAGTGGTTACACATGAAAAGTTTGTCTTTCTGCCATAAGCTGAGGTCTTATTTCAGCCTCTCTTCTTCCCCTCGGCTCTGCACCACCCTGCACGGCCTTCCCATGCAGTGTTCTGCATTGCGGGTTCGCACGCAGCCCTCCACTGCTGGTTTGTGCACTGCCCTCCAAGGTTCTGTGCCACCCTGCATGGCCGACCCGTGTGCCCACATGGCCCTGCACAGTGCTGTGCCACCTCTGGACACACAGCCCTATGGGGGCCTGGCGCCAAGTTTCTGGGCACTCTCTTTCCCACCTCCACTTGGAGCCAGTGCTCCCTCCCTCAGAGTCTCGGTTCCCAGTTCTCACCCACTCAGGCATCCTTGAGGCTGTTCTCAGTAAGGGGTCAGTGCACGGACCTCTGCTCCTGGGGATCAGAAAGTTGTGGCTTTTAATTCTTCTCAGTTTGATGGCTGCAGGCATGCGGAGGTAACAATGTTCCCTTCTTCTCCACCATCTTGCCCGTAAGAGTTGTTTTTTTTTTTTTTTAACATAAATGGATGTCGGATTTTGTCAAATTCTTTTTCTCCACCTATCATAATGATGACATGATTTTTATCTGTAATTTTGATAATGTAGTGTATTGGATAGATTTGCACATATTAAACCATGCTTGCATCCCTAGAATAAATCAAACTTAGTTATGGTCTAGGATTATTTCAAAATATTTTTAATACAGTTTCCTACTATTTCACTTAACATTTTTTGTATCTATATTCATTAGGGATATTGGCCTATATATTTTTTATTTGTATTCATTGTCTGTTTTTAAAATTAGCATAATGTTTGCCTCATAAAATGAGTTTATATGTGTTCGTTTCTGTTCTAACTCTTGTAAGAGTTTTAGAAAGATTGATATTAATTCTTATTTGAATGTTTGGAAGAATGTGCAAGTGAAGTCTTTTGGTCCTGAAAATGTGCCTTTTGGGAAACTTTTGATTACTGATTGAATAAATCTCCTTCCTAGTTACCAGTCTGTTCAATTTTCTGTGTCTTTATGATTCAGATTTTGAAGGGGTGTATTTCTAGGAATTTATTCATTTCTTATAGGTACTACACCTTTTTGGCATATAATTATTCATAGTAGTCTCCTTTGATCTTATCTTATTATAATATATCATTTTTCATTTCTAAATTTATTTTTTTGAGCTGTCACTATATTTTTCATGCTGGGTCCAGTTACGATTTTTACATTTTGCTTATCTTTTCAGATAACCAATGTTAGTTTCTTTTATCTTATTTTAACTTTCAGCTATTTCATTGATTTCTGCTCTAATCTTTGTTATATTCTTCCTTTTACTAACTAGACTTTATATATTCTTTTTCTAGTTTCTTGAGATATTAAGTTAGGTTACTTATTTGATGTTTTTCTTATTTATTGAGGTAGTTATACCTACTTCGAACTATCTTTTACTGTCTCTCATAAATTTCAGATTGTTGTTTTTCCATTTTCTTTTACCTCAAGTTGTTTTATATATCTCTTTTGATTCCCTTCCTGACTCATACAATAGCATATTGTTTAATCTCCAGATATTTGAAAATGTACCAATTTTCTTCTTGTGATTGATTTCTGGTTTTATGTAATGATGTTTTAAAAAGCATTGAGTGCTTTCCATCTTAATTTTATTAAGGCAATTTTTTGTTACATAACATATCCTGGCAAATGTTGTATGTACACTTGAGAAGAATGACTATTCTGCTACATTGGGATGCAATATTCTGTATATAACTGTTAAATCTACATGTGTAACATGTTGATCAAGGCAAAATTGATTTGCTTATTATCTTTCTTGATGATGTCAATTTATGAAAACATGTTATTGAAATCCCCTACTACTATTATATTGCTTTTTATTTCTCCCTTTAGGTCTGCTATATTTGCTTTATATATTTAAGTCCTCCTATTAGGTGTATAAGTATTACAAATGTAATATCTTTTTTATTAATGGTTTCTTAACAAGTTGGTTTCCATATAACACCCAGTGCTTTTCCCCATAAGTGTTCCTCTCTATGACCATCACCCCCTTCACCTTCCCCCATCTCTCTTCAGCCCTCAGTTTGTGCTCAGCGTTCAAAAGTCTCTCATGATTTGCCTCACTCCCTCTCCCCAGCTCTTTCCCTCCCCCTTTCCCATTCCCATGGTCTCCTATTAGGTTTTTCCTGTTAGAACTGTGAGTGACAACATATGGTATCTGTCCTTCTCTGCCTGACTTATTTCGCTTAGCATGACTCCCTCTAGGTCCATCCATTTTGCTACAAATGGCCAAATTTCATTCACAGTGGAATACTACATGGCAATGAGAAAAAATATATAAATGTCATATCTTGCTAAGTTAATTGTCTTGTCTCTACATCACTTTATCATTATGTAATTTTCTTATCTCATGATCTCTTTGATTTAAAGTCTATTTCATCTGATATAAGTTTTGGTACACCAGTTTTCTTTTTCTAAGTGTTTTTTTTAAATTATAGTTTGTTTATTTATTTATTTATTTATTTATTTATTTATTTATCTATCTTTATTGTCAACTTAGCTAACATACAGTGTAGTCTTGTTTCAGGAGTAGATTCCCTTGATTCATCACTTATATACAACACCCAGTGCTCATCCAAACAAGTGCCCTCCTCAATGCCCATCCACATTTTCCCCACCCCCCAACCGCTACTCCCTCATCCCTTAGTTTGTTCTCTGTATTTAAGTACTTTTATGGTGGACAGCTTCTCTATTTGTATCTTATTTTTCATTCCCTTCCCATTTGGTCTACTGTTGTGTCTCTTAAATTCCACATGTGAGTGAAATACATATGGTATCTGTCTTTCTCTGACTTATTTCGCTTAGCATAATACCCTCTGGTTCCATCTATGTTATTGCAAATGGCAAAATTTTATTCTTTTTCATTGTCAAGTACTATTCCATTGTGTATTTGTATGTATGTACATATATACATATACACTATGTGTGTGTATATCTATATATCTGTATCTATATCTATATACAACACTATATATATATATATATATATATATATATATATATATATACCATAAACAATGTGTGTGTATACCACACCTTCTTTTTTTGTTTTTTACACTCATTTTCTTTTTTTTTCCCATAATATTTTATTGTCAAATTGTTTTCCATACAACACCCAGTGCTCTTCCCCTTAAGTGCCCTCCACCATCACCACCACCACTTTTCTCCCCTCCCCCTTCCCCTTCAACCCTCAGTCCATTCTCAGCAATCAATAGTCTCTCAAGTTTTCCATCCCTCTCTCTCCCCAACTCTCTCTCCCTCCTCTGCTCCCCCTGGTTCTCCATTAGGTCTCTCTTGTTTTCCTGCTAGACCTATGAGTGCAAACATATGGTTTCTGTCCTTCTCTGCCTGGCTTACTTCACTCAGCATAACACCCTCAAGGTCCATCCACTTTCCTACAAAGGGCCATATGTCATTCCCTCTCATTGCCATGTAGTACTCCATCGTGAATATATACCACATCTTCTTGATCCATTCGTCAGGTGATGGACATTTAGGCTCCTTCCATGTTTTGGCTTTTGTTGACACTGCTGCTATGAGCATTGGGGTACATGTGCTCCTATGCATCAGCATTTCTGTCTCTCTTGGGTAAATCCCCAGCAATGCTATTGCTGGGTCATAAGGGAGTTCTATGGATAGTTTTTTGAGAAACCTCCACACTGTTTTCCAGAGCGGCTGCTACTTTACTGAGCCCCGCGATGAGGCGCCAATTGTCCTATCCCGCGACCCGGTCCTGGCCTGCTCGTCCTAAACCCCCAGCCCGGAACGCTCGTTCGCTCATCATAGTTGTTTCCTGCAGGAGTCTTAACCCGCGGGACCCGGAACACAAGTCCATTTGTCCATCCGCTTCCACTCTGGGCTGCGTGGCACTCGCGGGCCCCGAGTCCCGCATAGAGCGGGACCCGGGGTCTGCCTCTACCTCAGGTTAGGGCGGCAGGCGCCGCGGGTCCTTCTCCTGAGGGAGGGAGAGAAAAAGGGGGCAGGAGAGGGAGATGCAGAGAGTAAAGACAGAACTCACGGTTCTCCGATCAGGCGAAAGAGAGAGTTTATTCAAAGAACTGTTCTTTATATAGTCTTCAGGGGGGAAAAAACAAGGCAAGCTGACCTAGGCAGGCTACAGAGTCGAATGCATATCAAAGAAGCGCCCCGACTTTTGCCTCAGCAATCTTGGGGGATGGAGAACTAACACTGAATATGGTTTTGATCTTTTGTGTGCCTTGGCCACTCACGTCTAGCTCAGCAAGACAGTCGCCAAAGTTATTATCTCCAGCCTCCAGATGCAAATCTTGTTTACTGGCTCACTCAACGGAGTGATAATCCTTGCCTGAGGCAGACAGAAAACTTGACTGCCCCCAACAGTCTCCCTTGATCTGTGTCCCTCACTCTTCCCCGCTCTCTTTCCCTCTTCCTCTCCCCATGGTCCCCTGCCAGGTCTCTCCTGTTAGACCTGTGAATGCAAACATATGCTATCTATCCTTCTCTGCCTGACTTATTTCGCTTAGCATGACACCCTCAAGGACAATCCACTTTCCTACAAATAGCCATATGTCATTCTTCCTTATTGCCATATAGTACTCCATTGTATATATATACCACTTCTTCTTGATCCATTCATCAGTTGATGGACATTTAGGTTCTTTCCATGATTTGGCTATTGTAGAAAGTGCCGCTATGAACATTGGGGTACATGTGGTCCTATGCCTCAGCACTTCTTTATCCCTTGGGTAAATCCCTAGCAGTGCTATTGCTGGGTCATAGGGGAGTTCTATCGATAGTTTTTTGAGGAGTCTCCACACTGTTTTCCAGAGCAGCTACACCAGTTTACATTGCCACCAACAGTGTAGGAGGATGCCCGTCTCTCCACACCTTCGCCAGCATCTATAGTCTTTTGATTTGTTCATTTTCGCAATTCTGACTGGTGTGAGGTGGTATCTCAGTGTTGTTTTGATTTGAATTTCCCTTATGATGAGTGACGCTGAGCATTGTTTCATGTTTCTGTTGGCCATCTGGATGTCCTCTTTGGAGAAGTGTCTATTCAGGTCTTCTGTCCATTTCTTCACTGGTTCATTCATTTTTCGTATATGGAGTTTAGTTTCTTTCTATTCAGGTATCCACTTAAGAAATACCACAAGCATATGCTTCTATATGTGCTTCACTGTATATGTGCATATGTATTATATAGGTCATAAAATGTTAATATTGTTAAATTTAGACAGTAGCAGCATGCATTTGTTCAGTACATAATATATGCCAAGTTCAAAATTTTAATTAAGAACAAATTTTGAAAGTGACAAATTTCTGAAATATAGGAATGTAATAAAATAAAGGAAAATTTCATTTGAAATAATATGGTGTCCTTTTTGATCAATAATTTAATTTCTCTGAATCAAACACTTTTTTAAAGGAATATATGGTGGTGTCATGTTGTCTCAATTACTTAAAAGTTTTGGAGCATCTTGAGGGAATGAACTTAAATAATAATTGTGAAGTATCTTTTTTCAGACCAATGTAGCCTATTTTGAAAAAATAAAATCATTAAAAATTATATTATACAAATTAGTATAATATAAAATATTAAAATTTTATCTAGGGGATTCACTATTACTAAGCTCTTGCCTTGCACTTTGTTCTCAGTAAACCATCCCAGGACAATATGTCTGAGGAAACAAGCCTATTCTGCCTTCTGGTCTCCTGCCTCCCATCCCTGAGAACTGTTGGAAGAAAACTTAGCTGATGGAGTCCCATGGGGGTCAATCCTGCCTACTTCTTTGCTTTGTTTTCGTTTCTGTGACCCTGAGAAACCTACCTGTTTGGTATTTGCGTGTTTTCGTACTTTCATTATTATGTTTAGGATTTAGGTTTTTAAAACATGAATTTTTAGTGACAGTCTAAATAGAGTTCCCCTATGTAATACACACTTTAAATGATCTAATTTTCCCCATTTATTTTTTACCTCCTTCCTTTAGTTTTACTTTACAAACGTGGCCTAAAGAGAGCTTTGGATTTAACATAAAACAATATGGGGGCGCCTGAAGCTCAGTCGGTTAAGTGTCAGCTTCGGCTCAGGTCATGATCTCATGGTTCATGGGTTTGAGCTCCGCATCGGGCTCTGTGCTGACAGCTAGCTTAGAGCCTGGAGCCTGCTTCGGATTCTGTATCTCCCTCTCTTTGACCCTCCCTGCTCATGCTGTCTCACTCTGTCTCTCAAAAAGAAAAATAAAAAAATTAAAAAATTAAAAAAGATTTATATGTGTAGAAAAAAACAATATGAAATACTTTTGCATTAATTTTATGGCTACACAAATCATCTGAGAGCAAATTTCTTTAAGTGCTTTCTTTTCAAAGACAATTGTGTTGTTCTTAATATATTTGTCAAAATGTTTGAGATATTCAGTAAGTGATGGTAGAATTATTTTTTTTTACTTGAATGAGACTCCAATTATAAGAATAATCAGAATTTTCATTTGATCTCATCACTCTATCACTTTTCTATGAAGTCTGTCTGCTCACATAGGACAGAAACAAGGGCTTCTTGGAGCAAATTTGCCCCTGTGCCACTTGCTTTATATTGAAAGATTATGAGGGTTTTCCACAACACATCAGTATATAGTTGTTTCAGTTTTGTGTGTGTGTGTGCAGGAAATCAAGTTTTGTGAGTTTTTTAAAGTAACCTCTAAAACATGGGGCTCAAACTCACAACCTCAAGATTATTAGTTGCATGCTTTATCAACTGAGACAGGCAGGCACCATAAATATTAAGTTTTTAATAAAATTTTCCCTCTCTCCCATCTGTATCTCCCCTTTCCAATGGATACAAAGCATATTTACACATTATCTTCAGATTTATATACTTGTATTTTGAACAATATGATACAACTTTTCTCTTTGTAATTCTCAACTTCAACCTTTATGAAACTGTCTTAAAATTTGCTGCCTCTTTATCCAATCACTGAAGATACTTTCTCATATGTGAGTAGAAATCTAACATCTGTAGTGTCTCACTCTTTACCCTCTACTTGCAATGTATACCCTATCTAGTTCAACACTTTCTCTATCAGTTAGAGATCCTTAGAAAAGTTTACTTAACTTAATAACAGAAAAAATTTTCATATCAATAAAGTAATTATCATCTCAATTATAATCTAACCTCATAATTTAGCTCTTTCTTCATTTTTAGATTTTTTTTTTCTACAGTGACTCTGTTTGACTCTGCTATATCCATCTTTCTGGCAAAGGCAAAGATTCCCCTAAGTGTTCATCAGCATAATCTGAGGGTTTGTTAAGACACAGAGTGAAAACCCCAACCCAGGTTTCCAATTTACTAGGTCTTCTTTGGGGCCTGAGAATTTGTTTCTTAAAAGTGCCAGGTTTGATCTGAGGACCAAACTCTGAGAGAAGTAATAGTGCAACCAGTGTGACTGAGGTTCACTAACTGGGATAGAGAAATTCACTGAAATGTACTAAATATGAGAGCACAGGGGCATCTGGATGGCTCAGTTGGTCAAGCTTCTGACTCTGGCTCAGGTCATGATCTCATGGTTTAAGAGTTCAATCCCTGCATTGGGTTCCATGCTGACAGCTCAGAGCCTGGAGCCTGCTTCAGATTCTGTGTCTCCCTCTCTCTCTGTGCCTCCCCTGTTCATTCTCTCTCTCTCTCTCTCTCTCTCTCTCTCTCTCTCTCTCTCTCAAAAATAAGGTAATGTAAAAAAATCAAATATAAGAGTGCAGAACTGAAGCTCCATCTAATATGTAAATGAGTGCTTTACATACTCTATCAAGGCAAATGTGGGAGGGTGGTTAGTCATAAACTCATACCCAGAGGGAAAGGACTTGTTTGATATCCCACATGAATTTAGTTAAAATTAGGATTCTATCTAGATGTTTTCCTGACAAGTAAAACCTTAAGCAGATGCTAAACCTTTGTTACTCTAAGTGAGGTTTGTGAACTAACACCATTGGCATCAGCTGGAGTCTTGTTAGAAATGCAAATCTGAGCTCTCATATCAGATCTACTGAATCAGAATCCAAATGGTAATAATATCGCCTGTGATTCCTATGCTTCTTATAGTTTAAAAAACACTAGACTAGGCTCTCCTTCAAATCTCAAGTCCCTGAAGCAGAGCTCAGCTCAGAGAGCATTTAGATAGCTAATGCTTTGTGGTTATGTTGTAAGTCAGCTGCTGTTTAAGATTTGTTTGGGAGTATTACCCAGGTGTGATTAAATCCCTTCCAAGTAGGGATTTAACAAGCATGCCCTAAAGGTATACTATCTTCCCTTCCTATCTCAGAATAGCTTCTAACTGACAGACCAAATATATCCCACAAGTTGCCTGATGGGGACACTCACAAATTCTGGGATTGGCATAGATCCAACGATAGTTACACTATTGCAACTATTAGTCACTTCTGACAGGATTGCCTTAATGCAGGACTGGATGTGATCCAAAGTCAATGGAACTCGAACTACAAGTTCAGTTTGGGAAGGTTTCTGATGCAGTCACATTGAAGAAGATAGACATTAGCAGGTGAACAGTTTTTCCCTGAGGCTTATCTGGTGAATTAAAAAGGAAGCAGGTGAATGTTTTTATATGCTTGAAAAACACTGATCCTAGAGAAGTTGTAGCCCCTCCCAGAAAGTATTGCTGCAGAGTAAGCCAGAAATCATTTCTATCTGCAGTCAAGAAGAGTCCTTTTTTTCTATTAGTCTAAGGAGAACTCAACTAAGTTTCCAGGTAAGGGAGGGAGAGAGTAACATTGATGCAGAATTTAAAGACATGGGGGTTATAGTAACAGGCAACATGCAGGGGCAATTTCTCCAAGTCACCCATGATGTGGTTAAAGAGCTCCAGCCAGAGAGATGAGCTGAATGCCGAGGTAAGTGAACAGCCTACAACATGGTAAACAAACCTTATGTTCTGCCCTGGTCCCCTGAGTCAGAAGGAGGATTCAAGACTTGCTTCCTGCTTTGCAATTCTAAGTGGCCAGTGAGAAAAAGGGCACAGCAATTCAGGCCAACTCACCCCAGTTCTCCTTGGTCCATTAAAACAACTGTGCTTTTGAACAAAATTTAGGATTGTTGGGGGTTGCATATAACAGATGATGTGATAACCGCTATCATCAGCATCTATAAAATACTTTTCTTTATTGGTGAGTGTTCTTCTTGCTTTCCATGGAATATTACATTTTAAAGGTAAAAAGATCAGGGCTCCTGAGTGGCTCAGTCAGTTGAGCATCTGACTTTGGCTCAGGTCATGATTTCATTGTTTGTGAGTTGGAGCCCCATGTCAGGCACTGTGCTGACAGCTCAGAGCCTGGAGACTGCTTTGGATTCTGTGTCTCATTCTCACTCTGCCCCTCCCCCACTTGTGTTCTGTCTCTAAAAAATAAATGTAAAAAAACGTTTTTTAAATGTCATAGAGGGGCGCCTGAGTGGCTCAGTCAGTTGGGCGTCCAGCTTCGGCTCAGGTCATGATCTCACTGTTTGTGGGATCGAGCCCTGCGTCCGGCTCTGTGCTGACAGCTAGCTCAGAGCCTGGAGCCTGCCTCGGATTCTGTGTCTCCCTCTCTCTCTGACCCTCCCCTGCTCACGCTGTCTCTCTCTGTCTCTCAAAAAAAAAAACATTAAAAAAATTAAATATCATAGAAAGAGGCTTATTCAGACTCAAAACTAAGTGAAGGAAGATCCCTGGATTTCTGATGGGTAGCCCTCCTTTTTTGTTTTTTTGCAGGGAAGGGAGGAACAGTTTACAGAATTTATTATCTTCATTAACAAACCAAAAAAAAAGGTAAAAAGATCGGGGCGCCTGATGACATAAATGCACCAATGACATAAATGCAAAGCAAGACTTTTCAGCAAAACTTCTCTGATATTTCTTATTAGGAGGACTAGGATATTTCCAAGCCTACTTAAGACACATTTGTTAAGAGTCCAGTTTATAAAAAAAATAACAAAAAAATTTTTAAAAGACACATTTGTTAAAACATTAACTATTGTGGTACATGGAGGGAAATGTCTCCTCACAAAAAGATTTGTTACCTTCTTTCTCCATCCTTCCCAAACTTGGTGTCATCTTCCAAGGGAGATGAATCCTCCATGCTGGTCTTTACAGTTTTATCCCTTGTGATTACATATATAAGCTATACAGTTTATAGAGTTTACTTGCTCTATTTTTTTAAAAATTTAATGTTTTTTATTTATTTTTGAGAGAGAGACAACGTGAGCAAAGGAGGGTCAGAGAGAGAGGGGGATACAGAATATGAAGCAGGATCCAGGTTCTGAGCTAGCTGTCAACCCCCCCTGACGTGGGGTTCGATCCCACGAACCGTGAGATCATGCCCTAAGCCGAAGCCAGATGCTTAACCGACTGAGCTACCCAAGTGCTCTGAGTTTACTTGCTCTTAAATGCCTGTTAAATTGTTGTTTCTACTTTATCTAGGTGTACCACATTTTATTTTGCCTCACAGACACTGCACTTTTTAAAAGTTTATTTTATTTGCTTATTTATTTTTAAATGTTTATTTATTCATTTATTTATTTGAGAGAGACTGCGTGAGTGGAGGAGGGGTAGAGAGAGAGGGAGACAGAGAATCTGACCATGCAGAGCCTGATGTGGGAATCAGATTGATGAACTGTGAGATCATGACCTGAGCCAAAATCAAGAGTCAGGTGCTTAACCAATTGAGCAACTCAGGTGCCCCAGTTTACCTTTTTTTTTTTTTTTTTTTTTTTTTTAGTAATCCACATCCCTGGGGCTTGAACTTACAACCCCAAGATCATGAGTCCCATGCTCTTCTGACTAAGCCAGCCAGGAGCCCCAAACACTGCATTTTTTACAGGATAAATGTTTAGTACATTCCTGAATCAATCAAATGTACCTGTGCCATTTTTCTAACAGCACTAACTTCTTGTCTCTATCACATCTACCATATTTTAAACTTTTAAATTTATTTGTTATAAAGATTTATAACAGTGATCATGATTCCCAAAAGCTAAGATGATGGGTAACAGTTTTTAGCAATAGAATATCTTTAAATTAAGATATGTTCTTTTTATTTATTTATTTTCTAATAATAGTTTACTGTCAAATTGGTTTCCATATAACACCCAGTGCTTCTCCCCACAAGTGCCCCTACCATGACCATCACCCCTCTCTCCCTCCCCCTCCCCCTTCAGTCCATGGTTCCTTTTCAGTATTCAGTAGTCTCCCTTGATCTGTGTCCCTCACTCTTCCGCTCTCTTCCCCCTTCCTCTCCCCATGGTCCCCTGCCAGGTCTCTCCTGTTAGACCTATGAATGCAAACATATGATATCTATCCTTCTCTGCCTGACTTATTTTGCTTAGCATGATACCCTCAAGATCCATCCACTTTGCTACAAATAGCTATATTTCATTCTTCCTCATTGCCATATAGTACTCCATTGTGTGTGTGTGTGTATATATATATATACACCACATTTTCTTGATCCATTCATCAGTTGATGGACATTTAGGTTCTTTCCATGATTTGGCTATTGTAGAAAGTGCTGCTATGAACATTGGGGTATATGTGCTCCTATACATCAGCACTTCTTTATCTTTTGGGTAAATCTTGAGCAGTCTATTGCTGGGTCATAGGGGAGTTCTATCGATAGTTTTTTGAGGAGTCTCCACACTGTTTTCCAGAGCTGCTGCACCAGTTTACATTGCCACCAACAGTGTAGGGGGTGCCCGTCTCTCCACACCTTCGCCAGCATCTATAGTCTTTTGATTTGTTCATTTTAGCGACTCTGACCAGCGTCCGGTGATATCTCAGTGTTGTTTTGATTTGAATTTCCCTGATGATGAGTGACACTGAGCATCGTTTCATGTGCCTGTTGGCCATCTGGATGTCCTCTTTGGAGAAGTGTCTATTCAGGTCTTCTGCCCATTTCTTTACTGGATCATTCATTTTTCGTGTATGTAGTTTGGTGAGCTCCTTGTAGATTTTGGATACCAGCCCTTTATCTGATATGCCATTTGCCACTATCTTTTCCCATTTTGTTGGTTGCCTATTAGTTTTTTTGATTGTTTCCTTTGCCTTGCAGAGGCTTTTTATCTTGATGAGGTCCCAGTAGTTCATTTTTGTTCATGATTCCCTTGTCTCTGGGGAGGTGTGGAGGAAGAAATTGCTGCGATTGAGGTCTAGGAGGCTATTTCGTGCTTTCTCGTCTAGGATTTTTATGGTTTACTGTGTCACATTGAGATCCTTTATTCATTTTGAGTTTATTTCTGTGAATGGTGTCAGAAAGTGGTCTAATTTCATTTTTCTACATGTTGCTGTCCAGCTCTCCCAACACCACCTGTTGAAGAGGCTGTCTTTTTTCCATTGGACACTCTTTCCTCCTTTGTCAAAGATTAATTGGCCATATACTTGTGGGTCCAGTTCTGGGCTCTCCATTCTATTCCATTGGTCCATGTGTCTGTTTTTGTGCCAATACCGTACTGTCTTGATGATGACAGCTTTGTAGTAGAGGCTAAAGTCTGGGATTGTGATGCCTCCCGTTTTGGTTTTCTTCTTCAATATAATTTTGGCTAAACGGGGTCTTTTGTGGTTCCATACGAATTTGAGGACAGTTTGTCCTAGCTTTGAGAAGAATGCTGGTGTAACTTTGATGGGGATTGCATTGAATGTGTAAATTGCTTTGGGTAATAATGTCATTTTAGCAATGTTTATTCTTCCAATCCATGAGCATGGAATGTTTTTCCATTTCTTTGTGTCTTCTTCAATTTCCTACATAAGTCTTCTATAGTTTTCAGCATACAGGTCTTTTACATCTTTGGTTAGGTTTATTGCTAGGTATTTTATGGTTCTTTGTGCAGTTGTGAATGGAATCTATTTCTTGCTTTCTCTTTCTGTTGCTTCATTTTTGGTGTATAAGAATGCAACTTATTTCTGTACATGGACTTTGTACCCTGCAACATTACTGAATTCATGTTGCTGTCCAAAAAGAGGATGTCTTTTTTCCATTGGATTCTCTTTCCTGTTTTGTCAAAGATTAATTAGCCATACACTTGTGGGTTCAGTTCTGGGTTTTCTATTCTATTCCATTGGTCTATGTGTCTGTTTTTGTGCCAATACCATACTATCTTGATGATGACAGATTTGTAGTAGAGGCTAAAATCTGGGATTGTGATGCCTCCCGTTTTGTTTTCTTTAATATTACTTTGGCTATCCAGGATTTTTTGTAGTTCCATACGAATTTTAAGATAGTTTGTTCTAGCTTTGAGAAGAATGCTGGTGCAACCTTGGGAATTGCATTGAATTTGTAAAGTGCTTTGGGTAATAATGACATTTTCACAATGTTAATTCTTCAGATCCATGACCATGGAATGTTTTTCCATTTCTTGGTGTCTTCCTCAATTTCCTTCATATGTCTTCTATAATTTTCAGCATACAGGTCTTTTTCATCTTTGGTTAGGGTTATTCATAGGTATTTTATGGTTTTTCATGTAATTGTGAGTGGGATCAGTTTCTTGATTTCTCTTTCTGTTGTTTCATTTTTGGTGTATAAGAATGTAACTGATTTCTGTACATTGACTTTGTACCCTGCAACTATACTGAATTCATTGATCAGTTCTAGAAGGCTTATGGTGGAGTCGATTGGGTTTTCCATGTAGAGTATCATGTCATCTACAAAAAGGGAAAGTTTGACTTCTTCTTTGCCAATTCTGATGCCTTTTATTTCCTTTTGTTGTCTGATTGCTGATGCTAGGATTTCCAACACCATGTTTAACAACAATGGTGAGAGTGGACATCCCTGTCGTGTCCCTGATTTCAGGGGGAAAGCTCTCAGTTTTTCCCCATTGAGGATAATATTGGCTCTGGGCTTTTCTAAATGGCTTTTATGATGTTTAACTAAGTTCCTTCTATTCCAACTTTCTCAAAGGTTTTTATTAAGAAAGGGTGCTGTATTTTGTCAAATGCTTTTTCTGCATCTATTGACAGGATCATATGATTTTTTTTCTTTTGTTTTGTTGATGTGGTGTATCACATTAATGGATTTGTGAATATTGGACCAGCCCTGTAACCCAGGAATAAATCCCACTTGATCATAATGGATAATACTTTTTCTATGCTGTTCAATACGATTTGCCAGTATCTTGTTGAGTATTTTTGCATCTGTATTCATTAAGGATATTGGCCTGTAATTCTCTTTTTTTGTTGGGTCTCTGCCTGGCTAGGAATCAAATGATCTGTGCCTCAAAGAATGAGTCTGGTAGTCTTCCTTTCATTTCTGTTTTTTGGAATAGCTTGAGAAGGATCGGCGTTAACTCTGCTTTAAATGTCTGGTAGAATTCCCCTGGGAATCCATCTGACCCTGGACTTTTATTTGTTGGGAGATTTTCGATACCTGATTTGATTTCTTCACTGGTTATGGGTTTGTTCAGATTTTCTATCTCTTCCCGTTTGAATTTAGGTAGGGCATGTGTGTTTAGGAATTTGTCCATTTCTTCTAGATTGTCCAGTTTGTTGGCAAATAGTTTTTCATAGTAATCTCTGATGATTGCTTGTATTTCCGAGGGATCTGTTGTAATAGATCCATTTTCCTTCATGATTTTGTCTATTTGAGTGTTTTCTCTTTTCTTTCTGAGGAGGCCTAGCTAGAAGTTTATCAATTTTGTTTATTTTTTCAAAAAACCAACTCTTGGTTTCATTGATTTGTTCAACTGTTTTTGTGGATTCTATCTTCTTTAATTATGTTCTGATCTTTATTATTTCTTTTGCTGGGATTGGGGTGTTCTTGCTGTTCCCTTTCTAGTTTCCTTAGGTGCTCTGTTAGGTTTTGTGTTTGTGCTTTTTCTCGTTTGTTGAAATAGGCCTGGATTGCAATGGACTCTCCTCTTAGGACTGCCTTTGCTGCGTCCCAGAGTTTAGATTGTTGTATTTTCATTTTCATTTGTTTTGATATATTTTTTAATTTTCTCTCTAATTGCCTAATTCATTCAATCTTTCTTCAGGAGGGTTGTTTTTAACCTCCACATTTTTGGAGGGTTTCCAGACTTCTTCCTGTGGTTGAGTTCAAGTTTCATAGCATTGTGATCTGAAAGTGTGCATGGTATGATCTCAATTTGCTTATATTTATGGATGGCTGCTTTATGCCCTAGTATGTGATCTACCTTAGAGAATGTGCCATGTGTACTCAAGAAGAAGGTGAATTTCCGAGCTTCATAGATACAGAGTTCTAAATATATCTATCAATTCCATCTGTTCCAATGTGTCATTCAGATTCATTGTTCCTTAGTGATTTTCTGTCTGGTTGATCTGTCCATTGCTGTCAGTGGAGTATTAATGTCCCCTGCAATTAGCACATTCTTATCAATAAGACTGTTTCCTTTTGTGATTAATTTGTTTATGTATTTACATGCTCCCAAATTCGGTGTGGGTGTTTATAATTGTTAGCTCTTCCTGATGGAGAGACCCTGTAATTATTATATAATGTCCTTCTTCATCTTTTGTTACTGCCTTTATCTTAAAGTCCAGTTTGTCCAATATAAGTATGTCCAGCTTTCGTTTGGAGTCCAGTCACATGGTAGATATTTGTCCATCCCCTTACTTTCAATCTGAAGGTGTCTTCAGGTGTAAGGTGAGTCTCTTGTAGACAGCAAATAGATAGGTTTTGGTTTTTGATCCATTCTTCTACCCTGTGTCGTTTGACTGGAGCATTCAGCCCATTGACATTCAGTGTTATTCTTGAAAAGTGTGGGTTTAGATTTATTGTGTTCTCTGTAGAGTGCATGGTTGTAGTGATGTCTCTGGTACCTTTATTCAGCTACATTTCCCTCATAGAGTCTCTCTTAAGATTTCTTGTAGGGCTGGTTGGGTGGTGATGAATTCTCTCAACTTTTGTTTATTTGGAAAACCTTTTTTTTTTAATAGTTTATTGTCAGATTAGTTTCCATATAACACCCAGTGCTCTTCCCCACAAGTGCCCGCCTCCATTACCACCACCTCTTCCCCCCCCCTTCAACCCTCGGTTCATTTTCAGTATTCAATAGTCTCAGGTTTTGCGTCCCTGTCTCTCCCCAACTCTCTTTCCCCCTTCCCCTCCCCATGGTCCTCCAATAGGTTTCTCCTGTTCTCCTGTTAGACCTATGAGTGCAAATATATGGCATCTGTCCTTCTCCACCTGACTTATTTCACTTAGTATGACACCCTCGAGGTCCATCCACTTTCCTACAAATGGCCATATTTCATTCTTTCTCATTGCCATGTAATACTCCATTGTGTGTGTGTGTGTGTGTGTGTGTGTGTGTGTGTGTATCACAACTTCTTGATCCATGCATCAGGTGATGGACATTTAGGCTCTTTCCATGATTTGGCTATTGTTGACAGTGCTGCTATGAACATTGGGGTACATGTGCCCCTATGCATCAGCACTTC
>NC_043708.1:117754776-117757414 GCF_006229205.1 Suricata suricatta | reverse complement strand
ATCCATGCATCAGGTGATGGACATTTAGGCTCTTTCCATGATTTGGCTATTGTTGACAGTGCTGCTATGAACATTGGGGTACATGTGCCCCTATGCATCAGCACTTCTGTATCCCTTGGGTAAATCCCTAGCAGTGCTATTGCTGGATCATAGGGGAATTCTACTGATAGTTTTTTGAGGAGCCTCCACACTGATTTTCAGAGTGGCCACACCAGTTTACATTCTCACCAACAGTATAGGAGGGTGCCCGTCTCTCCACACCCTCGTCAGCATCTATAGACATTTCATTTTTAAAGGTTTATTTATTTTTGAGAGAGAGAGAGAGCCCAAGCAGAGGAGGGGCAGAGAGGAAGAGGGTACAGAGGGTCCAAAATAGCTCTGCACTGAAAACCTTTATTTCTCCTTCTATTTTGAATGACAGGCTCACTGGGTAAAGAATTATTGGTTGCATATTCTTCCTGTTCATCACATTGAAGATTTCTTACCATTCCTTTCTGGCCTGCCAAATTTCATTAGACAGGTCTGTAACCACTCTGATAGGTATCCTTTTGTATGTTAAGGGCATTTTCTCCCTAGCTGCTTTCAGAATTCTCTCTTTTTCTTTATATTTTGTCAGTTTCACTATGATATGTCTTGCTGAAGGTTGGTTTACGTTATGTCTTGGGGGAGTTCGGTATGTCTCTTGAATTTCAATGTCTTTCTCTTTCCCTAGATTGGGAAAATTTTCGTGTATAATTTGGCCCAGCACACCTTCAAGCACTCTGTCTTTTGTCATCCTCTTCAGGAACTCCTATGATATGGACATTGTTCTGTTTGATTGTATCACTCAAGGTTCTGATTCTCCTTTCCTGCTCCTGAATCATTTTTTCTCTTTTTCTCAGCCTCCTCTTTTGCTATGACTGTGTCTTCTAATTCACCTATTCTCCTCTCTGCTTCTTCAATTCATGCAGTGGCAGCCTCCATTTTATTATTCATCTCATTTATATCCTTTTCTAATTTGTCACAGCTATTTTGAAGGTTCCTAGTCTTTGTATCAATATCTTCTCTGACAGCTTCTATGCTTTTTTCAAGCCCAGTGATTAATTTTATGACAATAGTTTTAAATTCTTGTTGAGTTATGTTGCTTGTGTCTGTTTTGAGCAGTTCTGTAGCTATGATTTCTTCCTGGAGTTTCTTTGAAGGAGAGTTCTTTTGTTTCATCATTTTGGCTAGCTTTCTGTGTCTTGTCAGTTTTGAAAGCTCTTTCTGCACTGTGGGTTTATTAGTATTCCTCTATAGAAGGAGGCTCTTTGAGTGTCTAGTGTCTGTCGTTTAAGGAGATGATTTTTTAATGGTGCATCTCAGTTTCTCTTGTTATGCCTGTGATTAATACATTTCCCTACTTAGTGATATTTGGGACTTTCCACTATGTGTGCTTTGGGTTGTTTCTTGAGGAGCCCTGAAAAGGAAACCAAACACACAGAGAACACAAGCACACAAATGTAGTGATAGAAGAAGTAAAGAAGCAAACCAAAAGGGGAAAGAAAAAAAGGAAAGGGAAAGAAAAGAGGGGGCGGAAACAAAAGAAAAAAAATCAGTTGGGGAGTGGGGGAGACAGCAACAGTCAGAATAAATACAATCTGAGATCTTAACACCTGCGGGGGTTTGGGGAGAAGATAAGGAGGAGATAAAGGAAAAACTATCTTGATGGTAAGAGTTGATCTAAGCACAGCCCTGCCTAAATGTTGGTCTTTCCCAGACTCCAGGGGGAGAGGGAGAAAAGAAGGAAATAGGAAAATAGTAAAGAGAAGATGGGGAAAAAATTAAAAAGTAAAAATATTTTAAAAAAAACAATTAAAGGTAATAAGCAAAAGCACAGCAGCTCTCCAGCGTGGATGGGTGTGGCTTGGTGTATGTGGATTGAGTCTCAGGGGCTGCTCTCTGAGGCCCTACCTTGGTGGATGCGGGGAGAAGAATGGCGACAGGCACCCCAACCCCCCCACTCAGACCATGAGTTACCAGCTACTTTCTTGAGTCCAACCTCCTTGTACCTCAGGCGGGTCTAATTGTTTCCGGTTTTTACGTTCTGACCGGTTTCTAAGTCCTTGCCCAGGCACTCAATATTGCCACCTCAGTTAAAATTTCCTGCAAGTGGGCAGCTTTCTCCTCAGGATCGAATAGGGAGATTGTGAAGTCAGATTTTTCCCCTGGCTTTGCCTGAAGTCAGTGAGCTACAGGCCCAAGGGAGAACACCCCCGCTGAAGGGACGGATATCTCTCTCAGTGCTCAGTGGCCGTCAGTCCTGGGCTAAATCTCTCCTCTGCAAGGATTATGCTGTGTGTGATTCAGTCTCTACTTCTCTTCCCCTGGTCTCTCTCCTGGATGCTGGGCAGCTGTACGTGGAAATGTCTGCCTCCAGTTGTAAGGATGCAGGTCTGAAACTGACTCCATGAAACAATTGAAGGGCACACATTGCCCAAGGCAAAAGGGACCACCCTTGTAACATTCTAAGGGCAGGCCTAAAGATGGAGGCTAAGACTAGTCACGCCCTACCTGAGGGTCCTGGGCCCACTCTGTGATTGGTCAATACTCTAAATGTTGTGATTGGGTCCCGCCAAAAGTAACAAATACTCTAGGCAATGTGAATGGTTAAACCTGC
>NC_043708.1:117674383-117754676 GCF_006229205.1 Suricata suricatta | reverse complement strand
CCTTGTAACATTCTAAGGGCAGGCCTAAAGATGGAGGCTAAGACTAGTCACGCCCTACCTGAGGGTCCTGGGCCCACTCTGTGATTGGTCAATACTCTAAATGTTGTGATTGGGTCCCGCCAAAAGTAACAAATACTCTAGGCAATGTGAATGGTTAAACCTGCTGTCAATAATATTGTATAATAATGATTGGATCACTATATTTCCTGTAACTCCCCCTTCCCAAACTCATAAAAGCCCTACCTTGCCTTTGTTCGGGGCTTACTCCACGTGGATCCAGTAAGTCTGTGAGCCTGAGTTTAGGCTGGCTGGGCCTAAATTCGTAATAAAGCCCTTTGCTTTTGCATGCGTGATTCGGTCCCCCAGGTAATCTCTGGTTTTATTAAAATCTGGGTACAACACAGTCTCACAGCCACCCTGCCCTCACAGCTGTCCATGGAGCTGGTCACCTGTGGACACGAAGGTTTCAGCGGGCCCAGTGCCAAGCCTCAGGGCGCTTTGTCTCTGGACCCGGTGCTCCCTCCCCTAAAGTCTCCAGTCCCAGTTTGCACTCACTCACTCAGACAACCGTGAGACTGCTGTCGATAAGGGGTCTGTCTGCACACCTCCGTTCTTGGAGATCAGAAAGCTGTGGCTTTTTAATTCTTCTCAGTTTGATGATTGCGGGTGGACGGAGGTAATGGGGCTCCTTACTTCTCCGCCATCTTGCCGCTCCCCCTGATTTTTTTTTCTTTTTGAGAGACAGAGAGAGACAGCATGAACAGGGTAGGGTCAGAGAGAGAGGGAGGTACAGAATATGAAGCAGGCTCCAGGCTCTGAACTAGCTGTCAGCACAGAGCTCGACGCGGGGCTCAAACCCACAAACCATGAGATCATGACCTGAGTCGAAGCCAGACGCTTAACCGACTGAGCCACCCAGGCGTCCCTCTATCATTTCTTCCATTGTCTTACTCCATAAAGCTTTCAATATTATCCTCTTGGACTTCTTTTGTATATGAATTTTCCTAAATAATTTAAAAGGTTGAGAAAGGAAAGGGCTGGAAACTGCAATCCAGGTGAAAGTGATGGTAGCTCAAAACATGACAAACCATATATGGCAAAATATTGAAAATTAGTGAGTTGCCATTTCTATATACTATATAAATTTGCTTCAAAATAACAGTAAAAGTAGCCATTTATTTAAAATGAAAATTAAGATTTATGTATATATATTTACATATGCACACAAATCCTCCAGAAGTATACATAGACACTGATAACACAGGTGATTCTGTATGTCTTATAGTGGCAGCATGGCAAAGGAAGAGGGATCCAGCTAGACTGTCTGTATTATTAATCGTCCAAAATAGCATACCTCTGAGAGGAAGAATGGACTATTCATCATCAACCCAGGACATGGTTGTAAACAAAGTCTTCACCAGGCAAATACAGTTATATGGTCTTCAGGGATGGAAGGCAGATTTTCCATTATATGTCATTTTTTACATTTTTATTTTTCAACATGTGAATATATTAGCCATTCAAATTCATAAATAAAAAATAGGCATAGGGGGAAGGTGTTTAGAAACCAAGGTCTCAGTGCTATTAATATTGCCATTAGGTCCTTTCAGATAAAAATATATAGATATCGGGGCACCTAGGTGGCCCAGTCAGTTAACTGCTTGACTCTTGTTTTCAGCTCAGGTTAATAATTTCAGCTCATTATTCGTGAGATACAGCCCTGCATCAGGCTCTGTGCTGACAGTGCCAAACCTGCTTGGGATTCTCTTTCTCCCTCTCTCTTTGCCTCTTCCTCTCCTTCTGCTCTCTCTTTCAAAATAAATAAACTTTAAAAAATATGTAGTTGCATATAATTATGATAGTTCCCAATTTATAATGGTTCAACTTATGATTTTTCAGGTATTAGAATTAATAATACTTCATTTTTCAAGTATAATTTCCATGCTTCATTTTGTTTTATTTTTTCCTGAGAGCAATTTTTCTGCAGTCCTTAAGGACTTAGCTCCTTACATGGACTTTGTTAGAGGTTGTGGGGCAGCACTGGCTGGTCTAAATCTGTGGTCTGGAGGCACTTGAGAGGCTCAGGGTTGTTTTGTTTTTTTGTTTTTTTTTTTAAATATAACTTATTGTCAAATTGGCTTACATGCAACACCCAGTGCTCATCCCAATAAGTTCTCTCCTCAATGCCCATCACCCACTTTCCCCTCTCCCCCAACCCAACCCCCTTCATACTCTGTGTTTTCTCTGTATTTAAGAGTCTCTTACGTTCCCTCCCTCCCTGCAACTATTTTATTCCCCTTGGAGGCTCAGTTGTTTGAGCATCTAACACTTGATTTTGGCTCAGGTCATGATCTCATGGTTTTTGAGATGGAGCCCCGTGTCCAGCTCTGGGCTGAGCATGGAACTTGCTCTCCTCTCTCCCTCTACCCTTCTCCCATGCACACCTGCATTCTCTCTCTGACTCTCGAAGAGAAAAATAGAAAAGAAAATTTTAATCTGGGGGAGGGTATTTGATCCTTTTGTGCTTCACCAGAGCAATTCCTACCCACCTTGCTGTGAATAGTAAAACTCACACAGTAATGTAGCTTCACATAAAGTTTGAGAAGCACATAAGCAACTAAGACACTCACTTTGGAAATGTCTGTGGCAGCAATGGCCTCTACAATGTACTGAATAAGAACACACCATCATTAAGTGTATTCCTTAATACCCATCATCTATTTCACCCATACCCCATGTACCCAACTCACCTCTGATAACCATCAGTTTGTTGTCTACAGTTTCAGAGTCTGTTTCTTGCTTTGTCTCTCTTGCTCTACTTTTTCCTTTTGCTTGCTTGTTTTGTTTTTTAAATTCCACTATGAATGAAATCTTATGGTATTTGTCTTTCTCTGACTTGTTTCACCTAGCACTATATTCTCTAGGTCTATCTATATCATGGCAACTGGCAAGATTTCATTATTTTTTCTTAATTTTTGAGGGAAGGAGAACATGAGCAGTGGAGGGACAGAGGATCCAAAGCCAACTCTGTGCTAACAACAAAGAGCCTGATGCAGGCTCACACTCACGAACTGTGATATGGTGACCTGAGCTGACGTCAGATGGATGCTTAACTTACTGAGCCACCCAGGCACCCCAAGACTTCATTCTTTTTTATTGCTGAGGAATATTCCATTTTATACACATACCACTTCTTTATTCATTCATCAGCCAATAGACACATAGTCAATAATTTGTCTATTGTAGATAATGTTGCATATACGTAGGGGTGCACAAATCCCTTTGAATTACTATTTTGGTATTCTTTGCATAAATACCCAATAGTGTTAATTACTGGATTGTAGAATAGTTCTATTTTTAACTTTTTGAGGAATCTCCATACTACTTTCCAGAGCAGATGTACCAGTTTGCAAACAGTACAAGAAGGTTTTGCTCTCTCCACATCTTTGCCAATACATGTTGTTTCCTGTGTCTGTGATTTTAGTCATTCTGACCAGTGTGAGGTGATCTCTCATTGTAGTCTTGATTTGCATTTCCCTCATGATGAGTGATGTTGAACATCTTTTCATCTGTTGGCCATTTATATATACGTAAATTATAATATTATAATTCTTGAGTATAAAAGAATTAAGCACTAAATGGAACTCAAATGTATTAAAAACTGTTGAAATTTAAATGAAAAATATTACCTTGACAATATCATAAATTATTCTCCAAAGAACATTGCATGAAGTAAAGTACATTAAATATTTTATAATGATTAAGTCTAGAGTATTTTTTTACTTAAATTCTTATTGATATAGTTTAAAACTTTAGAGCACTGACTGAATGAGAAGACCATTTAAAAATAAATAATAGAGGAGCACATGAGTGACTCAGTCAGGTAAGTGTTCAATTCTTGATTTTGGCTCAAGTAATGATCTCAGCATTCGTAGGTTTGAGCCCCACATTGGGCTCTGTGCTCATAGTGCAGAGCCTGCTTGGAATTATCTCTCTTTTCATCTCTCTCTCTCTGTTCCCCTCCCCCAAACTTATGCATGAACCCTATCTCTTTCTCAAAATAACCAACGTAAAAAATGCTTTGTAATAAATAATAGACTGTGGAATATGCCTTCTTTTTCCTTTTTAGAAAAAAAAATAAAATTGTTTATTTATTTTGAGAGAGAGAACAAGAGAAGATGAGCAGGAGAGGTGAAGAAAAAAAGGAGAGACAGAGAATCGCAAGCAGGCTCCATGTCATCAGTGCAAGCCTGACATGTGGCTCGATCTCACAAACTGTGAAATCACGACCTGAGCTGAAACCAAGATACTTAACTGACTGAGCCACCCAGAGGTCTCACAAATTTTTTTTTGGTTTATTTTGGTTTTTTTTTTAATGTAATGTCTACACTTAATGTGGGGCTTGAATTTGCAACCAGGAGATCAGAGAATCATATGCTCTACTGAACCTAGCCAGCCAGGTGCCCCTGGGGTATATGCAATTTTAAGGGTAAAAGGAAGATGGACTGTGTGCTTTGACTTGCAAATAAAGTTCTTATGGAGGTAGTCCTTAGAGTTTCCATTAGCCTTGAATGACGAAAAGATTCTTATTGTGTGAAAAAGAGACAATCCTTTTACTGATGGGAGGTTTCCAATTTTATCTGGGTTGGATCTTATAGATGTCTCCAGGTAATTTCATTAAGTAACAGCAGTTCAATATAAGGTGGCCAAAAGAAATCACTAATTTTGATGTGGATCCTGTGGAACATCAAATAGTCTATTTATATGAATCTGTAATATTTCATGTAGTGCTATGAGCTATGCAGTTGACTCTTTTTGTTAATTAATATTTTAGAAAGGGTGTGAGGGGGCAGAGAGAGGGAGGGAGAGAAGCTTAAGCAGGCTCCATGTGGAGCATGGAGCCAAATGTGGGGCTTGATCTCAGGACCCTGAGATCATGAACTTAGTCAAAATCAAGAGTCGGATGCCTTAACGACTGAGCCACCCAGGTACCCCTAATTTATTCTTTCTTTTTTAAAGTTTTTTTTTAGTCATTTCTAAACCCAACATGGGGCTCGCATGACCCCAAGATCAAGAGTTGCACACTCTTCCAAATGAGCCAGACTGTTGCCCCTATGCAGTTGATTTTTGAATGTTTTTTTTTCTTTTTGCTATTTTTATCAGGTAGAGGGAAATGGTCTTATAGATACCCAAAGTAATAAAAAATTTCTTCTTATTTTGTTTGAGGCATTTTTTAAAAAATAGTTCCTATGCCCAACTTGGGGCTTGAACTCACGATTCTGAGTTTAAGAGTCACAAGCTGAGCCAGCAAGGTGCCCCTCTTTTAACCATTTTTGTTTTCAGCTTATTAAGCTCTCAATTCAGAAAATGCCAGTAAGTGATATTTAAATTTATTGTGTGCTACATGAAGAGATTCAATATCTGTTGTTGTTTATCCAACCCTTTATTCTCCTTCCAAGTCTTCCTTTAATTTTTCATTCTTTGAGTAAATGGTAAACAGTATCATTTCAAGATCATGTATCAGTTTTTGGAACTCTTCCTTATGTTACCAGAACATCTTCATTCAGTGGGATTATTTCAGGAGTTTCTGCCATTAACTGGGTTCAGTGGTCAAACATTTCACCTGTATAACTATTAATGTTGATTGAGCCGTTGAATCAGTGACTGTGTCCATTCCAAGTGATAATGTATTCTAACATTATTTCATATCATTCCATGTTCCTTCATATTATTTTTTACCCAACATGGTGCTGAAACTCACAATGCTGAGATCAAGAGTGGCATGTTCTACCAACCAAGCCAGCCAGTTGCCGCTCTTCACACTGTTTAGTAAGTTCTTCTTAAGCATATATTTTGTAAATGTTTATGTATTGATTTTGAGAGAGAGAGAGAACAAATACAAGTTAGAAAGAGAGAGAGGCAGAGAAAGATGAGAGAGAATCTTAAGCAGACTCCACATTGTCAGCAGAGAGCCCAAGATGGGGCTCAATTTCATTTACCATAAAATAATGACCTGAGCCAAGATCAAGAGTCAGACATTCAACTGACTGAACCACCCAGGAGCCCCATATTCTTCTGTGGTATCTTGACATCTTCTGCATCTATGGTACTGTCTGGATCTAGATCTTGCCAACTCACTCACATGTGCTTGTGATATTCTTAGCTATATGAAGAAAATAATGATGATAATTTAAAAAGGTGTGGGAACTTGAAAATGTCACTTAAATTATCTGTGCATCAGTTTCCTTGTTCTTTTCATAAAATGTTCTAGAAAATAAAAAAGCTCAGATTAAAAAAAACAAAAACAAAACGTTTTGAGTACTTGAAGGGAAGCCTGCAAGTTAAACGGTTCTTTTGTCTTTCTCTCCTAACCAGTGGGTTTCTGGAGCTGTTGGTGTGGGAGGTAGAGAAGAATGGTACTTGTAAGGTTAAAATCGGTAGAGTAAAAAAGTTACAATACCAAGAGACTGGGAAAAGAGATCAGAGCACCCTTTATTACAGAGTCGGAAATAAATGTAAAAGGCCTTTACTGGGAGCGCTCTCAGGTGAGGTTCCCTGGACCAGGGAAGTTGCTCAGGAGAACAAAGGGCGGGGCCTTATATAGGACAGTAGTTTCTGATGTATGTCGGTGGCCAGAGAACCCCCTTATAAGGTGAAGAGATGAGGCTAGGGCAAATGACATGTTTCCAGAGAGCCGGCAGCAGGCAGAAAGTTCCAAAACGGTGGTCCATCATCCATCTTGGTATTGTTCAGCAGGAAAGTCCCAGGATGGTGGTCTGTTGGCCATCTTGGTGCTCCTTTCCCAAGCCCACCAAACCTATCAGTACTCAAGGCTGGCTGAATATTGGGTATTAAGATTTCCTTATACAATTCCAATGTGTGGGGAGTTTCCCCCCAATACTCAAGCAATTCTTGAACACCAGCTGGGTGACATATAATTCAATTCCATTCTGACACTATCTATCCACAGATAGCATCAGTTTCCACAGGTTAAGGTTTCAGACCCACAAAACTGCTCCCTCATTCATATGCCAATTATCAAATTCAGGTTGTTACCTGTGCTTCTGACCAACTGGCTGTAAATCCAGATTCCTATGGCCTCCTCCTTAGGTTGACTCACATACTCAAGATACCAGCTTATTCACTAGATTATCAGTTTATTACAAAAGATTTAAAGAATAGGAATCAATTACCATATGGAAAGATACATATGGCAAAATCCCATACAAAGGAATTTGTTTGAGTTTGAGTCTAGCATGTGGCCCATGGAACCATTGTTTCAGCAACCTGGAAGCTCTCCTAATCCTAACTTTCTGGGGTTTTATGGAGGTTTTATTACATAGGAGTGGTTGATTGAATCAATTTACAATGGCTAATAATTTAATCTTCAGTCCTTTTCCCCTCCTGCAGTGTCAGGGAGACAGGACTGAAAATTCAAATCCTCTAATCACATGATTTTCCTGGCAACCAAATCAGACCACTTCCTTCATGGCTCTCTAGTGTTACCTCATTAACATAACAAAAAGTAATTTTAGCACTCTCATTACAGGAAATTCCAAGAATTTTTGGATCTCTGTGCCAGAAAGGAGGATGAGGACCAAGTATGTATATTTTTATTATAAACCACAGTATCACAGGTAGCAAGTTCCCCAGAGTAAGGGTCTCATGTTTAGGGCACAGCTCAGTATTCTGTGGGCCATGGGCCAGCCCTGGTAGCAAGTTTCAACCATTATGGTACTCTCCCCAGCCTATCTCTTACTACCACAGAGCTACTGCTGCTTCTATTTTCTTTTTCTTTTTAGTTTTGCCTGGTGACACTCCTCCCCTAAGCTTACTATACTGTACTTAGTCCCTGTCTTTACTAGTAATGATGTCACATATACCAAATGATTTCCAATTTATGTCAGTTTTTTTTAAGTATAATGTGTTTCCTGCAGTGAGAGTCATCAATTCTAAAGTGGTGGTTGTTGCACTCATAGGTCTAACAGGAGAAACCTAACAGAGGACCATAGGGAGGGGAAGGGGGAAAGAGAGTTGGAGAGAGAGAAGGATACAAATCATGAGAGATTATTGAATACTGAGAACTAACCAAGGGCTTAAGGGGGAGGGGGATGGGGGAAGGGGGTGATGGTCATGGTGGGGGCACTTGTGGGGAGAAGCACTGGCTGTTATATGGAAACCAATTTGACAATAAACTATTATAAAAATAATAAAATAAAATGGTGGTTGAGAATTCACTTTTTGCCAGCTTAATTGTGGAATTGTTGGTAAAAATTAATGGCTCTTGTGAGGAGCTGATTTGGAAAAGAGATAAGGCAAGCAGTCAGATAAGCTATGGTTTATGAACAAATGATGAGATAACTATGGTGTGTTTGTGAATTTAGTGTCTGAGACCCTAGTAGAAGGTACCCAGGTGGGGATTCTTAGGGAAGACATGATTGCATCAGGGCTCTATGGTATTAAAAGGGGGTGGATTTTGTGGACATTCACAGACCAGGAGGGAAAAGATCTGCCTCACAGACATATGGAGGGAGAAGAGCGAGGCAGGGTATGGGGTTTAATATGTTATTAGACCCTATGGCATGGAGGGCACATTGGCATGCATTGAAGGGTGGTTACTGGGTTAGTCATCTGGTAAGATATGGAGAAATCTATAGGATAACTGGAAAAACAGAAAGAATAGAATCATAGAGATACATTTGGAATTGATTCAAACTGTATTCATTTATGCTAGTGGTCAATAAAGTACCACCTGTGGTCAAATCCAAACTGCTACCTGTATGTATGTGGCATGTGAGATAAAATTGATTTTTACATTTTCAAGTAGCTGAGAAAAATCAAGAGGATACTATTTCTTCCAATTTCAGTGTCCATAATTAGAATTTTATTGGGCTACAATTATGTCCATTGGTTGGGTATGCATAGTCTTTGGTTGCTTTTGCACTGGAGCAGCAAAGTAGTTGCAACAGAAACCCATGGTTCTTAAAGCCTAAAATATTTACTACCTAGCTCTTTTCAGAAAAGGGTTCCTGACCCCTGATTTATATAATTAAACTATTGTTGAATGTTCATGTTAGTGTAGTCATTCAGTTACTTGTGTGTATGTTGTGGGAGATTACAAGTTAGGAAGATAAGATCCCTTTATCTTAGAGGTTACATTCTGGCGAACACTAGATTTTTGTTTAATTGGGGGGGGTTATTTGAAATGCAGATAGAAGTACTGGCATATGGAATGTGCTTTGTGCTAAGGTGTCTCTACCTCTGAAAACCTCCTCAAAGTCCTGAAAATAAAGGTGGAGAGAGAGGTTGTGGGCTTGAGGCAAGAGTCTGAACTGAGATTTCAGATGTGACAGGACCAAGGAGAAATGGAGATTGTTTCTTGTATTGAGTGCGAAGTGGGGAGTGTTTTGAGGACAGTATTGGGAAGAGAGAGAAGTCATGAAAGGTCTTCATGGGAGTGACCAATGCCAAATCATTTGTACTGGAGTTTGCTTTGCTCCTAAACTTGCACATGTGGCTTGTTTAGTGCAAAGTTAATCAAGGGGAATTTCAAACAGGAGACTTTTATGACCAATTGAATCTGAAAAGTTGCCCCCAAATAAGGTTAAATATGAAAAGATCCTAACTGCATTTAGGAAAAGTGAACTGTAGATGTTCATTCTTTGTGTTGTTATTATTATTTCTCCATTTTGCAGCCTTCCTGCTCCTTCCCACTGAAAATTTACATGACTATCTTGTGAATTGTGTAATAACAAATCTCCTGCTAAAACATATACTCATTTATATTCTGTGATTTTTTGCCTAAAACTTGACTCCAAGAATCAGGGATAGATTAACATGCCCTTTGTCATCAAGGCCAGTTTGATGACATATCAACTTTCAGGGAGCCCAGATTCCTGATATCTTGTAAAAATGGTAAGGGGGTTGGGAACCAGAATCTCAGTGGAAGCGGAGTCAGATTTGAGCATAGCATAAATTTGAATCAATGGATTAATGATGGTTGAGGCCAGGGGAGTAGGGACCAAAAAACCCTCTTTACTTAGTTTTAATAACCAATAGAATTAATTTTTTCCAGAATTGTTGATAAAAAGAAATATTTTACTAGTAACTTATAAAATAAAAATCAAAACAATGCCCATGGGAATGTATAATACAGTGACATTTTTTAGTACCCCCTTAAAATTTATATCTGGACTTGATTTTCATGAATCTAATAACTTTCTAAATTGTCATACTGCTTTGCATTATCTGTGTGTGTGTGGTCAAATGCATATAACATGAAATTTACCATCTTAACCATTTTTAAGTATACAGCTAAGTGGCATTAATTGTGTAACATTGCTCTGCAATCATCAACCATACATCTCCAGAACTCTTTATCTTGAAATACTCTGTACCCATTAAGCAATAATACTCCTTCTTCTCTATCCTGTGCCCCCTGGAAATGAATAATTTATTTTTTGTCTCTATAAATTTTACTACTCTAGATACTTCATATAAGTGGAATCATACAGTATTTGTTCTTTTCTGTCTGGCATATTTCACTGACATAATGTCTTCATGGTTCATCCATATTGAGGTATTTTCTTCCTTTCTAAAACTGAATAATATCCCATATATAGATAGATAGATCCCATATATATATATATATCCCATATATATAATATCCTATATCTATATATCTATATCTCTATATATATTCTAAAACTGAATAATATTCCATATATATATATGCTACTTATGGTTTTTTTCTCAGGAAACACTATTTCCCATAGCAGATGCGCCATTTTACATTTCTAACAGCAAAGCACAAGGGTTCTAATTTCTCTGTATTCTTACCAATACATAGCATTCTGTTTTTGTTGTTGAATATCATAGCCATTCTAATGGTTGTAAAGTGGTATCTCATTGTATACTGATTTTTACTGATTGGCATATCTTCTTTGGAGATATGTCTACTCCAGTCCTTTGCCCATGTCTTAATCTGGTTATTTTTGTTGTTGTTGGGTTGTAGCAATTCTTATATATTGTGGATATTAACCGCATATCAGATATATAATTTGCAGATGTCTCATCCCATTCTGTGGAGTGTTTTCTCACATTATTGATATGCAGAAGTTTTCAATTTTGGTGTATTCCCATTTAATCCATTTTTCTTTTGATTTCTGTGCTCTTGGTGTCATACCAAAGGAATCATTGGTAAAGCTAATGTCATGAAGTATTTATCTGTGAGCTTCATAATTTTAGCTTGTAGACATTAAATTTTCCCAGCACTGTGTATTAAAAAGAATGTCCTCTCCCCCATTGAATGGTCTTTGCACTCTTGTTAAAATCATTTGACCCATATGCAAAGGTTTATTTCTGGGTTTGCTATTCCATTAGTCTATGTGTTTTGTATTTTCTAACAAATATATTTTTTAGGGTTTATATTTCAAAGTTAGCATTCCTAGTAGAGCTTGTAAGGATAAATACAGTGAGGAACATTTTATTTTTACTTTTTATTTTTTAATTTCTTTAACTTTTATTCATTTTTGAGAGACAGAGAGAGACTGCGAGTGGGGGAGGAGCCGAGAGAGGGAGACATAGAATCCGAAGCAGGCTCCAGGCTCTGAGCCTGATGTGGAGCTTGAACCCACAGATGGCAAGATCATGACCTGAGCTGAAGTCAGATGCTTAACCTGCTGAGCCACCTGGGTACCCCCAGTGAGAAAGATTTTAAATCACACTATTCTGACCAGGAATCCCTGACAACTTTTGTGATGTAGGCCAAGTGATTAGGATACAGATCTCTAAACCTTTTCTCTAAAGGGCCAGTTTATTAAGGAGAGAGAGATTTATTTTAAAAAATTGACTTGTGTTTGTGGAGGCTGGCAAGTCCAAAATCTACAGGTTAGGCTGGTAGACTGGAGATACAAAGAGTTATGTATTTTAGTTCAAAACCAGGCTGATGACAGAATTTCCTCTTCCTTAGGAGACTTAATCTGTTCTCTCTCAAGACCTTCAACTGATTGGATAAGATCCACCCACATTAAGGAGGTTAATCCAGTTATCAAAGGTTAATTTAGATATTGATCTCCTCCAAAAAACACCTTCACAGTTGCCTCTAGGCTTATGTTTGACCAGATATATGAGCCTGTAGCCCAACCAAATTGACACATAAAGTTACCATCATAAGTCTACCACTTGTCAACTTGGCACTCATATAGATCCCTTTAAACCATACTTAATCTCCAAATAAAGATATTAACAATGTCCTACTTGTGTGTAACATAATATAGCTACTTTCGGTAAAAGTAAAAACTCTTTGGACCACCTGGGTAGCTCAGTTGGTTAAGCATCAGACTTTGGCTCAGGTGTGATCTCACAGTTTGTGAGTTTGAGCCCCCCACTCGCGTCCTCAGGCCTCCCTTCTGGCTCTGTGCTGACAGTTCAGAGCCTGAAGCCTGCTTAATTTCTGTGTCTTTGTCTCTCTCTGCCCCTCCCCTACTTACACTATGTGTCTGTCTGTCTGTCTCTCTCTCTGTCTCTCAAAAACAAACATTAACAAACAAGCAAACAAAAAACCCCACAAAAACTCATTAACCTTTTCCCCAGGAAAGGATACAAAATCTTTGGGCAATGTTCACTTTTTTCCCTTGATCTCATGCAACTGAAATACTGTGATAAAAAATTAATGATACCTAAATAAAACAAACACCCATACACCCATACAAACATATAACAAAGAAAATACTTATCACTATTATAGCCCTCCTAACTATCACATGGTAACTATCACATGGTTATAGCTGGTATTTAAAACTGCCTTCTTCCTTTACCCATTCTGTATCCCCTTTGCTTTCAGCAAAACCTCTTCTAGTTGTGATTCTTTAACTTGTGGGGTGGCCAAAACTTCATTTCTAAAGATCTGGACCATTTGTAATGTTTCCTGGTTGTCATAGTTTTTTTTTTTTTAACTTTAATTATAGGGTATGGTGATTCTAAGAGATGTCCTATGGGATATCCTGTGGTCCAGACATGCTCTTCCTTACCTCTCATGGTTAGGAGTCCAATTTCTCATTGGTAATTAGATTCAGTCTCCCCAGGCCACACAGTTGCTCCCCTATTTGTTGTTTTAGAGATATGAGGAGCCCAGAGTGGTTGGGTGCCAGTCTCCCAGTTCAGTAGAATCACTCTGTGTCTTCCTTTTAAGTATCCTTCCTTTGGAACTAAAATCTCTAGACCAAAAAATCATAGGTCATAGGGATAGGAAGTAAAAACTTTGCTAGTACATCCCTAAGGTTAACAGTGAAGGGTGCCACTCCTCTTTCTACCCTTTAATTCCTGGACCCATGAATCCTGACTATCAGAGAAACTGTAACATATATTGAATGTTGATTCAGAGCATATACATCTTCTGGAAAAACCTAGCTCCAGACCTTTAAGATATTGCCACTACCTGGCACTGTACCTGAGTCTTTCAGAGCCTATATACCATTCTATCAAGCCAGCAGCTTTAGGATGGTGGGATACATAGTGAAGTGAGTGAATTCCATGAGAATGGTTCTATTTTTATACTTCATTTTCTGTTGTTAGGAAGGAAAGAGTTTTCCTTGAGCCCCCTAGAATCTCTGTTGGGATCTGAAAATTAATTTTATTTTTTAATGTTTTATTTATTTTTTGAGAAAGAAAGAAAGAGAGAGAGAGAGAGAGAGAGAGTCGGGGGGAAGGACAGAAAGATAGAGGCAGACAGAGGATCAGAAGCTGGCTCTGCACTGACAGCAGTGAGTCAGATGAGGGGTTCAAACTTGCAAACCATGAGATCATGACCTGGCTGGAAGTTGGATGCTTAACTGACTGAGCCACCCAGGTACCAGAAAATTAAAATTCTAAAGGCAGGTTAACAGGATAAAGTCACATAAATTTATTTAATATAAATTTTATGTAATATGGGAGCCTTAATAAATAAATAAAGACCCAAAGAAACAGAGATGATCACTTTTTTCCAGATTTGATGAAGGGTCGCCAGTTGTGGAAGAATATGATAGGTCAGAGAGTATGAGATTTAGTAAACTAGGAGAAATTTAGCAAGAATTGTTTGTTCAGATTCTCAGTATCCATTTGTCTTTGGATGTAAGGATGTGCCTTCCCTCCAGGTATAAGGAGGGTACTTCTCACATGAGGATTTTATATCCTGTTTCAGAGGAGAAAGGGGGTAGAGAAAAGTGATTTTTTTCCTTAAGTTATTTTTTCAAACTCCATCAGCTTTAAATATTTATATCCCAACATGCCATATTTTGGAGTAGTGTGGCCTGAATCCCATCAATTTTAACTACATCAACTGTGAAGATGTAGCCATAGATAAACATATAAACAATGGGCATTGCTGTTGTGAGATAATAGAAAAAAATATATATCAACTATACTTCAATAAAAGAATGCATATACTCATATATCCTGTTACATAACTCCCTTGTTATTTTTTAATAAGTACATTAGGAGCAATTCTTGTTTCAGCAGTTGGTCTTTGACCCCATCTCTGACACAGGACTCCTAAAATTCTTATAAATTCCTAAGTGATAAGAACCTTAGGAGCATCTTTTGTTCTAATGAGGCAACTCTGGGTGGGTTCCTGGATGGGAAAGATGAAGCCATGATTAGAAGCTTAGAATGTTTTACTCTCTAGAGTGGTAGAATTAATTATGGAATTAATCATTGATTATGCCTCCCTAATAAACTTTCCACAAAAATCCCCAAAGTATGGTACTCACAGAGCTTCTAGATTGATGAACACTTCCATGTACTTAGAGAATAATACACCACAACTCCATGGGACAAATGTTCCTGCTCTTAGAACCCTCCAAGACTTTGGCCTATATATCTCCTCATTGGTGTTCATCGGTATCTTTTTATCATATCCTTTAATATACTGGCATATGTAAGTACAGTTGACCCTGAGCAATATGGGGATTAAAGGTGCCAACTCCCTCACAGTTGAAAATCTATGTATAACTTTTTTTAATGTTTGTTTATTTTTTAGAGGGAGAGAACACAAGCCAGGAAGGGGCAGAAACAGAGGGACAGAGGATCTGAAGGTGTGCTGACAGCAGAAAGAACAGTGTGGGACTCGAACCCACAAACTGTGAGATCATGACCTGAGTAGAAGTTGGATGCTCAACTGACTAAGCCACCCAGGTGTCCCTAAATATAACTTTAACTCTTCCAAAACTTAACTACTAATAGCCTGTTGTTGACCAGAAGCCTTACTGATAAAAGTAGTTGATTCAAACCTATTTTGTATGTTACATGTATTATATACTATATCCTTACACTAACACTTAGCTTTTTCTCAGTTTTTTCAGTATTTCTATTTTTTAAATTTTTTAATATTTTTTTAAAATTTATTTTTGAGAGGCAGAAAGAGATAGTGCGAGCAGTGGAGGGTCATACAGAGAGGCTCCAGGCTCTGAGCTAGCTGTCATCACAGAGCTGGACACGGGGCTCAAACCCATGAACTGTGAGATCATGACCTGAGCTAAAGTCAGATACTTAACCAACTGAGCCACCCAGGCACCCCTCAATTTTTTCAGTATTTCTAATCTATATGGCTCACCTTAAAGTTTTTTCAAATTGTCACAAATCAGCAAAAAAATTTTCCAATACATTTATTAAAAAAAAATCCACATATAAGTGGGCCAATGCTGTTCAAATTTGTGTTGTTCAAGGGTCAACTGTAAACATTTTCCTGAGTTCTTTGAGCCACTCTAGCACATTAATTAAACCAAAAGACACAGAAGGTCATAGGAACTTCTGATTTGTAGCCATTCCAAACAGAAGTTGTAGGTAACTTGTAGCCCAACTCCTTGCAATTAGCCTCTGAAGTGGGTGACAGCAGTCTTCTGGGACTGAGCCCTTAACTGTAAGATATGACACTACCTCTAGGTAGGATAGTAATAGAGTTGGGTTAAATTGTACAACATGGAGAATTACCTGATATGGAGAAAACACCCCACAAGTTTGGTTACAGAAGGATCAGAAGTGAGGTATTGTGAACATGGTAGTAGTGTGAGGGTAAAGGAGAAACACATAGGAGTGGAAAGCTGGATTTTTTTCCCATTCAGAAAGGAAAGACTGGGTCTTTCTATTCATATCTATTCTAATTATACTATATGGACACTGAAACTTGAACTTTGTATAATTTTCATGTGTCACAAAATTGTCATGCTGATTTCCTCCCAACCACATAAAAAATATACAAGCAGTAAGTAGGTGAGATTTCATGTAGTTTGCTGACCATCTAGGGTGTTCTTACCTAAAGCTTAGATACAGTGAGAATATGTGCAAAAGCCAGGGGTGGAAGAGTGTCTTTTTTGTTGCTTGTAACCTGCTTGAGTATTCTCAAGAGGGATAGGCCCTTCCTTCCCCTACTCAGCCTCTTCTAAAGCTGGTTTTAGGATTTTCCAAGAATGCTGTTCTCCAGATTGGGGGAGGGAGCCTACAGCAAAAATATCACAGGTCAGTTTTCCTGTGAATAGAATATGCCTGTAGTGAAAGGCTGCCACCCAGTGCCTTGAGCAGTGAGCCTATCGGGACTGTCTTGGGCTTTTGTACAGCAAGGATGTGTTCTGTTTTGTCTTTTCACCCAGGTTTCTGCTTGGGCTTTAGGTTTGTATGTATAGATTTATCAAAACCTTTTGTGAAATAAAATTATAATGAAGAGTCATTACCCATAGTCGTTGCTGCAATATAGGGTAGTGGTTAAGAGCAGAGGCACAGTGCCCAGAGTGCTGGGCTTGAATCTGGGTTCAAACACTTGTGAACTGTGTGACTTTGGTGTGGTTCTAGACCTTTCTGGTCCTCAGTTTCCTAAAATGTAAGAGGGATGGAATAGGAAACAACTCATATGGTTATTTAGGTTAATGGTAAAGTACCTGGAAAATTACCTGATACATAATAAGCAGAATATGTGTTTATTAAATTAATTATTTAATTACTTAATAAAAATAGCTACTCACATAGAATGCAGACTTCAAACCATATAGTCTTCATAGTCTTAGTGCTTTGAATTTCTGCTTCTGAATTTTAAATTTTATCATGAAAAGGACTTTAATCTCTCTGCAGTATCATTTCAGATAATGTCCACCTTCCACAAATATCTAAGATATTAAATCATTTTACCTCTATCTCAAATTGTTTGCATCTTTTTAAAAATATTTATTTATTTTTGAGAGAGAGAGAGAGAGAGAGAGAGAGAGAGAGAGCGCGCATGAGTGGGGAAAGAGCAGAGAGAGAGGTGAGACAGAATCTGAAGCTGGCTTCAGACTCCTAGCTGTCAGCACAGAGCCCCATTCAGGGCTTGAACTCATTAACTGTGAGATCATGACATTAGCTGATGGATGCTTAACTGACTGAGCCACCCAGACACCCCTAATTGTTTATATCTTATTTTATAATGTTACTTCCTTTTGTATTCGTTTTATTTATGATACTTTAGAATAAAAATTTCACAAATGTTTTAGTGGATATGACTTTTCATACTAGTAAAAATGCTTTTTATTTAAGCCAAATGTCATATTTAAAAGACTTACTCCACAAAAGTCCTCCTGATAGCAGAAAAGATAGATGCGATTGTCTAGTGGTCACACAAACAGAAGTTCATAATATCTTGTTTTATATTAAAAAGAATAGACTGATTTCATACCTCGTTCTATACTATAGTTATATTTGTTTTATCTTAAAGTGTTTTTTACCCCCTACAAGGGACTTTTATTCAAGTAACAGCATATCTTATTTTCAAGCCTAGTTAGGGTTTTTATAGTTGCCTCAAATTCAGGAAATACAAAACAATTTATGTTAGTCAAAACCATCACAATATACCATTCACTTTTCTATAATTTCACAATATAACAAACTCAAAATAGAAATCTGCTTTAAAAACAAACTTAAAACACTTTTTAAAATTTATTAAAAAAAATTTTTTTTTAATTTTTTTTTTAAATGTTTTTTTAATTTATTTTGAGACAGAGAGAGACAGAGCATGAGCAGGGGAGGGGCAGAGAGAGAGAGGGAGACACAGAATCAGAAGCAGGCTCCAGGCTGTCAGCACAGAGCCCGACACGGGGCTTGAACTCATGAATGTGAGATCATGACCTGAGCTGAAGTCAGAGGCTTAGCCCGCTGAGCCACCCAGGTGCCCCTTAAAAAATATTTTAAAGTAATCTCTACACATCCAACATGGGGCTGGAACTCACAACCCTGAGGTCAAGAGTTGCATGCTTTGCTGACTGAGCCAGCCAGGTGCTTCAAAACAAATGTTTTTCTCTGCTTCTCCCTCTCCTCAGACTTTTCCCCTAAGAATGATTTACTTTAAAAAACATCAAGGCTATATATTTGAAGTTATCAGTGTTTATTTGGATTATTTAAAAAAGCAAGAAAATTCAAAATAATGCTGTTGGGATTTATACAGATGTTTCCAAGCAACAGATTATTTAAGGACAAGAACATGTGGGTATAAATTATGAAGATCTCATGGTTAGAATCTAACCATTTTCTTTTCACTGGCTGCCTCTTGATCTCTTCCAGTATTTCCTTAATTGCCCCCCATTCTTACTGATGGTGGCTTTGGGTTTTGTAGTGGCTGTGGTGTGAATTCCACTGCTAGGGAGGAAGCCTGGTGTTCTTCTTCACCTGCCAGAGGAATAGTAGGGGAGTGTGCTGTGTAGGTTTGATATGACAAAAGCAGAAGGTGGGAGGACCACATAGGTAGAGAAAACTGCAGCAGGTACAGAGTAGAGCAATCACAAAGAGCAAGTACTTCATAATGACCAAACATCCTTGTACTTTTTTCTCTGAAATTCTCTTTTCCTTAATTTCTATGAGTTCTTAACTTAGTGAGTATATATTAATTAAACATATTGCAAATGTGTTCTCCTGTCTCCTTTTGCCAGACAAGTATCCATAAACATTTTCTGTATCATTTGATTGTTTGCTTTTTATTTGGTATAGTTTATAAGTTCAAATGACAGACAATTAAAAAAAATAGAATTGCAGAGATTCTTAAGTGGTAGGTCTCCTTTCAACCCTTGTCCACCAAACTTCTCCTTTAAAGGTAACCATGTTAGGACATTTTTGCATATAATTTTCTGATCAAATTTTTTGTCTTAATTAATTTTTAAATTTCAGAACAGCTCTATATTTACATAATTATTTTAAAGATAGTCCAGAGGATTATTCTACATCTCACAATTATGTTGTCTGTTGTCAACATCTTGCATTAGTATGGTGCATTTGTTACAATTAATGACACAATATTAAAGTCCATACTTTATTCATATGTCCTTAGTTTCTTTGTTATGTCCTTTTTCTGTTCCCAGATCTCATCCAAGACAACATATTACATTTAGTACTCCTGTCTCAAGGCTCTTCTTGGTGTGGCAAGACTAGAAATCTCAGACTTTGTTTTTGATGTCTTTGACAGTTTTTAGATTACTAATCAGGTATTTTGTAAAATTTCCCTCAATGGGAATTGAAAAAATATATGCCCGCACCATTATAACCACCTTTGTTACATTGCACAAGACCATGATTTTTAGTATATTCACAATGTTTTATAACCATCCCTATTATTTAATTCCAGAACATTTTATCATCCTATAATGAAACCCAATAACGATTATTAGCCACTCCCTATTCATCTTTTCACCATTCTGTGACAATCACTGCTCAGAAATCTGTCTCTATGAATTTGGATATTTTGTACATTTCATATAAGTGGACTCATATAGAATATGACCTTTTGTGTATGGATTTTTTCATGTAGCATGACATTTTTCAGAGCTCATCTATTTTACAGCATGAATCAATCCTTCATCCCTTTTTATAGCTAAATGACATTGTAGTATTGATATGCCATACCACATCATATTTTGTTTATTTACTCATCAGTTGATAAAGAGTTGAGTTATTTCCTCTATTATAATAAGGCTGCTATGAAAATTCATATATAATTTTTTGCATAGATGTGTGTTTTCATTTATTTTGGGTTATACACTTAAAAGTAGACTTGTGGATCACAGGATAGCTTTCTGGTTAAGTTTTCAGGTACTGTCTACCTGTTTTTCTGAAGTGGCTGCACTAATTTACATTCCTATCAGCAAAGTATGAAGGTTCTAATCTGTCCACATCCTCCTTAACACTTGTTATTGTCTTTTTGATTATAGCCCTCCTAGTGAGTGTGAAATGGCACCTCATTGAGCTATTCTTTTGCATTTCCCTAATGACTAATGATGTTGAACATCTTTTCATGTGCTGATTGGTCATTTATCATTTTCTGGATGAATTATTTATTAAAATCTTTTACCCACTAAATGTTTTAGTCCTTTTATTGTTGAGTTTTAAGACTTCCTTTATATGATATTTGCAAATATTTTCTACCATTCTGCTGGTTGTCTTTTTATTTCCTTAATAGTGTCATGTGAAGCAAAACATTTTATATAATTGTGATGAAGTCCACTTTATTTTTATTATTATTACTATTTTGGGATTGCTTGTAAATTAGGTATCATATCTAAGTAAACATGATTTACTTAAGGTCACACAGATTTACACCCACAATATCATCTAAAAGTTTTATATTTTAACTCTTACATTTAGGTCTTTGATCCCTTTTATTTAATTTTTATGTATGATATAGAATTATAAGTTTTGCACCTTCATCCACTTCAGTTTTATAGATAATAATTGTTATGTTTTGTTAGTTTTATTCCAGATTTGATGTCCCTTAAGCTCATACCTTTGAGTGTATGACTTAGGGATAGGTCTAGACTTTGGAAAAGATAGGTCTTTCAACAATTCCATCTGGGTCTAGCAACAGTCCTTATAGCAAAGCTTGTTGATAAAAGTCTTATTCTCTTCCCAATTGCAGGGTATGCTCAATCAGGCTTGTAAGCTGATATAAATTATACTGTTTAATTATATGAGTGATCCAAAATAGAAGTTCTCTTTGGATTCTGTATAAGGCTCAGGGAATTCATCATCCCATCTCTGGCATTTAAAGCTAGCTTCCTAATGCAGTATAGAAACCAGAAAATTATGATGAGAGTAGTCATAGTTGTCAAAAAGAGTAGGCTGGAAAGGATTTGGAAGGTGGGTCAATAAATTAGACAATCATTAAAATTGTTTTGGCATAATTTTCACAATTTGCAAAGAGAAATTGTAGAAATCCGAAAAAGAGGGGGGAACCCCCACCAAATTTAAATAATGAATGTTATTTTTTAAATGTTGGCAGATTTCAATTAGGTAGCATATATTCATCGACGGGGTTTTGCTTCAATTTAACTTTTTCAAATTAGCATTTATTTCTGATAGGTCCTATTTTAAAAAAAATTAATGTTTTTTATTTAATTTTGAGAGACAGAGACAGCGGGAGCAGGGGAGGGTCAAAGAGAGAGGGAGACACAGAATCCGAAGCAGGCTCCAGGCTCTGAGCTAGCTGTCAGCATAGAGCCCAATGCGGGGCTCGAACCCACGAACCGAAATGTGAGATCACGACCTGAGTTGAAGCCAGTCACTTAACCGACTAAGCCTACCAAGTGTCCCCTGACATGTCCTATTTTTGGTCCATGGTGCCTGCAAAGATTTCTTGGGGAACCTAGAATTATTTCTTCAACATTTTACACGTTTTAAAAAAGAGAGATCTTGCCATTAAATCCAGGGTGGTGGTAGTGATGGTGGTGTCCATTGAATTCCCATCTAAAGGCACTAGTGCCTTGGCTATTTGGAGTACAGTAGACATCAGGCTCCAGTTATTCCACTTAGCAGGGGTGCTGACACCTCTGCACTGCGGCAGGACCTCAGCACTGCGACAAACTGTTGCGGTTGCGCAGCCAAAGTCGGAGCGGGGGTTTGCCGCGCATGCGCAGGTGGACCCGATGTGATTAGTGCTGCCGCAGTATCGCAAACACAGAGTGGACTGGTTGCCGGAGATGCCTGACGGTCTGTTCTGAGGAGCGGCTAGCAGCGCGATGGAGCGGGCCAGGTCAGCTCTGTGGATGTCTTCCCTTAGGGACAGCCTGGGAAATACTCAGTTTTGTCCATTCGGGTGTTACATGTTTGCCAAACTTGTAATACTGTATATACTGGGAATCCGGACCCTAATGTTCTTTGTTCTGGGGGAACTGAATGAAGGTTTGAGGCTTCATTGTACCTTCTCGGATGGTGTTCTGTCCATGTCATGGTTTGTCTTGGCTGGTATATAACACTCCACTCAGATTCTTTCTAGAGCGGCCCTTTGTCCTTGAGATTTGAGGCCATGACTACGGTTTGGGAGGGTACATTGTGATGGCAGTGGTGCGAAAGGCAGGGGAAGGTATAGTGGGATAAGATCAGTAAGGAGTCCACAATACCAAGGAGGGGGTGACAAGGTAGGGCATCTGGTAAAAGTGACAGTGGTATCTGGGGGTGAGTAGCATGGTAGCTACAATGGTGGTGGTAAGAAGGGGTCTTTGGGGGTGAGGTGTCCTAAGTCGTGAATTTAGCGATGGTGGCCGCCATGGCGGTGGTGGGAGGGGGCAGAAGGTGGGCTGTTCGTGATGTCTCTGGTAGTGAAGAGGACACCATGGTGACCACGCTGTTGGTTTGGGGGTCAGCGAGGTTGCCACTGTGGTAGTGATAATGGAGGGGATGAGAGGATTATCAGCAAGGTGATTTTGGTGGCCATGGTGGATCGGAGCAGCGAGTAACTGTCATGGTGGTGGTAGGGAGGGGCTGTGGTGGGATGAGGTGGCGAGGGTGGCTGCCAAGAGGGTGATACAAAGAGGGCGGCTCGTTGAAAGGGGCGACCCACCAGGATATATGATGTGTGGGGGCAGCGGGGCAGCCATGCTGTTGTTGATGGAAGGGGGACGATTGGGTCGTGGGGAGGATGGTGACGGTGGTGTGTGGGAGTTTTGGCCGAGTAGTCACCATGGTTGTGGTAGAGCAAGCACGTTAAGAGGGGGCAAAGAGGTGGAGGCAGTGGACAGGGATTCTGATGGCGGCCTGATACAGCAGCGAGTGGTCCACAGCTCTTAGCTCGAAGAGGGAGAACGTTCAGTTCTCTGACCCTAGACAGTCTTAAGAGTTTGCTGCTGCCCACCACTTACCTGAAGGGATGGCTGACGAAATGTTTGTCTATTATAATCCCTCGCTTTTGTGATTTTGGTGTAAAATTAGGGATATGGTGAGCAGAACTTGCTTTATGAATTTTGTGAGGGTCATGCAGATTCTGGGCTGTAATACTGCAGAGGCGTCTCTACTTTGCATTGATTTCCCTGCATTCGGACTAAGGTTTTCCAAAGTACGTTTGTGGTCTCTCAGTGATCCAGTGCCGCGTCACGACCATTGTGCGGCCCGCCAAAGATGGCTGCCACTGCAGATGTGCAATCTGCGCAGGCGCGACGGGTAGGGGGCAGCCACCCCCTCCCCCAGTACCGCAGTTGGGGGAGGGGTAGTTCATGCAGCTTTCCTGACTGGCAATTTCAGCCGCACCCTCCTCAAATCGCTGTGCGAAGGGGAGGAGGCAGGCAAGAGTGGGTAAATTCCCCCTCCCTAAAGTACTGCAGTACGGAAGGGTGCAAGATTTGGGGTGCGCAGGCGCAATACAGAAAACACGGTCTCGGCCCTGCAGTGGGGTGGGAACCAGAGGGGGGGGTTTGTGTGGAAACCTCCGTCTGGCGGGGATGGCTGCCACCCTGTTAACCTGTCCATTAGAATGACTGCTCCTCCTGTTGTGCTGCAGTGGGTGGAGGGAATGAGGATGAGGATTTGTTGAGCCTGTATCTTGCGGCCTCCACTTCCCCATAAGGCTGCTTCCAAGGAGAAAGGACAACGAGGCAAAGAAATTGTATATTCTTTGCCTGCTGGGACTGGCAGCCATGCTGTGCCCCTGCCTTTCTGTGGTGCAGGAGAAGGGAGAGATGGGGGCCTGGAGTGCAAGAAAGGCAAAGCCATATATGATTCATAGTACTACTGGTTCAGGAGATTTTATATCTGTTTGCTAACTTTTTAGAAAGGCCCATGTTTTCATTTTAACGGATTACCTAGGTTGTATTGTGAGCAATCTAATTGTTCTTAATATTTAGAGGGGATTCAGTAACCCTTTAAACAGCTCTCCTTTCTATAATATTTGATTTCCACTTTCCAGACTTGATCATTCTACACATGCAGCACCTTTAAGAGTGTGTCGGATTTCTTATCTCTGGATAGTCCTTTAGTGATGCTGCTTTTATAGACAATTTCCTTAAACTGGGCATCAGGCCTTCTCCAGGGTTCTTAGGAGCTTTGGTTTGCTCAAGAACAGAGGCCATCAGAAGAGTAGAATGCTATGTGGGTGTGAGTATTGGATTAGGGAATTCTTGCTCCGTTTGAATTTTAAAGTGATGCTTTTGATTCATCAGTTTTGAAGCTGGAGCTACAATGAAAATTTGGTATAATTAATAAAGTAAGTATTCTGTATTACATCTTTTGTGTGGGGCATTTTCAAGATACTGTTTTTCTTTGCAGGATTTTGATGGGCTTGCCTTTCTTTCTCTTTCTTTTCTTTTTTCTTTCTTTCTTTCTTTCTCTCTCTCTCTCTCTCTCTCTCTTTCTTTCTTTCCTTCCTTCCTTCTTTCCTTCTTTCCTTCTTTCCTTTCTTCATCTATCGCAAACAATTTGTCTGGTTATGCTGCTGAGTTGGAATGTAATTAAGGAAAATGTAAGCTTGTTGTGGAATCTTTTTGAGTAGTTTTAAAAATAGTAGAAGTCTGGAATTTTGTTGCTATTTTTTCCTACTTGTGTACACATACATACTGCATGAAAGAATTATATTTTGATTTAACTTCTGATCATTTTGGCTGTTGGCAAAATGAGCGTGTATTATCCTCGTCAGCCATTTTATAGTTTTTCACGCAGCCTCAGGATCTCAATATGGCGGATCCCTTTGGAAAGACCTCTGAGGTTTCAAGGTCTCTGCGCTGTCCATTGAATAATTGGCATAATACCAGGGCTTTTTGAAAATTATTTTGAAAATGATTAGGCCTTGTGAATCTTTCTGGGGTTTAAAGCAAGGAAACAGTCCAGGGACTGTTGTATTGCTATCTAGGGCAAAGTACTGTCTGGTTTGGGTTTATTCGGAGTTTATTTTGTATTAACTCGATTTGCCTAGTGCATCTGTCCAGTGTTTCTTTGCTGAAATACTTTCTGCATATGTGGTGATGATACATCTTTATTTCGCCCCTTTACTCTAAAAGTGCTCAGGTTTGTTTTTGAAAAATTACTCATTTAGGATGTCAGGGCCTCAAAATTAATTTATTTTTTTAAATTTGAGTTTAGTTGACACATAAAGCTGTATTAACTTCATATGGACAGTATAGTGATTCAATGACTATATGTTGTGCTGTATTCACAAATATAGTTATTGTCTGTCAAAATACAGTACTGTTAATTAAAATGGTATTGGCTTTCTCTGACTTGTTTCACCTAGGATTAATACCTTCTGGGTCCATCCATCTTGTCAAAAATGGCAAAATTTTATTTTTTATGGCTGAGTAATATTCATTATTTTAACATATGTTACATCTTCTTTATCCATTCATCTATGGGCAGATACTTAGCTGGTTGCTTTCATATCTTGGCTGTTATAAATAGTGCTGTAGTTAACGCAGGGGTGCATATGTCTTTTTGAATTAGTGCTTTTGTTTTTTCTGGGCAAAAATTCAGAAGTAGAATTCCTGGATCATAGGCTATTTGTTTTTAATTTTATGATGAAGTTATATACTGTTTTCCACTGTGATTGCACGTTTATATTTTCCCCCAAGACTGCATGAGTTGGTTTTTTTTTTTCACATTTTTGCTAACACTTCTTTCTAACCATTTTAACTTAGGTTTTGTTTGCATCTTCTTAATAAGTGGTGTTGAGCATCTTTTCATGTGTCTGTTGGCCCTCTATATATCTTTTAAAAAATGTTCCGTTCCTTTTCCAACTTTTAATTGATTATTTTATTATTCTTAATTTTTTTGGTATTGAGTTGTAGAAATTCTTTATATATTTTGGATATTACTCCCTTGTCAGGTATTTGCAAATATCTACTGAATGGGAATTCAGTAGGTTGTTTTGTTGATGTTGTCCTTTTCTGTGAAAAAGCTTTTTATTTGGGTGTAATCCCCATAGTTTAATCTTGTTTTTGTTTCCCTTGCCAGAGGAGAACCGTATAGAAAAAGTTGCTAAAGCCAATGTCCAAGAAATTACTGCTTATGTTTTCTCTGAGGAATTTTGTGGTTTCAGGTCTGGCATTTAGATCTTCAATCCATCTTGAATTTAATCCCTTTGACACTGCACTCTGTTGCTTAGGTATATTTTGGAAGAATCCTTGACGTAATCAGGACATGAGTATTATCTCAACATGACAGAGACTGAAATTGGATTTTATGGCTGGTCCCTTTTGCCCCTCCTCTTTTGTGGCCCAGAGCCAAGAAGCTTGAGTAAGAGTTGTTGATGATTAAGGTTGTCTCCTTCACTAACAAATGTTGGGTAAGGAAGTGATTTATTTTGCTTTCTAGTTCCTGAGTGCTGATGGCTTAGAATTTCCTTTTTGATGATTCCACAGGTTTTGGTTGAGAGGCACTCACTTTATTTATGTGAAGGTCTGTAGGCTGAGATGACCTAACATTTTCTTTTTGGTTTTATTTTTCATTCGTGAGATCTTAGTAGTTGAATTTTTATTAAGTTTTTTTTTCCTTGTTTTTTTTTAACGTGTATTCATTTTTGAGAGAGAGAGATGGAGTGTGAATGGGGGAGGGGTAGAAAGCGAGGGAGACACAGAATCCAAAGCAGGCTCCAGGCTCTGAGCTGTCTACACAGAGCCCAATGCAGGATTCAAACACCCAAACTTAAACATCATGATCTGAGCTGAAGTAGTATGCTTAACCGACTGTGTCACCCAGGTGCCCCTTTTTTGTAGGATATAAGGCATATTAAATATTTGACAAAATGTTTAGGCTACTGGGAAAAAGTGTGATCTGATCACTTTTTGCTTTTCGGTGTATTTCCAAATTAGTATAATTTTTTTAATGAAAATAATTTTGGAGCAAAAATATTAACATGGACACAGAACTTTTTCCCTTTATTTTTATTTTTTGAGTAAGTTCTATGCCTAACATGGAACTTGAACTCACAACCCTGAAATCAGGAGTATGCTTGGCATACTCTACCAGTTGAACCAACTAAGTTTCCCTACTTTTTTTCTTAGCGTTAAATGATTATTTTCTGAAAGCTGGTTTCTAGGTTGGGAATGCAGTAGGAAGATTATACATTCGTAACACACATACACATATTTAGAACAAACTTCTAATGTTATCAAATAAAGCCACTGATAGATGATTTTACAGGTAGCTTTAAAAATGGATTCAGAAAATTGAATAATTATGTTTTCTGGTTCTTTTCTCAGATGAACTCAGATCCTTTCATACTGACGAACTGGTATGAAGGGATAAAGGAACTAAAGATTTTCATTTGTAAAATTTTTTTGGTGATGGAGTATTCTCAATTGTACTATTAGGTTAGTCATAATTGATGGTCCATGACCTAGAAGTTCATAATAGTTCTTATTATATCATTTTAATATAATATTGTATTAAATATATTTGTGAAGCCATGTTTCATCAGTAAATACTTAGTTCCTTTTTGGGACTGAATGACACTTCATCATATTGAATATACCATACCACATCATATTTTGTTTATCCATTTTTTTGTTGGTTGTGCTTTGGATTGTTTCTACTTTTTGGCTCTTATGATTAATACTGCTAGGGACATTCTGACTCAAGTTAATGTTTTTTATTTCACTCTCTAGGAGTGCAGTTGCTGTGTCAAATGTTAACTATTATTGTTCACAATTTTAGGAAGTGCCAGAGACTGCACCATTTCACTTTCCCACTAGCAAGTTCTCCATCTCCTCCACTCCTGAGGTGTGACGTGGTGTGTTTGTAGTATATTTTCCTGTGCTAATGTAAATTTGTATATCTTTGGAAAGCAGTCTGTTATAATCTTTCACCCATTTTGAAGTGGAATTCTTTTTATCAAATTATATACTTTTATCATTAAAAAATCTGATATACAGATGTGATTTTTAAATGATTTCTATTGCTTGGTTAGAACTTTAAAGTTTTTGAAGTGATAAAACAACTTGGGTTTACTGTAAAACTATTTTATTGGGTTAATTTGGTTCTAACATGAATTCTAAAATAGCAAGAGTTCCGAGAATTAGCTTTTGGGCTGTTTCCTTTGAATCCTGCCTTTGAAATAATTATGTTGCATGACTTTTGTAAAATGTTTTTCCTTCTATCATTTCTGCCTCAGTATTTTTAACGCAAAACCTGAGAGACTATTGAATACTGAAAAGGAACCTAGGGTTAAAGGGGAAGGGGGTAGGGGAAGGAAGGTGGTGGTAATGGAGGAGGGCACTTGTGGGGAAGAGCACTGGGTGTTATATGGAAACCAATTCGACAATTCGACAAATTGCTGTTTTAGGAGTGATTCTTATAGTTTCTATCATGGACTTCCAGGTGCAAGATTTCATGCTCAGAGCCATTGAACAGCCATTTTGCTGTTCTGCAAATCATAAGATGGTGGTAGCTATACTGGTTTTACATATTCATTTTTTGCGGAAACATTCCTTTTATCTCTTATTTTGCAAATCCTAGGAAAACAACATTTGCATAGGAGGTTGCTTAAGTAGAGATTTTGTATTTTCAACTTTATGCTTTATTTCATTCTACTGTAGGATTTGTCCTAATAATATATTTTCAGACTAGTTTTGAAATGAACATTGCTATTTTTTCAGGATTATGTAAGTATGGGTAGTGAGTAGGTCAATGTATAGAAATGGTTCTGTGAATGTAATGTTTTAATCTATATATGTAAAAAATAAGTGGAAATAAATATTTTTGCTTAACTGGTATCGTCCCCCACCATTCCTTGTCCAGTTTTCTGATGTTAAGGAGTTTTTAAAGGGGGAAAGTGGCTTTAGGATATATCCTAATTGTTGGAGGATATTCTAATATTTAAATTTTGTCTTGTTTATTTTCCCCCATTTTTATTAAGATACAATTGATGTACCTTACTATTGAACCTTTTTTTTTTTTGAGAGGGAGAGAAGGAGGGAGAGAGAGTGGGGGAAGGGGCAGAAGGAGGGGGATACAGAGGACCCAAGTGCTTGGGGCTCTATTCTGACAGCAGAGAGCCTGATGTAGGTCTTGAACTCATGAACCATGAGAGATCATGACATGAGATGAAGTCAGATGCTTAACCAACTGAGGCACCTAGCCACCCCACTACTGTACCTTATTTTTTTTTTAATGTTTTATTTATTCTTGAGAGAGAGAGAGAGACATACACAGGGCATGAGCGGGGAAGACGAGCAAGAGAGGGACACAGAATCTGAAGCAGACTCCAGGTTCCAAGCTGTTCAGCACAGAGCCCAGCATGAGGCTCAAACTCACAAGCCATGAGATCATGAGTTAATTACCTGAGTCAGATGCTGAACCAACTGAGCCACCCAGGCATCTCTACTATACCTTGTTTTAATTAGATTACAAGCACTTTAACATCTCCATTATATAAAATACAGCTTTAACTACAGCCTTTATTTATGTAAATGGTTATTTTAAAGTTGTTGAAGTCTATCAAATAAATTCCCCTTTCTGTTTCAGGGACCGCTTACACCTGAGACGGACTACGGAACAGCACATACCAGAAGTGGAAGTCCAAGTCAAACGTAGAAGGACAGCCTCACTGAGCAACCAAGAGTGAGTGCATTCTGGGTTGAGAACCAATTTTGGTCAGAATTCTTTTTCAAATCAGAACAAAGTATAATGCAGTGAGGGTGTACTGAAATGAATTTATTACTTAATGAAAGAAACCTAGGACTGTAACATAGAAGATATAGCAAAATGGTTAAATTATGTAGTACTAATTTCTGTTAAAAAATTAATAAGTTGCATTTTTTTATCTCATGTGTATGTGGGTTATATCTTCATAAAATTCTACATATTTCAACTTCGATATTTAAATTATGCTTGTTTTATTTATGTTGTTACTAAACCGTATCTCTGTTTCACAAAATGTACTATGCATTTGATGGAATGCAATATTCAGATTTTTATTTTTGGTTAATGGATACATCCAATTAAAAATTTGAAATGTATGCAGCACCTGGATGGCTCACTTGGTTAAGCATCCGACTTTTCTCAGGTCATGATCTTGTAGTTTGTGAGTTTGAGCCTTATGTTGGGTTCTGTACTGAGAGCTCAGAGACTGGAACATGCTTCAGATTCTGTGTCTCCCTCTCTCTGTCTTTCCCCCAACTCACACTCTTGTCTCTGTCTCTCTCAAAAATAAATAAATATTATTATCTTTTTAAATTTTGAAATGTGTACATTTTTTCCCTTTTCATAGTTAAGATATTTATACGTAGATACACTTTTAAATTTAGATTCTAGAAGGAGGATTTTAATACAATATGTCAACATTTTTAATGACTTGATAACATATTGAGTATTTATTGGAACTTGTATTTTGTTATCATTATAAATCTTGACAGTATCAGTGGGTAGCATTTTTTTCCTCTTTACCAAAGCTGTTTTATTTGGTTATTTTTCACAATTACAAGTAATAAAAATACATGAGTAGTCTCTTTATAAAACATGTAACTTTGAGATAGAGAGGATTCACTTCAACGTATCATCAATTCTTACTCCTTCCCTTTTTGGAGATAATCCAGGAAGTATGTAGATGTCTATACCTCTAGAGCTTTTCCTATTTATTCATGGTGTATACACACATGGTAGGGAGAGGAGGGAGGCATACTTGTGATTTGTTTGCCTACATATGTAAGATTTATTGTTCTGCAACAATATGTCTTGGGAATCTTTCTATGTGAATCCATATAAATCTACCTTATTTTATGAAGTTTAGACTGTGGGTGGTATAATAACATAATAAAATTCATAATTAATTTATACTTAGGGTGCTTGCATTTCTTAGTGATTATAAACAAATATAAAGGCAGGCAATTTGAAAGTTGATACTCAATTATTATTTACATTTTATTTCTGCCTCAAATGTAAGGCTTTTTAAAAAAATATTAATGTTTATTTAGTTTTGAGAGAGAGACTGAGCATGAATGGGGGAGAGGCAGAAAGAGGGAGACACAGACTCTGAAGCAAGCTCCAGGCTCTGAGCTATCAGTAGAGAGCCTGAAGTGGGCCTTGAACCCATGCACTGTGAGATCATGACCTGAGCTGAAGTCAGATGCTTACTGGTACCCGTGTAAGGCTTTTTTCTTTTCTTTTTTAAAGCTGGTGTAAATTGATGGTAGCATTTGGTCTCCTATTTTTGTTATTTGCACATTTTACATGGAGGAAAATTGCAATATATTTTTGCTTGCACATTTTAAATCACTGGTGAAGCTAATGATTTCCCCATTTTCCCTGTTTATTTTATTTATTATTCTTGAGCTCATTATTTTATTACATTTTTATTTGGGGAATTACTTTGAAAAGAAATATTTCATGAATGAATATATAATTTTTCCTTTATAGTAGACTTTTTGCCATGTTATTTTTCTCTTGTAATGTCTTTTGTAACTTCAAAGTTTTTAAAGTGACATTAAAAAAAATTTTTTTTAAGTTTATTTGAGTGAGATGGAGACAATGCAGGTGGGGGACGGGCAGAGAGAGGGAGAAAGGGAATTCCAAGCAGACTCCATGCTGCTTGTACAGAGCCAATGAGGGGCTCGAACTCTCAAAACCATGAGATGATGATCTGAGCTAATGCCAAGAGTTGGACACTTAACCAGCTGAGCCACCCAGACACCCTGAAAAGTGACATTTCCCCCCAGAGTTCCTAGAAGTATTTGAGATTGTGGTGGTGGTATGGGAGGTTTCTTGAGGAGAATCTTTTGTTGGTGGGTTATGCTTCTATCATACATATTATATTTTGTTAGAGTCATTATCATTATAGGATCAGTGTGGACCAGCATAACAGGCAAAGTCATCCTCATCTTTCAGCATTCTTTAGGTGTCATTTTCTTGTCCACATCTTTGGAAACATATTGTTGCTTTCAAAGAAGTAACTTCATTTCTTCACTTCTGTATGTATTTTATAAATAGTATAGGGTGCTAAAATGGAGGAGGGGTTTTGGGTTACGGAAATAGTGTAATTACCCAAGTCATCTCTCTCTACTTGAGAGTGTGTGATGATGGGGATGGGTTTAGCAGTATTGATCTTCTATAAGCTTGCTACATATGCTCAGGATTCTCTCAGGATTGGGATATTTGATAGTTATACTCTGTTTATTTTAATGATAATCTATCAATATTAAACCTTTTGCCAAAATAAAAGTCAGTATTTCTGAGAAATTGTGTGTATTCCAGTTCTAATGGTTAATAAAGGATTGTTATTCATGTTGCATCCAAGATTCAAAACAAAACTGAGTAAAAACCAAAGCATTGAAGACAGAACATCCCACAGACCAACTACAACTGTTAATTAGAAGCTCATTGGGGTGCCTGGGTGGCTCAGTCGGTTGGGCCTCCGACTTCGGCTCAGGTCAGATCTCACGCTCGTGGGTTCGAGCCCCGCGTCGGGCTCTGTGCTGACAGCCAGCTCAGAGCCTGGAGCCTGCTTCCGGTTCTGTGCCTCCTTCTCTCTCTGCCCCTCCCCCTCTCATGCTCTGTCTCTCTCTGTATCAAAAATAAATAAAACATTACAAAAAATTAAAAAAAAAAAGAAGCTCATTGATGTGTACTCCTGGAATTTATGGTCAGTTTGTGTTCCAATAGATCTATCAAGTAAATCAGTTTTGGATTTTGGGGCTGGAGAAAGTCTTTCTTATTTCTTGATGTATTGCAAATAAGAGAGAATTTGGAGATTGGGACTGGAGAGTCTTCTGTAGAGACAATTTTCTGTGCCCTTTCAGATATCTTTTTAAATTTATACTCAGGGTGGGGGCGCCTGGGTGGCTCAGTCTCTTTGATTGTCCAACTTCGGCTCAGGTCATGATTTCATGGTTCATGGGTTCAAGCCCCATGTCGGGCTCTGTGCTGACCGCTAGCTTGGAGCCTGGAGCCTGCTTCAGATTCTGTGACTCTTTCTTTCTCTGTCCCTTCCCTGTTCACTCTCTCTCTGTCTCTCAAAAATAAATGTAAAAAAATATAAAAAATAAGTTTATAGTCTGCATTTCATGAAGTAAATGTTATATGTACTGCATTTTATTTTCTCAGTTTTACCTTAGTCTTTAGTTGGGTTTCAGGTTAAACTTAAAAGGGAACCCCCAATAGGAGTTTAAAGAAGCAAAAACAACAACAAAAAATTTTTTTGGCTGAAACACTTTTTAGAAGCCTAATAGGTGAGAGACTTAATTGCGATTTGGTAATGAAAGGATTGGAACTGAGCATTCCCAGATAAAGACTTAATTATTCATTGATTTTAATGGGACTGTTCTTTAAATTCATTTTTGAGAGACAGAGATAGCACAAGCAGGAGAGGGTCAGAGAGAGAGGGAGACATTGAATTTCTAGGCCACCTGAACTTCGAAACAGCTAGATACAATTTAAGGTTTCCATTATCTCCTCAGGCTCTGTAATTTGTTAGAGTAATTCACAGAACTCAAGAAAGCACTATACTTACTATTATGTTTACTGTATGGGATTCAAATCAGGATAAGCCAAAGGAAGAGACTCCTAGGACAAGATCTGTAATGTCCATGTCTTTAGGATGTAATACTGTCTCAGCACAATCAGTGTATGGGTCACCAACCCAGAAGCTCCCCAGAACTTTGGGTGCCTTGTAGAGGTTTTATTAGAGTTTCCTGTACTTGAAAAGATTGAATAATTGGCCATATGATTGAAGTCCATCTCACTTGATGCCATCCCTTTCCAAGTGGTCAAGCTCAAAGGCCCAACACTCTAATCACATGGTTGGTCTTTGTGCCTTGGCCAGCCCTTATCCTGAATTTTCTTGTTAGCATTAATTCATGTGTGATCCAAGGGGCCCACCATGAATAATGAAGAACTACAATCAGTTGGTAAATTCAAGGATTCTCAGGAAGCATGAACAAAAGTTAACCCAATTCTTAACTGTATAACAGAATGTTTAAAATGTTATTTGAAGACTGGGGCACCTGGGTGGCTCAGTTGGTTAAGTGTCTGGCTTTGGCTTAGGTCATGATCTCACGGTTCAGGAGTTCAAGCACCAGATCAGGCTCTCTGTTGACAGCTCAGAGCCTGTGGCCTGCTTGGCATTCTGTGTCTCCCTCTCTCTGCCCTTCTCCCCGACATACTCTGATTCAAAAATAAATACAAAACATTAAAACATTTAAAAAATATGTTATTTAAAAACTGGAAAATAATGGAATACCTTTTGTCAAACCCATTTCCAAATCTGTTATGGAATAGTTATATATATATATACATATATATATACACACACACACACACACATACATACATATACATATATACATAAATACACATAAATATCATACACACACACACTTAGTTAGGGAAGATTTCTGGTGATTACTTTTTATGCTAGTTTTGTTAGCCAATAACACTTTGTACATTTCTTCATCATTCTCAGAATCAGGTTCACAACCTGATTACTGATCTATAGGGGTATGTTAAGGGCTTTTCTATGGAATTTCCTTCTGACCAATAGGTAGGTAGTTTACAGTTTGAGAGTCTAAAGAGTCTGGGCCCTGGTAGTTCCTTGTTTCAGGCGGTTGCTCCTTAGGAGTATGAGTATGGATGACAGTCTTTAACGTCTCCTGGAAATGGCTTAGCAAATGCCCCACTCCTCTTATTAGGGGTTAAAGAATTGTTTCCAGATAGGATTGGAAAGCGAGTAATGGATATGGTACTGATGGTATTTCCACAGTATTTTTTAATGTTTATTTATTTAATTTTGAGAGAGAGAGCGAGCAAGAGCGAATGAGCGAATGAGCATGAATGGGGAAGGGGCAGAGAGAAAGGGAGACAAAGAATCTGAAGCAGGCTCTGTGCTATCAACTAGGCTCTGTGCCCCAATGTGGGGCTCATACTCCTGAACCATGAGATCATTACCTGAGCCAAAACGAAGAGTAGAACGCTCAACTTACTAAGCTATTCAGGTACTCAAATACAGGGCTTTTTAAACCACAAGAACTTTAATTCCTTGAGTAGTATCCTATTTATCCAAAGTGGTAGTATCCTTTTACTTACACATTCCCGTGTATAGAGACTCCTGTTTCTTCTTAATAGTCTTCTCATAAGGTAATGCCATGCTTTGACTCTAATTGGGGATTTTTTTTAATGTAAAGGTCTCCACATTTTCTTTTGTATTGTTATCCATATAAGACATTTTCTTTTCATTTATATTTATTTATATGTATTGTGCTCTTGTCATAGGTGTCAGCTCTACCCAAGACGATCTCAGCAGCAGCAAGTACCTGTAGTGGATTTCCAGGCGGAACTGAGACAGGCATTCTTAGCAGAGACACCAAGAGGTGGTTAAAGCAGTATTGGAACATCCAGGTTAGCTGATTTCCAAGTGAAAAACCAAGGTAGAGCTGATACAGTCATGGTTTGGAATAAAATATGTTTGGAGGTCACTTTAGTTATTTGGGTTATGTTAAAATGCTAAGCAAAATAAGTCAGGCAGAGAAAGATAGATATCATATGTTTGCATTCATTGGTCTAACAGGAGAGACCTGGCAGGGGACCATGGGGAGAGGAAGGGGGAAAGAGAGCAGGGAAGAGTGAGGGACACAGATCAAGGGAGACTACTGAATACTGAAAAGAAACCATGGACTGAAGGGGGAGGGGGAGGGAGGGAGGGGGTGATGGTCATGGTGGGGGGCACTTGTGGGGAGAAGCACTGGGTGTTACATGGAAACCAATTTGACAATAAACTATAATAAATTTAAAAAAATTTTTCCTAAAAAATTTCATATTATAAGCACATTGCAGAAAGGTTAAAAATGTAAAAGCAATAGGATCATGACATTTTTACCTTGATTTCTTACTTTCCCAGTTATACATGCTTTTTAAGTAGTTTTATTCATAGCTAAATTCTTTTGATTTTCAAATTAACCTTATAAGAACATACTTCATTATAAATGACTGCTGAATACCTGTGAATCAATGTTTTGTAATTACTTATTGTGAGAAACTTCATCTTTTTCCTGGTGGTCTTAATAAAGTTTCAGTGGACTGCTTAGCATAACGTATCAGATAGAATTATTTTCTCAGATACGTAGATATGAAAATAAATTGTATCAGAATATAACCCTTAGGGTACATTTTTAAAACTGTATTACGAAGTGTTAGTCTCTTTTGCCTTGAAAAAAATGAGTGCCTGGTGATGCTAACACTTTTACCTGCATTGGTTTTAATTACATATCATTTGTGCCTACTGAGTTATAAACATACATCACATTCTTAATCAGATAAGCTAAATATTTTCCCGTGCATATTTGATAACTATTGCTTCTTCGTTTTTTTTTTCACTTTTTTTCCAACAGAGTATTTGAATCAGCTGACAGTGTATTTGATTCAGCTGACAATGTAATAAAAATATTATCCATGATTTTTTTTCACTCCGAGGTAGATTTATTTACAGTCTTTCTTTCTGTGTTTTATATGACTTTTTTTTATTTTGAGATTTATCAAAAGGGTTTAGTACACTTTTTAGAAACTAGGAGAGAAAGGGAACTTTTGGATGAATTTTTTTCTAGATTTTCTTTATTTCTGTTTTAATGTATTATCCCTCAACTCAAATTAATTGGGCTTGTTTATAGCTACTATTTTGACTTTTAAAGTAAAAGAGAAAAAAAAGGTAAGTTTTCTCAAAAAAATTCTCCCCTGCTAAATACCCCTTTTTTATTAATTTTTTTATTTTTGAGAGAGAGAGAGAGAGTATGAGGGGAAGGAGCAGGGAGAGGGACACAGAATCCGAAGCAGGTTGCAGGCTCTGAACTGTTAGCACAGAGCCCTAGGTGGGGCTCAAACCCATAAACTGTGGGATCATGACCTGAGCCACAGTCAGATGCTTAACTGACTGAGCCACCCAACCCCCACTGCTGAATCCTTTACTCAGCATTTTCCAGTAATAACCTGGAATTGATTGCAAGGCAGTGTAATGGATTCAGGCAATAGAATCTGATCATTGTCCTCAGCTGTTTTCAGAGTGGGGCCATTTTTAAATTACTCGCAACAATTGATTTTTTTTTAACCTGAAATCTTTTGTGTTTTCAGTGCATTTCATATACACTTATAAGTTACTGAATATAATTATATTTATTTACATGAGCCTCAAACTTAAACCTCAGGATCAAGAGTCACATGCTCTATTGACTGAGCCAGCCACACACCCCTGCTGCGTAAATCCTACATTATGACCTGCAAATATAATCATGTAATTTTCTGATACTATGTTTGAGTCTAGTCTCAAGTAATAGTTAAACAGCACTGGTTACTAGGATTATTGTAGAGCAGGGATTGTTAAAGTATCTGACCCACTCACTGTTTTTGTAAAAAGAAAAAAATTATTGACACACAACAAAGTCCTTGTATTTATGTATGGTCTGTGGCTGTGTTTGGAACTACAGCAGCAGAGTGGAGTAGTTGTAAAAGATTAAATGGCAGACAAATGCTCTTAAAAGAATGTTGACTGGCATCTTAGAGAACCACATTCAAAGACGAAAACACCAGGTTAGGACAATGGGTGAGTGGTGATGTTATAGAATGTTGTAAAGGAAAAGGAGTTATATAGGAAGGAGTGTATATAAATGAAGTAAACATTAAGGGTAGAGAATCCAATGAATTTCTGTGATGAGGGCCAAATTTAACAATTATATCTAAAGAATAAATGTAGATGGGTAGGCTTTTAAAGATATATTAACAATTAATTAATAGGTTTCTTTTTTTCCCTATAAAAATCTAAAGCATCCAAGTGATAGACAAGAAAAATGTGAAAGTAAACCAAAAGTTTTAAAACGCATGTTTGAAACCTACCATAAAGTTGAATTTTCTTTCATTTTGCCTGTTTTTTTCAGTTGAAATCATGCTTGTAACAAATTTTTTGTATTCACTTAAATGTATATCATTAATGTTTCTTCATTTTATTAGTCCTCATAATTATCATTTGTGATGAATAAATGATAGTTCATTCATTATTTACTTTTCCCTTGTACTTGTTTTTTATTCTAGTTTGCTATGCTGTTATAAATATTAGTTTTATTTTTTTAACATATATTTGGTATGTTAAATTCATTAGGATAGAAGTCAATTGTGGACGGCAGGGTATAAATGTTAATATGACTCTTAAATGTTCTGTTCCATTGCTTTCCGACATCATAAGCATTGTTGATTGCCATTGAGAACAATTACTACTAGTGCTAGTTTCTCAGTACCATTTCTGGTGTCTTTTTTTTTCTTTGATAAATAAAGTTCCAAAAGAAAATTGTGTGTGTGTGTGTGTGTGTGTGTGTGTGTGTGTGGTTTTAACTGGCGATGCTTTCTGAATGAATATTTTCCATTTATTTGTGTTATCTCCTTTTACTTGTTAAACTTTTTTGTACATTTTTCTGTGAAAGGTGTGCTATTTTACCTGGTTTGAGCACTAATGCATTACTATTATTATATGATTTCTTATTTGTTTTATGTGACTTGGCTAGGTTTGAGCATCTTTTTTTTCATGTTTGTTTATTTTTGAGAGACAGAGCACAGGCAGGGGAGGGGAAGAGAGAGAGAGGGAGACACAGAATCCAAGGCAGGCTGCAGGCTCTCAGCTGTCAGCACAGAGCCCGATGGTGGAGTTCAAACCCATGAACCATGAGATCATGACCTGAGCTGAAGTTGGACGCTTTGCTGACTGAGGCCTCGAGGTGCCCCAAACATCTTACCTTTTCACGTATTTTTTTAAAGTTTTAGCATTTGAAAAGTTCCCAAAAGATTGAGAGTCTCCCAAAAGTTTCAGAACTTGTCCAATGAAAAATCTTAAAATTTTTTGAGTCAGGGATTTTGGCCATTCATTTACTTATATGCCTTTTGATGTAAGGAGCTTCATCATAACTGCTAATTCATCAGTGCAGTGTGATTTCACTACTCTTTTACTTTTCATGAGACATTTTGCTGTCATTTGTTGTGGAGATACATTTGATCAATCTCCAAATTAATACATCCTTTTCTTCTTACAAAGATTCATAATAATGATGTACTAAAATTAGGGATAAGAGATAAACTGTTTTATGTCAAGTCCTATTCATTAAGGGAAGTCTTTCTTAACCACTCCAGCCAACCACTTTTCTGAGTTGTGAGTAGTGTATATGTATATTTTATTTTATGAAATATATCTCATGTCATATAAAATAATTTTACATCATATTACATGTCCATGTCCCCAGTTCTCTAGGTCTCCAGTTCTTTTTTTAAAGATATTTTTGGAAGTCAATATTTATTTTTTGTTATAGTGTTTGTTTATTTTGGAGAGAGAACACATGCACATGAGCTGGGGAGGTGAGGAGAGAGGAGGTTAACAGGATCCAAAGCAGGCTCTGTGCTGGCAGCAGAGACCCTGATGCAGGGTTCAAATTAACAAACTGTAAGACATGATCTGAGCTGATGTAGGATGCTTGACAGAAGTGACCCACCCATGTGCCCCTCCAGCTCCTTAGTTTGTGACTCCTATTTCGAGGTCCATTTTTATACTTGATATCTGGTTAACAACATATAGTTGTGGAAGGAGTTTGGATACTCAAACAGGTTAGCTGATGGACAGATGCAGGACTGACTGGCTTTTTCTTTATTCTCCTGCTATACAGTTGTTTAAATTTGTTGGTTTCTTACAGCTAAAGTAAAACTTAGGGCTGGTAGTTGTGTGTTCATTGAAATATCAGGTGGGACAGAATATTTTTGACTGAGGCAACAGGAAAATCTGTATGCTCAAATCTTTTTTGCATCTGAAGGTAAAGTTTTGTTTTAAATTTTAAATTTTTACAGGAGAGATGACTAACTACAAATTTACCTTAAATGCACACTAGATGCTGATTTCCATTATATTTATCCTTACATAAGATAACTTTCTGTGGTTTCATTTTTTCCCTTAAATGAAATCTTGAAATCTAGCCCTAACATTTAAAAAAATTTTTTCTAATAATGACTGTCTCGTGGCTCAGTATTCGGTAGTTTGTCTCCATTGTTGATGGTAAAAAGGGTAGGATCCAGTAATAGTGTCTTGTTGAATGGTTAGCTTTTTTCATTGTACCAACAGTGATACAAAAAGCAGGGTTACAAACTTCTTACATTATTGAAAGATTCTGACATTTTTTTACATTTTAAAACCAACTTTACTCATGTGTAGGTATAAACCATAAAAATATCACCTAAATTTTCTAAAATTTACTTTTGCAGCCATTGCCAGGAACTTTTAGGACTTCCAATTTCCAATGTAAGATCCTTCATGCTCATTTACATACATTTTATGTTTCTACCCCCAACTTCAGATTACCACTTAATTTTACTTTCTGTACATGATTTACTTTCTGTTACTATGGATTGCTGAAGATTTAAAATCTTAGTAGATATAAAAATATGACAATATCTAATGATTAAAAATAAAAAAATTATAAGTATTCTTGGATTTAGACTCTGCTTTATAGATAATCCTGTCAGAATTCAGAACATATATATTATAGACCATAAATTACTCCTGTGAGTTTTGGTTACAAACTACATTGATTTGGGAAGGGGAGGGCATGTCAGTCTGCTGATTTGAATAGCTCTTTTGAGATCATTACATGTCACTTTTATGCAAAACATTATGTCATATACAAAGGTTGGCTTCTATAAAAGGGGGTATTCTTGATGTCATTGTATCTTTGAAGACCTACTTTGGGTAGATGGGAAGAAGAGCCAAGTTTATAGATAATTATAGTCATGATGAATGTTGAAGTATGGACAGAGTTAAGGATGTATAGGCAGAAAGTATTTAAGAAAATGTACAAAAAGTGCTTAGTAGTTTGCATTTGGAGAACAAAGTTTATAAGATATTCTGAATGTTATCAAGAATTTATTTTTTAGACAGTTTGAAACTCCAAAGTTCTTGTAATGTATTTAACTGCCATCAAATGTTTGTCATTATAGGGAAACCTCTTTTCTACATCTTACCTACTTTTATTGAATTTTTTCTTTCATACCATTCTGTTCTCTTTTGATCTAGTGTCATAGTTCCACATGGAAAACTATATCGTCAAAACATTTCTTTCACCTTATTGTTTTGATGTTTTAGTTCACAACCACTAATTTTGATGATTTTATTTTCTTATAAAGCACAGGATTCGTAATCTTCTGAACCAGTATACTTTGCTGTTTGCAAAGTGTCTCTATTGAAAACACAAAACAAGTTTACTAGAAATGTTTATATTATTAAGAGTAAAATTATGCCAGATTTTGTTTATTATACTAGGCTACTTTTTTGCATAATGCTAAATTCCCATTCAAGAGTAATATTATTTGTGTTTGCATTTTAAATAAGTATAATTAGTAGTTTGAGACTCTTTTCCAGTTTTGACTTGATTTGATTGCCAAAATCTAAGCATCTTTCTTAATATATTGGGAAAAATGATAATACTGTTATAATGCATGTTCTTTTGAATGCTAAAAAAATTACCTATATATCCATATAAGCAAGTATTCAGTTGTTTTTGTTTAGTTTTTACATACAAAGTCCTAAGTAGGTATATGATAGTGCATTTGGTTCTTGGTAAATGAATATCATTTAGAATTACCTTGAAGGGGTTTCGGCAGGGTCATAGAGTGGGGCATTGAGGTTGAAAACCTTTAGGTGGCTTAGCTAAGAAGCAAAAATTTTAACTGATTTAGGAGAATAATTCAGATGGCTGTGAAGCTTAAGGATATTGTCAAAATTTTGAAGTTGAGATGATAGGTTAACTTAGGACCAGAGAACGAAGCACCACCTATTGTAAGGATGGAAAAAGAAAACACTACATTTTTGGAATGGAAATTGAAAGTGATTTTTAGACATTTAAAAATATCTGTATAATATAAAAGTTTAGTAAACATTGTCAATTTTACGTGTGTAAAATGTGGAAGTTAAGGTGAAGGAGTGGTGAAATTTGGTATTCCTGTGGTGGGTATGGAACATGGGAGGTGTTTTTATTTTAAATATATCTGTTATGGTGATTTTCATGCAAAATTGTCTGCCTGTTTTTAAACATGGTAGATTGCAGTGCAGCTAGATCCTGCTTTCCTCTGCAGGCTCCATCTACTGTTTGAAGCTTCTGCCCCAAGCTTGCATTGTTTGTAAGAGAACCTGCGTCATACCTTTATCTGTAGCCTTCCCTTAGGTATTAAGGATCCTGAAACCTTTCTTTGGACATTGGATTTGGTGGAACAGCAACCATGGTAAGATGTATCTTAAGGCAGAGGGCAAAAAGCTACTGGAAGGGCCCAACATTTGCCAGAGTGTGGGGTGTCTTTGTGTTTTTGATGTTAGAAACAAGAAATCAATCTTTAGAGATAGTGTCTCATTGTATGGGATATCAACTGAAGAAGAGATATGACCCTTGTCCTATTTTAGTGATAAGATAGTTTGGAAAACATATATATTTTTTAGTTGATCTAATTATTTTGAGAGTCAGAGTGAGCAGTAGGGGCAGACAGGGAGAGAGAATCCCAAGCAGGCCCTGTGCAGAGCCTGAAGTGTGGCTCAGCACCACACCCCTTGAAATCATGACATGATACTGGAGTTGGACTTGAGCCACCCAGGCACCCTAGTTTGGGAAACATCTTAAGAAGGATCTTATATGTGAGAAAATACATAAGGGAATTTTGGTCATGATTTACCATAATAAGGGACCATCCTGCAGGTAGAGGATCCTTATTTAGGTTACAATAAAGTCTACTTTGAAAATGGAGGGATTTAAGACCTTGGCCTTAGGTAATATGCACATAATAAGCAGTTTGTAGAGAGATATAGCATCCTAATCCATTTTGTGGTTTTGTTAAAGTTTAGGTAGTTGAGAACATGTATTCCCAACAGAAAGACTATCCTAAAGGCAGCAAAAATTGATTTTGAGAAGTGGAAATAATATTTGATTTTACAATGGCTTGAGGTCTTCCAAAGGACCAAAGAATATAAATAGAGATACAGTATTATACCATTCAAATATTTTAGTGGAGTGGGTGATTTAGGATAAAATTAGTAAAATTTTAGAGAGAGAAAGAGTGCATGTGTACTCCACAAGTGATGGAGGGGCAGACAATCCATCAATCTCTCTTTTTAGGTGTATGGATTAGTGGCCTACATATTTTTATTTATTTATTGTGAGAGAGGAGGGGGGAGAGACAGAGAATCCCAAGCAGGCTCTGCTTGATCAGCTCAGAGCTCGATTTGGGTCTCAACCATGAGATCATGACCTGAGCAGAAATCTGGAATTGGACACTTAACCAACTGAGCCACCCAGGTGCACAGAGAGAGAGAGGGAGAATTTTTTTAGATTTTTATTTATTTATTTTGAGAGAAAGTGAGAGCAAGTAGGGGAGGGGTAGAGAGAAGGAGAGAATACCAAGCAGGCTCTGCACTGTCAGTGCAGCGCCCAATGTGAGGCTTAAACTCACAATGGTGAGATCATGACCTGACACTCAACTGAGTCACCCAGTTGCCCCATGATAAAAATATTTGCAAAAAGTGCCTTAGTATGATAAATTGATCCAAAACAAGTTTGAGAAACACTGATCCAAGTTCTGAGTGAGAGAAGATACAGGGTGTGATATAACTAGGACAGAGGCCTTTGGGAAACTAAATAGTGGTTTGTATTTACATTGGGTTGTTGGGAGTTAGAAAGTTTTTAATGGAGGTAGCAATTTCCCACTGTTTGGCTAGGTGTCTAGGGGAAAAGAAATAGTTCACAGGGTCAAGTGTTTTGAAGGAGGGTGGGATTTGGGATTAGAATTGGTAAAGGAGAAGAATCAGAATGATAGAATGCAAAAATGAAACTAGATTTGTGAAACTGTTGGGGGAAGAAATAGGATGATGGGAAACTGCATAGTCATTCTGAGAAGTTGAGGGTTCCACAGAGTAGGGTTGTCCTGGATCTAAATTTGGCCCAGTATCTTGAGACAAAGTATTTTTGGAGAAAACATGGGAGGGAGGATGTGGTAAGGAAAAAAATTTGGATTGGTAATAGGAGTGGGGAAGAATCGGCAGGGCGGGTTATAAAGTAACTGCATATACCTTTTCTTATTCATTTCAGACTGTGGGAAAAAGCAGCAAGATGCTGCAACACATTGACTATAGAATGCGATGTATCCTGCAAGATGGCCGAATCTTCATTGGCACCTTTAAGGCTTTTGACAAACATATGAACTTGATCCTCTGTGATTGCGATGAATTCAGGAAGATCAAGTAAGACCTCTTGGGTTTGGATAATGGAATATTGAGGGAGAGGATTATAGGAGTAAGGGATTATAGAGGGTAACTGACGGAGGTAGGGAAGATGTGATAGTGGTTAGTCTTTTGTCTAATCTCTTGACCTCATCTCTGAAGATCAGAGTCTCCTAGTTGTTTTTTAAATGTTTATTTATTTTTGAGAGAGAAAGATAGAGCATGAGCTGGGAAGGAACAGAGAGAGAGGGAGACAAAGAATCTGATGTAGGATCTAGGCTCTCAGCTGTCAACACAGAGCCTGACATATGGCTTGAACTCACGAGATTGTGACCTGAGCTAACGTTGGATGCTTAACTGACTAAGCCACCCACGTGTCCCCAAGGTCTCCCAGTCTTGAAGGCATTGTATTTACACTACTGCTTTAACTTTGCAAACACCATCATGAACTTAACTTGGAATAGAACTGCACAGTATGAGGAAAGTATCAAGTTCTATTTATTTTTAAAGTTGAGAAATCTTATTAATAGGTAAGTTCTGTAGCATTCCTTCAGACTGAAGGAATCTTACAAATAACAATTTATTCCTCATGGTTGAGGGGTTAGGATATGATTAGAATACTCTAGGCCAGGTTTAACATTTGTTTAGTCAGCCTCCTTGCATGCTCCTTGTTTTGTCAAAATCATCATGTTCAGTGTTAACTTGGTGTCAGTTCTTAACCCGCTTTGCTTATTGTATTTGAGATTTACCCATTTAATTTCTTCAGGAATATTCTCTGTGCTTGTGCCTTACCACATTAGGCTACCCTCTTTGTACCTGTGACCAGGGAGCTTCCTTTCACAGAGCACTATTATGCCTCTGCAATAAGATCACAGTAATTGGTGGATCTTACTTCCATAAACTCACTTGACTTTTCATTCAGAGTATTTGCGTTGGTATTTGTAATATCTCTGCACATTCAAGGTGGCATTGTTTCTTATCATGGGTCAGAACTTAAAAGGCATCTTGACTCTTGGCTTGATTTAATTTATTGCCACAGTCTTTGATACACTGATCAGAAGTTTAATTTGCCCACTTCATTTAGGTTTTATTAAATACGAAGAAAAAGTGCCCACTTCACTTAGGTATCACCTGCCTGCTGTAGTCTGTTCCTCTCAGGCAAATTTGAATAGAATTCATAACATATGCCTCTTCATGTATTCTCAGTCTCCTTTATGTACAACAAGTAGATTTATTTTATAAATTCTAAGGGTGACTATTTCAAGTGTTAGTTTTTGTTTGGTTAAATAATCTAACTTTTTACTGAAAATAAAAGAAATCCTTAACGATATTGATAAATACTAAAGGCATTTGCTGAGAATGTTAGGCATGTTTGATTTCTCTGTTTAACATTTCTCACTAAGTTATAGGGATAATTCCACGTGGATAATGCTTTAAATTGTGAAGTTTTTTCTGTGATAGTACTCAGGATTATTGAATGATATTGTCAGTTGCTTTTAACTATGCATGTAGATTTTTGCTGCAAACAGTTGTGATTTTATACAGGGTTTCTTTTTTTTTTAATTTTTAAGGTTTCCTATGGTTATATAAATGGTAAGGCCAGGAATACAAAGGTGTCTCTAATCCCAAACCTGTTTTGTTTTGTTTCTTTATCATTTGGTATGGCCTCATTGCCGGTAGTTCCCATTTTAGTTGTCTGTTACCCAGGTTTACTAAGTTAAAAAATGATTTAAAAATTTTACTTCCCATTTTAATATGAAAACATTTTAAAATACTTTAGCCATATCATTTGCGTCTGTGTTTCATAAAGAAGAAATTAGTTTTGCTGTAGTATAACATTACGGGGGCATTCTGGAAAATTTTGATAGGAAAAGAGCTTTAACATTTACTCTTATGTCAGTGAGTCTAGTGTTTTTTTTTTACCTTTGTTTTGTCATAACTTAGTAACAGCATGAATATATAGGCATCAATTGTTGTCATGTGTACATTTATTAAAGTGAGCTGTAAATTCTTTAGCGAGTGATCCCTAGCTTATTTTACTAAAATTTACTTCTGCTTTATAGGCCAAAGAATGCAAAGCAGCCAGAACGTGAAGAAAAGCGGGTTCTGGGTCTGGTGTTGCTACGTGGGGAGAACTTGGTTTCCATGACAGTGGAAGGACCACCCCCGAAAGATGTAAGGAGTATATAGGGCAGGATAGAACATTAATATGGAAGGACATCACACTATTTGAGATGATGCTATATCAAGGTACAATGAAGCACAATAAATTGTATACATTTGTCAAGTAAAATATGCCCAACTCCTAATGTCAGTTCTTACTTGTGTATATTTGGAGATAAGGGCTTTCTGATGAATTATTCAATGGGTTGGGTACTACCTATATAAGGTTAGGAGTAGCTTATTTGTCTATTCACAATTTGACAGATGTGCGTTTAATCTTCTGAATGCGTCCATGGTACACTTACCTAATGCTGTGTATAGAACCTGATATAGCTGGGTGGTAGGAAAAATGGTGGAAACCAGTTAATCTTTGGAATAAGATTATTGATAGCTTTGGTAATTCATTTGGTTTCAAACTAATTTTTCTCGTTTCAGACTGGCATTGCTCGGGTACCTCTTGCTGGAGCTGCAGGAGGTCCTGGGGTTGGCAGGGCAGCTGGCAGAGGAGTACCAGCTGGTGTACCAATTCCCCAGGCTCCTGCTGGATTAGCAGGCCCTGTCCGAGGGGTTGGGGGTCCATCCCAACAGGTGAGGAATTAGGAGGTTGTATATTATTGAAAGTGCCAAGAGGCAGAGTCGATTTAAAAGCCTGATGCACATCTTATACTCTGTAAGCAGTATATGCTATAGAGGGTGCTGAAGGACAAATACATATTGGGAGGGGAAAAGATTAAAGAAAGCCACCTTGGTAAGAGTAACAACACTATTGGTGAGTAAATAGAAATGTGGTTGGGTAAACCAGAGTTGAGAAAATGTAAAGGGACTTAATAGATTAAAATAGGGCATGTTGGATTTAAAGGAGGAGGTGTTAGTGTGCTGAGATTTTTTAAATGAAAACAATGGAAGAGGTGAAAAATTGCTATAACTATTTCATATTTAATCAGCTGTGGTATTCACCATTTATTTTGTATTTGAATAATGAGAGGATGTGCCTTACCTTTACTGTATCTGACCATGCCTTCTCAGGTAATGACTCCACAGGGAAGAGGCACTGTAGCAGCTGCTGCAGTGGCTGCCACTGCCAGCATTGCTGGAGCCCCAACTCAGTACCCCCCAGGACGGGGGACCCCACCCACTCCTGTGGGCCGAGCAACACCACCTCCAGGTAAGGAATCCATAAAGAAGTAAGAGAATTTGGTTCTCAGATATATATAGGTGTTGTTCTGTGAAAAGATTGTATCATCTTGAGGAAGTGATAACTAAAAACACTGTAAGAAGATACTGAACAAAGAACCAGCCTAAGTACCTTACTGGTTGCTTGGAGTATATTTCCTACTTTAGAACAACAGTTTTTTAATGAAAAGCTGTGGACTCTTGAGGATGGCTTATATGGTAATGGTCCAGAAAATTGTTCAACTCTTAGAGTCTGGGTCCATTTCCTTAAATATTATTTTGTATTTTATTGTGTGTTATTAGCTGAGCTTACTTATAGGTCTTTATTTCTGCCATTTTTCTTTTCTAGGCATTATGGCTCCTCCACCTGGTATGAGACCACCCATGGGCCCACCAATTGGGCTTCCTCCTGCTCGAGGGACGCCAATAGGCATGCCCCCTCCAGGAATGAGACCCCCTCCACCAGGAATTAGAGGTGAGTGCTTACACTTCGGCACATATAAATATTCCAGCTGGGCCCTTGGATATTTATATGATGTTTTTCTAATGGTCCCATGGAATTTTGCTTTCTTTTTTTTCCAGGTCCACCTCCCCCCGGAATGCGTCCACCAAGACCCTAGGATACTATTGATCCTTCTTAAATCACTTTTTTCCCTGCAATGTGTCTTGTGAAACTGTGTAGAGTGTTTGTGAGCTTTTGTTCCCTCTTTGCTGCATTAATATTAGCTAATAAAATGCACAGAGCAATTAAACTGCAAGGTACTGCTGTATGTTTTTTTTTGTTTTTGTTTTTGTTTTTGTTTTGCCTGTTGACTTTGTTGAGGTTAGAAAACTGGGGTTTTTCTGGTCTTGAAGCTATTATGGATGAGGTGAATCCTATTAAGCAATCCATTTAAATTTCTCTTTAATTCTTAAGATAAATGTTTGCGATACCCGATTAAGCTTCCTTTCACTTTGTGCATTAACTGATATCAGTCAGTAACTTTGACACAAGAAAACTCTTGACCAGGGTTTAAGTGACTGGGCTAAGACTTAAACACATGGCCTCCTCCACTTTATTGTACCCTACATACCTGAAGGGAAGAGGGATGGGATGAAAGACCTTGTAAGGCCACCTATGGAAGGAAACTGTGGTACTAAATCAGACTTTGTTCATAAAATCAAAGCATTTGAAATTGGAGATACTACTTTTCTTGGAAGTTTACCTCAGTTGATCAGCTTTTGTAGTATTTTTGTGCGTTGTGTGATCAGAGTAGATGATATGATCCTGGATGAATCTTCACTACCTACCAGTAAGTATTTATTTACAAATTTTTAAATGAATGGAGGAACCTGGGTACTGGGAACTAGAGATTTCATATTTGAGATAAGTTGTGTTACTTAAAATACAGGTAACTTATACCCTAAAATGTCATTGACACTATTGAGTACAAATTATATCTAACTGCATCACTTAGTGATATACTGGAAGTGTTTAGAAGAGTGGACAGTCTCTTCCAGTTACATAGTTAAGGGATGCCCACATATGTAGTTCCAGTTTGAGTTGGTTACACAACAGAGAAGAAGTCACTTAAAAGGAAGAGGAAGGAGGTTTTTAGGTTTTATTGCTAAGTTTTCAACTAGGTAATGAATCAGTTCTTATTAATTGTAGCTTATAAAATATTAGTTAAAGATTGGTATTAACTCCTTAATAACTTAAAACTGATACATTGATTGTGCCTTCTCATTTGATTTTACCAAAAGAGGTTGTATGTATGTTATCATTTCCATCTTTGATTTATTTAATTTTATTTTTATGTAATCTATACACCCAATGTGGGGCTTCACATCATGACCCTGAGATCAAGAGTCTTATGCTCTACCGAGTAAGCCAGCCAGGCACCCCTCCATTTCCTTCTTTTAAATCATGGCTTTTTAACTAATAGTCTCCAAAGGAAAAAGGACTCTCAAAATTACTGCAGTTAATGTCATCAAATTTATAAGGTCTCAGTCCCAGAGTAGTTTTAGTATTAATGTACACTATTAGGTAAGGAATATAAAGTAGCCAGGTCTTCCTTGGTTTAAGAGATTTTTACAATACAGATATGGTACTTAATGAAGAGATTGTGAATGTTACAAAAAAAAATTCTTGGTTACAGAGCCCCAGGCAAAGTACTTTATCTCTAGAGGGAAAGCCATTCTGTTAAGATAAAATTGACTGTGATATAGATGACAGGTAACTTTTCCTCTAAGAGTTTTGTAAGTGTATGCAAAGAGCCTTGTTTTCTTTGCAGTTGGCTCTCTGGACCAACTTTTGAATAATTTGTGGTACTTTTCTCTGTTTTGGAGGAAAACTTTCCTGTTTGCATAGATCTGCTGAAATGGATGGCCCTTAGATTTTTGGCATGAGTGATTGTGCCCCATGTGCAAAGAAAACCTGTTCTCTAATCTCTCCTAATATAATGATGATGGCCCCCTTGGCAAGTTAGAGGTGAGTGAACAAAAAACTCTAGATTCTGTAAGATGTTTACTTCTAATGGTTATTTAGATTTGGTGATAATGTTTCCTGCCTAGAACTGACTTGAATTGTTTGATAACCTTGATTGTGGAACATAAATTGAAAAAATACTTGGCACAGATATGCACATAATTGCATGTTAAGTTTAAAATAAATGTGGATCTTTGCTCTGGATTGCTAGATCTAAGCTTCTACCTGGAGTTCCATTGGGAACACATAATACCATAAAGGTTTTCAAACATCCATGGCAGTAAATACTTCTTGTCCCTTTGGATTTTTTCTCCACTGTGCATTTAGATGAATATCTAAAACACAGTTGGACAGTGACTTCTTGATTTCCTGGTCACATTTATTAACAGTAATGTATGCATTCCATATCAATATAGGTTTTCATTGAGGTTTAAATAATAGTTACAAATAAAATTCTGGGATTTAATAGTTCTGCTTCCTTATTAAATCATTGTTTTTAAGTTATTTGTGATATTCTGTGTTTAATGCTTTGATAGGTAAACTGGACTTAGTATAAAGATGTATAAAAAGTAATGTTGCTTCCTCCTGCCTTTGTAAACTTTTCTCTTTAATCATGTCATATTTTAGAAGTCTTGTAAGTTTTCGTCAGCTTCATCAATAAATGAATAATACTGTGTAATTTTGACATACTACATGATGGTTTACATCTACATTGTGAAAAGATTACACATCCATCAATTAACATAGCTACAATTTCTTTTTTGTGTGTCTGTGAGAACATTTAAGATCTACTCCTTTTTTTAAAAAAATTTTAATGTTTTTATTTATTTTTGAGAGAGAGAGACAGACAGAGTAAGAAGGGGAGTTTCAGAGAGAGAAGGAGTCACAGGATCTGAAGACAGGCTCCAGGCTCTGAGCCAGTGGTCAGTGCAGAGCCTGATGCGGGGCTTGAACCCACGGACTGTGAGATCATGACCTGAGCCGAAGTCAGACGCTTAACCGACTGAACCACCCAGAGCCCCTTAAGATCTGCTCTTGGCAAATTTCAAATATTATAATACAGTGTTCTTAGCAATGGTCCCCATGTTGTACATTTGATCCCTAGAACTTACCCATCTTAATAATTAATATATTGTCTTTGATCAATATCTCCCCATTCTCTACACTGGTAAGTCCCTTGTATCCACCATTATATTCTGTTTCTAGGAGTTTAACTTTCTCAGGTCTCATATACAGATATCAGAAGTTTTGCAGTTTTTGTAAATCTGTTTTATTTTTTTCTAGGTCTTAACTTATAGTAGAATAATATAAGTAATTTATGGAATTATGTGATAATAGTAATACTTGTGTAGAAATTTCATATTCTGATTTCAAAGATTAGGAAAAACACTATTTATTTCAAATCAAACTTAATTGATTTGATCTATTAGATCACATAAAGTTTTAAAATACATGCGAATCAGTTGACAATACATTGCCAGATTCTTACTCCTCTTTGCATTTCAGTCCTCTTGGGGTGGCTATTCATTTAATAAATCAGTATTTGAATTATATTAGATAAGTAAAGCAAGTCATGTTATAATTTTTTTTTTGTATTACAGTTTTTTCAGTCTTATGAAGTACCTTTTTGCCCACATAGTTGATGACTCGGAAAGGAGGAGAGAATTTAACCACTCAGTTTTCTGACATGTAACTGTGGATCCTACTCAGTAGTTTCTCAAGGAGGCTGAAAACCATATTAGCTACATTTAGGACAAACGTAAATCACTCCAGGTAAACTAACTTTTTAAAGAAAAGTAATAATGCATTACGGAGGCCTTGGCTAGGTTCATGATGACACAGGACCTTGTCTGAACATAATGATTTTAAAACTTGAGCTCAAATGACACTCTGAAATCTAGTCAATGTGCCTCAGTAGACTTTTTAGAGAAAATTATTTTCAACAGAAAATTTTGGCTTACTGTGAGAACTTTGAATACTTAGAAATGACAGGGGTAGCAGTATACTTTGCCAGTTCCTCAGACAATCCTTTTTTTGTAAATATTCATAAATATTCTGAGCTCATTATTTTTTCCCTTTTTTTAAAACATGCCATTGAAAGCAAAAAACGAAGCTCATCTTTACATCTCAGAAGGCACATGCATATGCCGAGTGGAAGCAAGGGTATGTAAAAGGGAGACTACTACTTCTTGGATCACATATTTAATGTGAGAGAGATGTCTAAGTGATGATGTCCAAGAAAATGGGGAACTAATATTATGGAAGTATATTATGAAATACAGTGAGTATGTTAAGTGTCTTCAAATGGACACCATTGGTATTTGAGGACAGTTTATTTTGTTTTAGTTTTTGTTCATTTGTCTGCAATGATCAATGTGTATAGAGCCTATCACACAGTAGATGTTTAAGAAATGTCAGCATTACTGTTTTTTTTAATGTTAGGATGCAAGTTTTTGATTCATATAGTATAATGTCTGTGATTAGAATCTAGGCCTATCTATTACCTAGCTCCATACCCTTAACCACTGAAGTAGTCAGCTTTTCTTAAATAGGAGTCAGTCAATACTATTTGCTGTTTACTGGGACTTGTTTTTGGGAAGCTAGGTACCTTGTCATAAAATTTACCTTTTAGTTATTTTTGATAAAAAATGGAAATAAAAAAAAGTTCTGTTTGCTTTTCCAGGGGTAAGAAGATCTCTTCTTGCTTAGTGAGATGATGAAGGCCCAATAAGAGAGCAGTATTTGAAATACAGTTCCAAGGATATGTTTGTTCTATATGTGAATGTTGATTTACAGCTTCAGGTGTTAATACAGCAAATTCATCTCTGCCAAAAGTGAGTAGACCGTATAGAACAGCTACAGTATACTCATTCAACTTCTTAAATGATAGAAGAAGAAAACGTGCCTTGAGGAACGTTTTCCTTGTGCTCAAAGGGATGTGGCATCTTGGCCCTGGTATCGTCTACTGACTGGAATGCAAATTAAAAAACAATTTCATTAGTTTGTTCTGCATTCAGTTATCACCTCAGTTTGTTTCTGGAACCCATGTTGCTAACATCACGTGTTTTCTTGTTGTTTATAATTTATTGTCCAATTAGCTAACATACAGTGTATACAGTGTATGTATACAGTGTATACAGTATAGTCTTGGCTTTGGGAATAGATTCCTGTGCTTCCTCACTTACTTACAATACCCAGTACTCATCCCAACAATTGACATCCTCAGTACACCTCACCCATTTTCCCTGTCCCTATAACCCCCTACCCCCCTCACCCTCAGCTTGTTCTTCGTATATAAGAGTCTCTTATGGTTTGATTTTTGCCTATAATTTAGGAAGTTCTAATGTGGAATAGTAATGGTTAGTAGATGACTAGACTGGGTTAATTTTCTTTGGTGATTAAGATTAATCTTAAAAAGTAGATGAGTCAGCCAAAACTCAAGAAAAAGCCTCTTAGATCAACCAGATGTTTAAATTTGAATTATTTTTGTTAGATTTACAACTGATGAGGATACTACAATGAACCAGAGGGATTAGATAGTTATATACCTGAATTCAATGAGTTATCTGTTCCCATTTTTAAAATTTTTTTTATTTTTTTAATAGTTTATTGTCAAATTGGTTTCCATATAACACCCAGTGCTTCTCCCCACAAGTGCCCCCCACCATGACCATCACCCCTCCTTCCCTCCCCTTCCCCCTTCAGTCCATGGTTCGTTTTCAGTATTCCGTAATCTCCCTTGATCTGTGTCCCTCACTCTTCCCCGCTCTTTCCCCCTTCCTCTCCCCATGGTCCCCTGCCAGGTCTCTCCTGTTAGACCTATGAATGCAAACATGTGGTATCTTTCTCTGCCTGACTTATTTCGCTTAGCATGACACCCTCAAGGTCCATCCACTTTGCTACAAATGGCCATATGTCATTCTTCCTCATTGCCATATAGTACTCCATTGTATTATATACCACATCTTCTTGATCCATTCATCAGTTGATGGGCATTTAGGCTCTTTCCATAATTTGGCTATTGTAGAAAGTGCCGCTATGAACATTGGGGGTACATGTGCTCCTATGCATCAGCACTTCTGTATCTCCTGGGTAAATCCCTAGCAGTGCTATTGTTGAGTCATAGGGGAGTTCTATCGATAGTTTTTTGAGGAGTCTATATAAAATTTATTTGGACTGCAATTTACAGAGTTCCTTCCCCTGCCTTTAAGAATTTTTATTTTAATTCCAGTTAGGTAACATTCAGGGTAATATTAGATTCTGGTGTAAATTACTGTGATTTCAGCATTTCCATACAACATTCAGGGCTTGTCACAAGTGCAGTCCTGAATTCTCCTCACGTGTTTAACCAGTACTACCACCCACCTCCCCTGATTTATGATATGACAGCAGAAATAAAGTTAAAGAGCACAATTCCTGATATTAGTAATTTTATTGTCTATTAGGAGACTTATATGAGAAAAGGTAGTGTCTGCTCTCTTCTTTCCATGATATAATTTGGATTGTATTACCATTCCAATTTGGTTCATTGTATCCAAGTCTTAGAGCTACATCAATGTGATGTATCAATAGGCTTCTTATTGGACTTTGTGTTTTATCAATATGATCTGTCTTAATTTTATTTGACCATTTACATTGATTCTCACTTAAATCGAATATTTTCATAGATATGTTCAATGTAATCTAGGTCATCAAAATATTTGAATATTTCATTTTTCAGGTTGGTAGTGGATTATAAGCTATTATATTTAGTTCTAAGCCTCCAGAAATCTTGATATAATTCTTGCACATTGCTAGGTTTTTATTGTCTTTAATTTTTCCCATATTTCCATATCCTCACCTTAATTCTGTGTCAGTTGAATTATATTGCTGTCATTTACTTACACTGTTACATAAAGATGATCATAATTCTAAGCTAAAAGATATTGCATTAGTAGAGATGTACCGTCTAAAGGTATTCCTGTCACAGAGTGGTAGTAGTTGTTGTGAAAGACCTTGACTGGATTTGTGATGAGTTATGTCTATTGAGTATGATGAAGTGAAGCTCAGTGTGAGTACTCTGAAGTCCAGCCTAAGTGTCAACCCAAATACATAGTACATAAATATTCTGAATGTACACTTACACTATACATTTTGCAAGATATTTTGAGCAGTATTGTGCATATTAGGGGAATGGAACTGTAGGTTTTTCTAGTGAACTAAAGAAAGGGGAATTTCAAATTCCACTACTGCAGTTTCCTTTTGTAGAGTGTCTTCCATGTTTGTAGCATGTGTGTATCTCACCTTTGTCTTTTTCATTATGAATTTCAAGTGATATACTCAAGAGAGTAAAAACTTGGTAGCTACTATGCTGTTTTCTTTATATTGCATACTACTATAATCATTCAGTTCCAACCTCATACCTGTTTCCTGATAACATGTCTCTAAACTATGAGGCAGCTCCAAGTACAACATGAATAAGAAAATACTAGTTTGTTGTTGAGATACTGATTTGGTCTAAAATAAGACTTGCTTTAAGCAGAATGCTAAAGATACATTCGGATGGATTACTTTAATTTATTTTTGTATGTGAGCACTTTATTTTCTTAATTAATTATTTTTTTAGTTTACATCCAAGTTAGTTAGCATATAGTGTGCAACAATGATTTCAGGAGATTCCTTAATGCCCCTTACCATTTAACTCATCCCTTCACTCAGAACCCCTCCACAACCCTCTGTTTGTTCTCTATATTTAAGAGTCTCTTGTGTTTTGTCCCCCTCCCTGTTTTTATATTATTTTTTGCTTCTCTTCCTTTATGTTCATCTGTTTTGTATCTTTAGGTCGTTATATGAATGAAGTCTCATATGATCTTTCTCTTTCTCTGACTAATTTCACTTAGCATAATACCCTCTAGTTCCATCTCTGTGTTTCCAATGGCACTATTTCATTCATTTTTATTGCTAAATAGTACTCCATTGTGTGTGTGTGTGTACGCACGTGCACCACATCTTTATCCATTCATCCATCAATGGGCATCATTTGGGCTCTTTCCATACATAGGCTATTGTCAATGCACTGCTATAAAAATTGGGGTGCATGTGCCCCTTTGAAACGGCACACCTGTATTTCTTGGATAACCATCTGTAGTGCGATTGCTGGGTGGTAGGGTAGTTCAATTTTTAATTTTTTGAGGAACCTCTGTACTGTTTTCCAGGGTGGCTGCACCAGTTTGCATTCCCACCAGCAGTGCAAAAGAGATCCTCTTTCTCTGCATCCTCACCAGCATCAGTTTGTGCCTGAGTTGTTAATTTTAGCCATTCTTTTTTATAATTTTTTTTAATGTTTTATTTATTTTTGATACAGAGAGAGACAGAGTATGAGAGGGGGAGGGTCAGAGAGAGAGGGAGACACAGAACCGGAAGCAGGCTCCAGGCTCTGAGCTAGCTGTCAGCACAGAGCCTGATGCGGGGCTCGAACCCGCGAACGTGAGATCTGACCTGAGCCGAAGCCGGAGGCTTAACCGACTGAGCCACCCAGGCGCCCCTAATTTTAGCCATTCTTACTGGTGTGAGGTGGTATCTCACTGTGGTTTTAATTTGTATTTACCTGTTGATAAGTGATGTTGAGCATTTTTTTCATATGTCTATCAGCCATATGAAAAAGCGGGACATCAGCTGGATGTCTTCTTTGGAGAAGTGTCTGTTGCTGTCTTTTGCCCATTTCTTCATTGGATTATTTGTCTTTTGGATGTGGAATTTGATAAGTTTTTTATAGAGTGTGGATACTAACCCCTTATCTGAAATGTCATTTGCAATTAACTTCTTCCCAGCAGTTGCCTTTTTAGTTTTGCTTATTGTTTCCAGGTGGATTACTTTAGATGTCTTAATAAATTAATGACCTTTCTGTATCTTGGCAAGACATAGATGGGGATTTCGAAGTTATGACACTTTGTGATTCAAGGGGATGAAATTGACATTTTGCAGTTGTTGGTACTGAGCCCTAGAGAGAAACTGATTTGCTAAATAGCATGAATTTTTTTTACCCTGCAGTTTTAAAAATCAGGTCTTTAGTGTCACATTTTTCTTTAATATATATCTTTACTTGTATGAATAATGGACCTTTTGTTACCTATGATGGGAAATCTATGATTAGGTCCTTGTGATTTGCTTATAGTGGCTATTATAAGGGAGTTGATCAAGTAATTTAGGAATAATGTTTATAAAGATGTACCACTGACAGTTGAATATATCAAGATCTTATCTTTAGTCATCTTAATTTGTTAAGGAGTGTGTGTGGTCTGTGTGTATAGATAATGTGGGTGTTGATACTGTGATAAGTGACACTTTATAGTGTAAAGCTGTTGAGGTTCAGAAAAATTACAATTTTTTTTAAAGAAGAAAGGTAGACAAGTCTTTTCTAAGGTCTTTCCTGTAATGAAGTCCCTGTTTCCCTGCCAGAAATTTTAGTATGTTTATAAACCTCATACTTGTCTGACTTCACTTAATGTTTCTGATCCTGTCCAGTAGAGATATGTTGGATGAATTGACAGAAATGAGATACCTTTCTAGTAACTGAATTAGATTAAAAGCATATTTGAATGAGGAAGGAAGGGAATACTCATTAGAAGCCATTGAGGAGTAGTGTTGATTAGGGTCATTTGATTTTGGATGTCTAGTACAACCTGTAGTAGTTCCTTATTATTACCGGGAGAAAGCATGCAGTGGTAGTTCCTAGCTCACCCTGTCCAAATAACCCCATTCTTGGGGTATTCCTTTTTTATAGATGATTAAAGAAAATCCACTCTAATAGGAATCCTTGGAAGATGATCAGTTTATATTATTTATTTTTTGGAGGGGGTAGGTTGGCTTGATGGTCAGACTCCTTGTTTCTTGAACCTGATGATAGTAGTCATTCCTACAAAGGGAAACTGAGGTTCAGTCCAGCTGATTTATGGTTGGAGCACTTTGGTGAGAGAGTACTAGAAGGAGTGAATTAGCAGTAAATAGAGTGTTGGTGGAATAAAGGAAGATAAGAAGGAAAAATACAAGGTTTCAGTGATTGTGGCATATCCTTAGTGTTTGTACAAGTGTGGAGAAGAACTGTAATTGAAAATAGTGTTAGGATTCTTTCAGTTGCTGGCGAGAATTAAGCTCTCTGTTTGAATATTGGACTAGTGGAGGTAGGTTGGGAATCCAAATTACTAACATTGACCTGTTACTTTGTCATTAACATTAGTGTATGGGTCTCAACCAGCTTTGCCATATTAGATTCTGTGTATCATTTCTTGAGATGACTAGGCAGGATTATGTCTTCTGTTGAAATTTCTGTGGTTAGCAAGATGTGCTGATCAAGTAAGTATCTGTTCATTGTGTGGTTATTGGAATAGGTAGAGTTGTATATTTCTAGAAGGCCTAGATTAAATCAAACTTTCTCCAACTTTAGTGTACATAAGAATCACCTGGAGGGCTTGTTACAGTTTGAGTAACAGTTTCGGGTTCAGTGGTAGGTTGAGGTCAGAATAGTTGACGTATGTAGATAGGAAACAACTGAGTTTTTTCAGACAGCAAATTGCTAATATACATTTAAATTATGTACTTAACTTGAGGAAGTAAATTTCTTTTTAATAATGAATCAAATACAAAATTTTTCACCAAGTTCACATTGGATAAAAATGACCAATAAAAGTTTATAGAGAGCCATTAATGTTTAAAAAACAACTTTTTAAAAGTAGATGTGATCTCTGCACAGTGTGTTGATTTTCTGGACATTGTAATTTCTGCCTCATACTTGTACTTTTGTGGGAAGGTTTATCTGGTCTGTATTCTGTTGGTCACAGAACTGCCTAACTTGAATTATTTGCAGTATAAGCATATGTTTGGGTGTGTGTGTATGTGTGTGTGTTTATACTTTATTTTAAAGTAATCGCTACACCCAGTAAAGAGCTCAACCTTACATCCCTAAAATCAAGAGTCGCATACTCTACCAACTGAACCAGCAAGGCACCCTAGATTTGTATTGTTGTATTTTAAGCATCCACTTCTGGATCACGTTAAGTAGGCCAGAAACTTCCACTACCATTGGACTTTTGGGTGTTGAGTTTGGGGTTGAGTTTATTTTCTGGGGAAATTTCAGCAAATATGTTGTAGATTAGCTGTGAATACTCTGGTGGCTGTATTTGGTTGTTGAAATCTGCTTTTTATAATGGTGCTTCTTTATGGGAATAGTGTTAATACTGGACTGTCTACATTTACTTAAAAACATCGAAAGGTAGCCAGGTTCTCCAGGCTTGAAAATGCTGAAGAATATAGATATTGGTCAAATCAGAGTCTCTCTCCCATGCTATAGCAAATAAGGAACTGAAAATTGGAATGAGTGGACTTTTTTCACATGGCTTGGAGTGAATTAGAAATTACATAAGATTTTTAAAAATTGTGATATGATTTCTGAAAATAAGTTATTGCAGTGAAATTGGTTTATTCTTAAATAATAATATTTGGGGGATTGTATTTTTCTTAATTACATTTTGTATAATGCATAACCTTCTCTAGTGAGATTGTCTGGACAGTGGTTTTGTATTTTAAATAAATGAAGTGTTTATTCAACTGAGTGAATGATGCCAATGTGATGGCAAAGTAATAGAAATTTTCCATTCCTCAAAGATTGCTGAAATAACAGTGAAGAAAAAATACATAAAAGCCCTGATTTAACTAGTAATACTTTTCTTTGTCTAAGATTATAACACGATTTATAAACATGGTTACAAGAAGTCATAGTAGAGTTATTCTTATATTCTTCTCATACAGGGAGAACAAATATTAATGGTTGAACAGTTAACAGTTGAATACCTTTATGCAAATTTCTTAGAAATCAAGAGAACATTCTTATTGAAGAGTATATGACAATTTACTTGTCAGTATGTAATAGAGTACCTGACCACATAAAGAGTTGTGAAAATGTATCATTATTTGGGCCAGAAAAAATAATTGGTTATTTATTCTCTTGGTTTTAGTAATGTACATAAACATCTACAACCCTGTAAAAGTGTTGGAACAATTGTATTCAAAATGACAATACATGTACAGATAATTCAAAGAAGAAAATACTGGCAAGTAAGCATCGGAAATGTCTCCAAATCATTCATAAACATCTTTTAAAATCATTGTATATACATTTGAGTCAATTTTACATAGATGTGAAAAGGTGATGCCAAATAGGTGAGAAAGTGGGTGTCATTCATGGACATGAATGCAGCCTAAGAAGCATGGACAAGGATTTCATCCTGAAATGTAGAAAATTTATTGGACAGTTGATAACTGTTCAAGCTCCATTAGAGACCTGTTCTCGAACTACCCTTCTAGATGACTTTTGTTGTTGTAATTGTTGTATTTTAACTGTATTAAAACTTCTAATTGGTCCTCTTACTTCTAGCTTCAGATTCTCTATTTCATCTGTCTGCCAGAGCAATATTTGGAAAAGATATGACAAACCAAGTCACATTTCTTCAAAAATCTGCATTTGACATGTTTTCAAGAGTTTTTAGAAATAAGCAATAATCAGAGAAGAGGACAAAGATTATATAAACTGAAAATAATTGAGGATCTTTTGAAACTGTCAAAACTGGAACTTTCCGACTTTTAGACACTAAATCTTTGGATTCCTAAATTCCGTGACCTTTTTTTCACTTTTATCCCCTGAATAAGACTCCCCTGATATGGATCTTATGAAATTTGTGCAGCAAGAAACAAGGTGATAGTCTGAGTGCCTCTGCATTGATCAGATTGTGGGTTTCACATTTTTCTGGAATATCCTGAACAATTACTTAAGGACTGCTATGAAGTCTCAACCTCATTCTGATTCTCAAGGGGTTTTTGACCAAGACCCTCCTATAGAGACACTCTCTAGATCTTGTACTCTGTATTTATTTCATTGTCCAACATGGTCAGTACAGCATGGCTAATTCCAAATTATTCCCCAGAATGCAAGTGTATGAAGTTATCTACTGAATTGAAAATTTTTCAGGTAGATGGCACTTATATAGTATTATTTGTCTAGATTGGACAATCTCAAGTATATATAAACCAGCATTCTAGGAATATCTGGAACGGACAAGAAGGACAACACATCCTGACTTCAGCCAAAAGCTTCAACTGCAAAATCACAGACAAAATAAATAAAGATATACACTGTCTTGAAGTTCATCTTGCTTTTCAAATATTTATATTTCATTAGCAATCTTTGTATTTAGAAAAATATCTGTTATATTTTTCTATGGATTATCAAATTGCCATCAAAATATTTACTAGTAAGAGCCTTGTACATGTGACTTTAATACTTATGTGATAAAAGAATTTTCTTTCTTTTTTTTTCTTCAAACCATATACCATTTTAGTAACCTAAACATATTAACTAATTTACTGGACATTATAGCTTAAGAATAAATACTTAGGAAAATTGTGATTGGGTAATGGTATTGAAATCAATATAAAATAGTGACGAATATGTATGAACTATTCATTGGATGTTAGTGAAAAGAATGAAATTCAACATGTAATAGTTCTTTATTGTATTTTATTCTTTTTTGCTTACTATTTCATGGACTGTAATGATCAAGCATAGAGGCTACATTTATAAACAAATCTATTGTTTTTCAAAATGGTTGCTGTGTTAATAGAGCTGGTTCCCTAGGGAAGTTTCTAAAAGCATGTTTGGTAAAACTGCCTTCTGAAAAAGATTTTAGGAAGGAATGAGGCCGTTTTCTAAAGATACACACAATTTATATTCATTCATTGAGTAGGAGAGTGGAAATGGACATGAGAAATGTTTAATATATTAATCAGGGGAAAAGTAAGGCACAAGTTATTGTGTATTTTGAGAATATAGTATATGAATAAGTAGAAATAAACATTAAGGTATTGTGATTTCTAAGAGACTGCTAACATGTAGAAGAAATATTTTTAATACATGATTATAAAAATAGAACTCTTAGACTACCTCTAAGTGATACACATATAAAATCATTTGGATTATTTTTTTGTGGCTTTTAGTGTGAGGCGAGGATTGTTCTGTATGCAGCTGTCACAAAAAATTTTATTAAGGCTGTTCTATGTGGTTGTAGATGTTATTCTGTAAATGGTTTTTATGTTAATATTTGTATGGTATGATATTTATTTAATTCTCATGATGGAATTACTACTGCATATGCGTCCAGCTTCTATTTATGTTTAGGATTTGATGGGTTTTTTTATTCTATGTATATAATAGAAAAATATGCTATGTTAAACGATACTATTAATCATGGAGAGATGACTGATATTTGGGGCATTTTAAATGTTAGGATATAATTTTGGCTATCGAGAGGAGTTTCTAGACTGGCCTTGTTTGTATTAGGCAAATAAAAGCAGACTTTAGAAGGTAGAGAATAGGAAATTTTGGAGGGCTGTATGTGTATGCATATATGTGGAGATAGTTCTTAAACAGCCTCCAAGAACTATCCAAAGGCTCAGCCTCTGAGCCTTTACTTGATGCTCAGATCCTGGGAATCTATATATATTTTATTAATACTGTGATGTTAAATATGTGTAGCTTGTTGTTTTATCCAATGGAATTGTTAAATTGCCTCAACATTAATTTCTTTTCAGTAGATAACTGTTACACCTTTTGGTAAAGTGTTATATAAAATGTGATGTTCTTTAACATCTACTTCTCTACATACATAGACGTCACTGTAAATACAGCTTATATGGATAGGCATTTTATTTTGCTTGACACAAATGACATCTAGCCTCTGTGTTTATTGCACCATTAGGTTCAAATTTTAGGGTGGAGTAAAAATGCACAGTGTCTAGTATAGTATGGTTTTTTATATATGATTAATCATGTTGGAAATGTCATTTTAACTATTGGCAGCTTTGTTTTTGGTTTTCATATATGTTTGTATGCAAATAGAAAATACAGTTACTAGAGAAATCTCTACATGTGGTTAAACATAATAAGGTAGAAAGTTTTTAGTTGCCAGTGGAATTGGACTTTTAATGATAACTGAAATGTTATTGTTTTAAAATACTTATATCTAATAGTATAATAGGTGATTTACAAGTTTTTATTGGAGATGTTTGTAATGGTCTGTCAAATCTATGTTCTTTAAATGATGGGCAGATCAAAGAAAAGTTTTATATAATTGTGTATATAATTAGACACAGTTATAATTATTCCTTGACTTTAAGAAAATATAATATCAACCAACATGTTTTATAAATATGTAAAGTGAAAAAATTGCATATAGTTGTCAAATTATCTCTGAGTAAATAATTGGGCAGCTGAAGTTCAGGATATTTTGTTTAGATTGTTCTGTGTGTTAAACAAGATATAATAATTTTCACCTTAAAGTGTTTATCCTTAATTTTACAGGGGTTCCATTCATATACATCTGTATATATACCCACAGGTGTATTTTATATGTATCTATAAAACAAGTGTTTATTAAAAATCATAGAATAGAAACAACTTTTGGGCATAATTATCACTTGGCTGTAGTCTATTCTTTGTGTTTGGTGGATGGTAAGGGAGTTTTAGTTTATGAGCATTAGTTGCTGGCAGATACTGTTAGATACCTACTAAAGTTACAGACCGACATTAGTTTTTGTTTTAGAACATCTGCATAGGATTTGCTGATAGGTGCCTATATTTTTTGAATGCCAATTTTAGAGACAATGTGAAAAAAAACACTGTGTTGACAAATTGAATTACTATACCATTTCTCTTTGAGATGTATTTGGTGATGAAGATTGTATATTTTGTTTTGCATATAGAAGATAAGTGTCATTTTATGAATCCTTTTTAGATATGTAATTTGTCAGTAATTTTGGAAATATATTTTAATTGAAATATTAAAGGCAGAATCATTGATTATAGATACAGTAGAGTAAGCATCTTCAAGAGCTAGGCTTGATTTTGATTTTTTTCTGTGTTTATTTAAGTGCTTTATTTAAGTTTATTTAAATTCCAGTTGGTTAAAATACAGTGTAATATTAGTTTCAGGTGTACCATTTAGGATTCAGCCCTTCATACAACACCCAGTGCTCATCATGTGGGCACTCCTTAATTCTCATCACCTGTTTAATTCCTCCCGCACCTACCTCCCCTCTGGTGACCTGCAGTTTGTTCTGAAGAGTCTGTTTCTTGGTTTGCCTCTTTTCTATTGTTTTGAAATTTTTTAGTTAGACATTCATTGTTAAAGTACAGAAATTACCATTCATATTTTCAATATAAAATGAATAATTTCTTATACTATTAATATATTTTAGATGTTAAATGTTTACAACAGAGCAGGGAAGCAGTTGCTGCATGGGATAAGCTTATGTAGTATATCTTAATTTCCTACATATGTAGAAACACCCTCCCATACACCTACCCCCCCCCACACACACAGAGTAAATCTGTTATGTGGAAAAACTATGGTGAAAAATAATATATTACTAGTAGGAGTGTTACAAGATCATCACTGTGTGTTTTCACTGGTATGTGTGGAGTTGTTAAGGTAATTGTGCACCTGCGGTCAAATCTTTGTTTTTATGCTATAAAACTTGATAGATGTGCACACATTTCTGTCATATTTGAGTATATTTTACCTAAAGCATATAAACCATTCTTAGGCTTGTAGACATGAAATAGTAAAATAAGCCTCTCTGCTGTTAAGATTTCTAGACTGGTGTGTATGTAATTATTGATAAAATATTTATTTCTAGATATACAGACATTGCTGAAAACAGAGTTAGTATATGTGCTACTGAAGTGAGCACTGAAAACAGCTTAAAATATCAAATTTTTAAAATTCAATATAATTGTTTCTCTGCATGTTCAGTGGTTTGTGAGAGAATTGATGGGGTCGTGGATGTTTTCCATTCTCAGATTCTTTGGCTTTGTATCTTTTTGATTTATAGAAATAGTGAACATCATGTATATTGCAGTCATGCTATTGATGAACTATAAGTTTGAAAGGTTTAACATTTCCAATGATTTTAAGAATTCCTTATGGATGGCACTTTGTGGTTTGTTGTTAAACAGTGGTATTTTTTTTTTCTTGGAGTTTGTGGTACCTCAGCTAATTTTATTTTTTTTTCCATAATATTTTATTGTGAAATTGTTTTCCATACAACACCCAGTGCTATTTTTAATAGTTACATAATAACATTTCACTTAGGAAGTATATAGAATTGGAAAACAAAATAATAGAAGGTAGAAACAGTTTTTTTTGAGGATGTTAACCCTTGTGTTGGATTCCTTGGAATGATGGGATTATTAAAGACAGTTTATTTGAAAATTGGGTTAAAAGCCTCTGAGCTTTGTTTTTTTTGTTTGTGTATATACACACACATGTATATAGTCAGGAAAGAGAGGGTGGTTAAAAGTTCTTTCCCTCACATTTCCATTTAGAAGAAAAATTAGACTTCAATAATGAAATTGTGCCCATTTTATATAAAAATATTTCTACTTATTTAAGGGACATGAGGTGTAATATCTCAGATGTACTGACGTTTTTGATAAATTTATTTACCAAAGAAAATTTTATAGAACCTAAATTACACAGTTCCATGTTCATTTGTTACACACCACTAAGACAACTTTGGAAATAATGGGCAAGTCAAACATTTAGGTTTTTTTTTAAATGTTTTATTTATTTTTGAGAGACAGAGTGTGAGCTGGGAAGGGGCACAGAGAGAGAGAGAAAGAGAGAGAGAGAGAGAGAGAGAGAGACAGAATCCAAAGTAGGCTCCAGGCTCTGAGCTGTTGGCACAGAGCCCGACATGGGGCTCAAACTCACAATCCGTGAGATCATGACTGAGCCGAAGTTAGATGCTTAACCGACTGAGCCACCCAGGTGCCCCATCAAACATTTAGTTTTAAACATCTAATATTTCCAAATGTATTAAGAGTGTTACAATATAATTTCTTAAATATTTTCATTGTAAATGTATTAGGACTATTGTCTTTTAAAGTTGGCAGGACAAGGAAATGGATTATTGATAAATAGGGTCCTAGAGCTATGCAATATTTATCATATATTCATTTAGTTGTTAAGAGTAATAGAAAAGATTATGCATTTAACCCATTCTCATAGTACAATAGTTTGCCATTGAGTAAGTGTACATTGTATATTAAAGAACATACACCATGTAAATTCATTTGTTTTGTTGGGTTTATTGTAATGTATTTCTTTTGGGTCTTCCCTGGGATGTGTACCTTAGATTATTTTTGCGTTAAGATACTTTCTTAGAGCAGATCTAAGGATCGAAGTTCATAGCAAAATTGAGGGGAAGGTACAGAGATTTGCCATCTAGCTCCTGCCCCAACACATGTGTAGTTACCCCCATTATCTACATCCCTTACCAGAGTTACATACCATTTGTTACGCTGATGAATTTAAATCAATACCTCATAATTATCCAAAGTCCATAGTTTGTCATGTTTAACTCTTGATGTTGTACATTTTGTGGGTTTGGAAAAATGTATAATGACATGTATCAGTCATGGTATTATGCAGAATGTTTTCATTGACCTAGAAATCCTCTGTGGTCCACCTAGTCATCCCTCCCCATATTTATTTTTATAATTGTTGTTAACATTGGAGATATATATATAAATGACTTTGTTAAAGAGAGTTTATACTACCTCTTGGGACTATATACAATTCTGTATGTGTTCCTTTGGTTGCATGACACTATTCAAGACAACTTTGTAAATAATAGGCAGATATAAATTTTTTAATTTTTTAACATCTAGTATTTCTAGATGTGTAGAGTCTCACAGCGTATAATTTTGTAAATAATTCATTGTAAAATTTCATAGTTTCATTGTTATAAAACGCTTTAATTGTAGTGCAATTAATAACAATTTCAAGTTTCTTGAGCTATTGTGTATTTTGGTATCCATTTTTTCAGTTGTGAGGGGAAGGAGAAAGTTACCAAAAAGGTGTGCTGTCACTCCTGAATTCTCCAAAAGAAAATTTTACATTTTAATCACTGTTTAGACCTTGTATTATTATTCATTAAAAAACCCAAGTCATAATTTTATAGTTATATTTCTATACAACTATAAATTACACAACTATAAGCTTATAGTTGTTTCCCTTATTATGCATTTAATGATAACAAGTCTGTCTTATGAGAAATTTTATTGTTCCTCTTTGAGTTATTGTTTTGTATTTAACTGAAAGTCATGAAAATATTCAAGACAACATTGTAAATAACAAATATATCATTTAAAAATACCTACTGCTTCCAGATTCATAGGGTTTCACAAACTATAAATTTGTAAATATTTCATTGTTGTAAAATACCCAAAATTGTGTTTTTATAAGTGTTGGCAGTGTAATAAGTAATTAATAATTGTTCTCTTAGGGTTATATAATATTTTGGTGTTAAGTGGGTTTTTGGAGAGAAGGATACACAAGATCGCCTTCCTTTATCTTCAGATTGTTGTTTTTTATGGATGAGAAAATAATAGATTTTGTACTTAAACAAAATACTCCAGGATGATTTTTACCTTTAGAAAAAGGAAGACAGAAGGAAATTGTCATCTTTAAATCGCAGATATATTTGTGATACTCTTATTGTTAACCAATTATTGTTTTGCTATACTATATAAATCTACTCTTTGTAAATGTATATGTGTATACATGCATTTGCATACATATTATAAATGTTAATATACATGTGCACATATACTTTTAGTTTTAGGAGTATAAATCTGATAGTACTCTCATTTATTTGCTTATTGCTTTGCATGTTTTTTAAAATTAGGGAAATGTTCAAATCTAAACTTATTATTTCTAGAATCCTGCTTCATGTTGTATCTAAGTATATATTATTTTTAATTTTTTTTTTTTGCTGTTTTTTATTTTGGAGAGAGGGAGGGAGAGAGAGAGAGAGCATGAGCAAGGGAGGAGTAGGGAAAGAGGGAGACACAGCTCTGAAGCAGGCTCCAGGATCTGAGCTATCATCAGCACAGAGCCTGATGCAGGGCTTAGACCCATGAACTGTGAGATTATGACCTGAATCAAAGTTGGACGCTCAGCTGACTGAGTCACTCTGGCGCCCTAAGTATGTTATTTTTATTTTATTGTATTTTTAAATGTTTTTTATTTACTTTTGAGAGACAGAAAGACAGCACGAGCAGGAGAGGGTCAGAGAGAGAGGGAGATACAGATTTTGAAGCGGGCTCCTGGCTCTGAGCTAGCTGTCAGCACAGAGCCCAACGCTGGGCTCAAACCCACGAACGTGAGATCATGACCTGAGCCGAAGCCCGACACTTAACCGACTAAGCCACCCGGGTGCTCCTAAGTGTGTAATTTTTAATATAAAGTGATTAACTCCATATGTGTTTGTTTTCTATTCTGTTGCCACATAGACATCTAAATGAAAACAGTATTTTTGTGCTTATGAATATTTATTTTATTCTAAGAGCTTTTTAAAAATTTCCAGTGTCTGGTATATTTGTATGTTATGTGATCATTGGAAATGAAAATTAAAAATATTCCAGCTCAGTAGTCAATAATAAATTATGAAAATTTTTAGGAAAAATTAGAAATCAACGTATAAATCGTATTTTTTTGAAAGTAGTTTGGCAATAACAATTGAAATTCAAGTGTATAAACATTGGAAATGATGTAACTTGCTGCTGGGATTTTATCTATTCCAAGTCTCAAATTTACAATGAAGTATGTTATACATTGAGTATAACAATAATTGGAGCATCTGAAATATACATCAATAAAAGATCATAGTGGTTGCAGCTTAATCATCATATGAATATAAGTTAAACACTGGAACATGTTCTGGTACAAAAGGGTGTTTTATATGGATATTTAAAACTATGCCATCTTTTAAACAAACATCAAGTAATTGTATGTTTATAGGGGTGTGACCATATGCCTCTTGAAGTTCTGATTGGAAATGTTAATCATTACTGTTCTTGAAGAATGTAATTATTCTGACATGATTATAAAGATAAATGATGGTAACTCATCAGTGTTATTGTAATGGTGATTATTTTAGCATACTCAAAATTTTTGTACTGTGTAAGTTGAATAGTAAAACTTTGTTTATTATTTGTGTATTGCTGCATGACAATCTGAAATAAATATGAGTTGTTGGATAGAAAGGTGTCTGGAAGAATAGATGGCAAAAATTTAACATTACTGTGTAGAGAGAGGAATGAAGGACTGCTTCTACTTCCTGCATTTTGAATTGTAAAGGTATTTCAAAAGGAACATTTAAACACAAAAAGGGGATTTTAAAGATATATCCAATTTGTGCCTGTCTTCATCCATGCCTGTTAACATCTTGGGAGTACTGGGCTGTTGGGTCCAATTTTATATTCCCAGTGGCCATCATGAATCGTTTGTGAATGATCATGAAGAGCATGTGGTTTAGAGACTCTAGTGCATCAAAGAGTTTTACACACTGAAACAGCATTGTGGGCCTCAAGGAAAGAATGTGAGAGAAGATGGGATTTGAGGTATGTGCCAAAAAATTGTTTGGGTTTGCAAACACATGAATGATTAAAATAAGTCATTGAAATTTCTTTTGTAAAGGGTAAGTTCTCATAATGTACTGCCATATTTGTGGTTATTGACTAGATCAAGTTGGTTGAGGAAGAATATTAGAATAGGTTAGAAGTTAACCTTAATGATGGTAATTACACTTGATCTTAGCCAAAAGGCAGAGAAGCAATAATGATGGTAATTAGAGAATGGATTGTTTTCCTTTTATTTTAATAGCAGTTGAATCAGAATTTGAAGTATTTCTTTATGGTTTCTTACATGATTCAGAATTGGCATGAAAAACATTTGAATACAGTTGTGTTATTTCTGCATAGTAATATTAGCTGTTTAATTATCTCCATTCATTCTATTCACTGTTTCTTATAATTCTAAAGTCATCCTAATTTGTGTGTCCTGGTGTCCCATTTGAATGTAATTGGCTATCTTATATATTTATTTCTCAGATGAGAAAGGAGGAGATTTGCAGATAATCAGAGGCAACTGACATTCCTCATTTGGTCTTTCTTAATTCAGAAGTTTTAACAGAACCACAGGTAAGAAGATTCTGGATCAAGAAGTGCTGTTTTAGGACAAGGCTTTGGCCAGACTCAGGAAAATATCACTGGTGTAGACCTTGAAATATTAAACCATGCCTGAGTCAGTAAATTGATTCTTTACAAAGATAATTTTACAAAAGTGAAGATGTTGATTATATGTAGAATGTCTTCTTTAAATTGATTTTTAATTTATAACCAAACATTGTGACCTAATTAATGTTATAGAGAATATAAACAATTACCAGTTTTTCATTAATTGGAAATTTTGAAATAAAGACTTTTTTCAAGTATATTTTTATAGTGTGATAAAGTAAGAAGTTCAAGGAAACTAAAAAAAATAAAATAACATGAGGGGAACTCTCTTGTACTGTTGGCAGGATTGCAAACCGGTGAAGCCACTATGGAAAACAGTATGGAGGCTCTTGAAAAAGTTAATAACATGACCCAGCAATTGTAATCATGAGGTATTTACCCAAAGAATACAAAAATATTAATTCAAAGGGATATATCCACTCCAGTGTTTATAGAAGCATTATTTATAATAGCCAAATTATGGAAACAGTCAAAGTATCCATTCCAGTGATGAATGGATAAGGAACTCCGCTATAAGAAAAAGAATGAGATCTTCCCATTTGCATTGAATGAGGCTGATAGACCCAGGGAGTATAATGCTAAGCAAAATAAGTCAGAGAACAACAAATGACCTATGATTTCACTCATACGTGGAATTTAAGAAACAAAACAAAAGGGAGGCAAACCAAGTTATAGACTCATAGCTACAGAGAACAAACTTAAGATTCCCAGAGGCTAAGTAGTTGAGGAAGATGGGTGAAATAGGTGATGGGGATTAAAGGATACATTTGTGATGAGAAACAGGTGATGTATGTAAGTGTTGCATGACTAAATTGCATACCTGAAACTAATATTTCACTAACTGTAATTTAAATAAAAACTTGAAAAATATTGGTAAAGTAATAGTTGATGTTGGAGCGTTGAATCAGTTACAGGATTGATTCATGAGGATTTCTTTCTAATCATTAAAAGAAATTTGTAACGGGGCCGCCTAAGTGGCTCAGTCGGTAAATTGTCCAACTTTAGCTCAGGTTATGATCTCACGGTTTGTGGGTTCGAGCCCTACATCAGACTCTGTGCTGACAGCTTGAGGCCTGGAACCTGCTTCGGATTTTTTGCTTCCCTCTCTTTCTGTGCCTCCCCCATTCGTGCTCTATTTCTCTCCATCTCAATAATAAATGAACATCAAAAGAAAATTAGAAATCTGTAACAGTTCAAAATGAACCTCTCCTTATCTTCTGATTTTGCCATTTTACAAGTATGTGTGTCTTATCTTCCAATGTTTCATCTTTTTTTTTCCTATCAGGAGGTGATAGTTCCAAGAAAACACACTTTGTATTTTTGCCATCTTTGTAATTGCAAGAACTGGTACCACCAGACCACTGTTGGCAATATTACTTATTTAAGTATTCTTCACCTCCCATCTCTGGTTTCAGGAATACCAAATGACAAATGATTGTAAGGACAGGTAAGTGTTTATTTGATTCAGGGAGGGATACTTGGTTAGGCAGGATTTAATATTCTGTTTTGTTTAAGATTAATTTTTGGTGGCAACTAGCGAGTAAGGAGATTTGTTCAGGTTACATATTGCTGAATGATAAATAATCCTGACACGCAGTGACATAAAATGTCTGTTGTGCCATTTCATGAATTTCTGACAGTGCCTGGATATGGAAACAGCTGGGGAGAAACAGTGTTTAATAATTATTCAAACACTTACAGGCTGGAGTCCCCTGGATACTTCTTTACAGATATGCCTGGTACTTGTTTTGGGATAACTTGGACAGCTGGGCTTAGCTAAGATTTTAAAAATTAGAGTACCTTCATATAACCAGTTTACCAGAGAAAGCATCAAAAAATGAACAAACTGAGGGCTGAGGAGGGAGGGGGGAATGGGGAAGAGGGTGATTGTCATGGAGGGGGGTACTTGTAACGAAGAACATTGGGTGTTACATGAAAATAGTGTTACTTGGTAATAACACTATTTAAATTAAAAAATCAGATTGTTCTCTGAAAAAAAATGAGTGTTAGAGAATATTGTGAAAGTAGCATGTGGCCTTTATGATCCAATTTCAGAAGTTATGTAGTATCACTTCTGCCATATTTTGTTGCCTGGCATTGTTATATGACCAGCCCAAATTCTAGTAGAGATTCCGTCCCGTGATGGGCAAGCTTCAAGGCAATTGCTCACCTAGAATTATGTATAGGACACAGTAATTAAGAGCTATACACAGTCATTAAGAGCTATAGCTGTGTAATTTTAGTAGTTGATTTTTTTAAATTTTGGGATCCATTAACAATATTTCCTTCAAACCATGTATCTGTCTTTATGAGCTTAGTAAATTGATTTTCAGAATTTCACTTTCCATGTACTCTGCATTTCTTGCATATTTTTCAACAAGCATCTTATTCATTGCCTGGCATAGAACTAAATTTTACTGAATTGTGACTGGGAGCAAATTAGACAAAAGATAAGAAGTTGGAGAAAGAAAACAAAGGACATAATTTTTGGCATTATGTGAATTTGAGGAGGGCAAAGGAGAAGAGCCCAGGTACACTAAGCTGGTGTTGAGATGTATAACCTTAGAAGTACTAAAGATGAACTATAACGAGTGAGAGGTAGCAGTTGTTAATGAAGCCCTTGATATTATAGCAAATAGTGAATTCCAGCTCCTGATGGACCAGGAGTTGTGTGCTTTTCTTATTTCCTTTATTTCTCACTAGAAAGTTATTTCATTGGGTATGCAGCCAAGGGTGATTGCTAACAAATTCCTTAAACATTTTTTTTCAGAGAGCCTTACTGCCTACCTGTTAATCCCAGAATAATCTTAAAGATAAAGGCTTTTATCTTAAAATGTATTTTTCTTAGGGTAAAATGTTGCTAAATATACAACAACTAATGACTTTGTGGGTGAAGTGCCTACTTAGGAATTTTGATAACCCACTGGAATAATAGGTTAAGATCTAAATCTTCCATGGGGCGCCTGAGTGGCTCAGTCGGTTAAACCTCCAGCTTCAGCTCAGGTCATGATCTCATGGTTCATGGGTTCAAGCCCTGCGTTGGGCTCTGTGCTGACAGCTAGCTCAGAGCCTGGAGCCTTCTTCAGATTCTGTATCTCTCTCTCTCTCTGACCCTCCCCTCCTCGCGCTGCCTTTCTCTGTCTTTCTCTGTCTCTCAAAAATAAATAAAAAACATGAATAAAAAAATTTTAAAAGATCTAAATCTTACTAAATTCCATTGTAGCCTCTGTCTTCTATACAATTACCATTTTTTCCTCACTGAATGGACTACGAACTTTTTGTTATTTTCATTGGAATTTTTTGGCACTGTTCTGTTTCTTGTAGAGAAATGGATACAGATTAAATAGTTTGTATATGAATGAGTAATCTAGAGATACAAGCATCCAAATACACAAAAGAGATAGACAGCAGGAGAAGGTTGGGATCAGTCCATTTACCAAGGTATAAGAAGAACAAATGCCAAGATACCAATATCTAAAATTTTAAAAATTGAGATATAGTTGAGCTGTATTACATTAGCTTCAGGTATATAATGGTGAATAGTGATAGTGAATTGAAAGTTCTATGCATTATGCAGTACTCACCACAATAAGTATAGTTATTAACTCTAGCCTTCTTATTAGAAAATTCTAAAAGTTACTCTGATGCATTTGCTACTTCATAATAAAATGGCTGTTGCATTTCATTGTATATAATTTATTAGATCCTACTGATAATTGCATAAAGTATGCTTCTTAACTTTACCTGTTTCCTAATGTGTCCTCTCAGGTGATGACCAAATAGGAAACTGATATTGCATCTGCCACCTTCTTCAAATCCAAAAGATGGTCTTCATAATGTATGGAGACTCCTCATTCATGTGTTGGAGTAGACATTCCTTGCAGATCAGAAAAACTGGACTGAGAAAGCTCATGTTTGAGAATTACCTAAAGATTATCATTGGAGGGAATTGTAACCAGGCATGTTGACTGTTTTCATTATTGGCATTGGACTAAATCTCGGGAGCTTGAATGATGGAGATGCTATTACACACAGAGGCTCAGGATGGTGTGATTGCAAGGCTTCATTTCAGTGTTCCCATAAGTATTAAGTGCATATATGTGTTCGTTTCTCTTTTCACTGGGTACATTTAAAATTAATCAGAAAAAAATTATCTTTTTCTAGATTTGAAAATACAAAAAGTTGTAAAGGGTGGTATTTTTACTTCTTAAATGCTTTTTCCCCTCCTAATTCTACTCCCCAACATTTAGTGTTATGGAGTTTTGTGCATATCCTTTTGGGGTATATTGATAAATTGATATGGTAATAGTTGTTTGGGCCCATACATTAGCTACCAATTATCTATTCATTGAACATACTTATATATAATCTATTTTTATTTCTCCAGCTAAGTTGTTGACATAGTCCTACTACTTCAATTTCATTGGAATTAAGCATATCCCAATATTTATATTTTGAGTCAGAAGTAGAGATTTCCCCAAAATTGTATAGATTATCCTCATCAGTCTTGTCTTCCAGTGTTTGTTTATGAGACTTTTTTCTAAAACTGTACAAACATTGGATGTCAGTGTTTTATTTTTTGATAGTGTGATACTACAAATAAATAATTTTTCTTCAATTATTGTTCAGTCATCTTTATATGTCCTTAAACTGTAATAGTCATTTGTTATTTTTTATTCTGTGTTTTTTTCATTTCCCTTGGAATATTAGTGTTTTTGTTATTGGTTTTTAAGAGATCATTTAGATCTAAGGGTTTTAACCATTTACCATGCATTGCAAATGAAATACCATGTTTTTTCACCATTTTACTGTGGTACTTTACTTTTGTTGTACAGAAGTTGTAAATTGAAATAATTTTGCACGTCATGCCTTTTGTGTTCTGTGTTTTTATATAAATATGATTGCATTACTATTATACATTTTTTGTATTTTTTTTTGTAAATTATTTTGTCATTTTATTTTTTCCCATCAATTGTTACTGTGGTTGTAAAGCATTACATGCTCAAATTATTTAACATAAGCTCTTACCAATTATTTTTACTTCTACCATAGTAATTTACAGATTCCAACATAAAATAAACTGCATTTCTATTGCTTTGCCTACCTTCTATTGATACTATAAAGTTACTGATGATTTTTAGTCTATTCCATTGAGCTCTATCTCATTTCTCTTCTTTTTTTCAGAATATTCCCTGTCTATAGTCGCATTTTTTTCTATCAATCGATGCTTAAAATTATTTGAACGTTGGAAAATAATGCAGTTTTAATTTCATTTGCATCAAATTTAATAGATTAATTAGGAGAGAATAGATCTCTTTAAAATTGAGTCTTCCTCTCCAACTCCAAGGTATGTCTTTCTATTTTTAATCAACTTGTTATGTTGGGAAACTGCTAGATTATATTTTTTTATTCACTTCCAGTCATTTCACAGTTTGGTTAATGTAGTTATGGGGATTGTGAACCTACTTTATTTTATTAATACATAAGCCTTTTTATTTACTTTTCTAATGGTATTTCAATGAAATACCAAAATTCTGGTTTTCTTTCTCAGTTCATGTTTCTTACAGAATATATGGAAGCAGAAATGGCCCTGGGTTATTTGATAGTGAATATTAATCTTACTAGTTTAAGGTTTGTTTACTTAGAGGTCATTTTAGGAAATTTCCTTTTATTGAGCAGTTTTTGCAAAACTTGTTTACAGGTTAAATAAAAAAATACAGGTTAAAAAATACAGGTTGTTTTGTGTATTAAAGGTGATCATGCTTGAAATTATAATTATTGATTAGGTAAAAATTAACTTTTCCTATACATAAATATTCTTGCATCTACCCCAAAGAACTACACTTTTTGTATGCACATGCATGTATGTGTGTGTATATATTCATATGTATTTCCCTATTAAAATTTTATTTGCAGTTACTGAAAATATAATCCTAAGTAAACAGCTTATTTTCTTCTGTTTTTGTCGGGGTTTTGTATTTAGTTTGCCTGATCTACCAAAATGTTTGGAGTATTATTTGTATAGGCTGGAAACAAGAAGTATGAACATTGTTTAATTTTGATTTTGAAATAATTTTTGTTTACAGAAATGTATATTGCTCTCTATCCTCCTCTTATATTAACATCTTTCATATACATGATACTGTCATCTAAGCAAGGAAATTGCTACACTGCAATTTTTAACTGATCCTTTTATAATCAATGATTGAAAGAATTCTACATTGTATGAAGTTGTTATAGTCTTAATGTCCTTTTTCTTGGGACGGTTGCCCAGTTTTCTTTGGTTTTCATAATTTTGGTACTTTAGAAGTGTTGACAAAATATCTGACTATTAATGTTAATCAGTATGGGCTTGTGTGATTTTCATCACTGAAATTGAGGTGTTATGCATGTTTGACAAGATTGCTAAAGAAGTGGTACTCCCTTCTCAGTTCATCACTAGGGATCACATATTGTTAAGTCTTGTGAGTACTGCTGTTACTTTTATTACATAGTGTTACATAATAAGTATCTGTAGGGGAAGGTACTGCAAATATTTTAATACTCTTAGCTGCTAATTTTAGACTGTATTGATGTTTGTTGCCTGCAAAATTTAATGCACTATGGTGTTCCTGATTTATGAATTTAAAAAAAATTTAGTGCGCATTTTATTGATTAGAGTTTTGTAGTATAAGAGTTATTCCTTCTTCCTCATTTAACATTCAATTATTTATTTCATTGTGAACTCATGGATATTTTATTTATCCCATGGATTAGATTCATCACTTTTCTTTAATCAAATTGTCCATTATTTGATCATTCAGGTCTCTCTTAAACATGGCTTCTGTGACTTTTTAACATGTCCATATTTCCTTTCCTGAGCACTTACTTACTTTCTGACCACCTAATAGTACCTGAGTTTATTAAGAATATTTCGTTCCTTATAGGGAACGGTACTTAGGAAGTAAGCTATGTATAAGATCTTTATTTATTTTTATGGTTCAGTAATATTCCAAAGTATATATATGTAACATTTTATTTGTTGTTGAACACTTGGATGTTTACACTTTTTGACTGAATAATAAGGCTTGTGCCTTCCTCATTGTCAATAATACTGCTATGAATATTGACATGAAAATGTCTTGAATCCCTGTTTTCATTTTCTTTGGGTGTGTATCTTGGAGTAAAATAGCTAGGAGTTATATGGGATTTTCATGTTTAACTCTTATAGGAATGGTCTGTTGGTTTTTATTATGGAAAGTTTCATACTCATTGATAATGAGATCATAATGAATTTTCACATGCTGAGCAACTGCAATAATTACAAATATTTTCCCATACATTGAAAATTGCAAATACGATATTTTCAGTTTTGAATTTTTTAAGTGCATACACATCACAAATTTAAATAACCATAATATCTATTATTAGGCAGAATTCCTTATTGCCTTTTATTTTTTTATTTTTTAATAATAGTTTATTGTCAAGTTGGTTTCCATATAATATCCAGTGCTTCTCTCCACAAGTGCCCCCTCTCCATGACCATCACCCCCTCCCCCCCCCCATCAGCCCTCGGTTCCTTTTCAGTATTCAGTAGTCTTTCATGATTTGTGTACGTCTCTCTCCCATCATGTAAATTTGTCAGTTTGTCCAAAGATGTAACAATTGGAATAAATCTGGATCCAATCAGTTACCATGCATTTTTATCTAGTCCATTTTTATCTTATTTTGATTATTTGTATTTATTCTTAATACTAAACCTTTTTATTCTTTTAATATAGGACATTTCCCCCTGCTTTTTGTTCCGTGTGTTAAATATTTTTAAAACATTTAATCTTTTGTAATTAATTTCATTTTAGAAGAACTTAATTTTTCTGTTACATTCCTATTGATTGTACCTTCTATTTCTAGTTTACTAAATGTATTTTGGTGACCTAATGTGGTCTTGGTTATTTCCACTTTGAGAGTATCTCTGTTTCTGTCTCTTTCATATATTCTATGTCACATACCTACATATCTCTATCTAGAAACATCTGTAGAAGGTATAGATATATTTATAAACTATATATCATGTATATTTATGTAGACCATAAAGTATAGCTCATCTTTTTAAATGTATTAGAGGTGCTTAGAAAAAAATATTGTCTCCAGTTTACGGAGCACTATATAAGTGGTTGTGACAGGTTGACTATTGTTACTGATCTGTATTTCTGTCTCTTTTAGGGACCAATAATATGAATTGATATTGATGTCCTGATCTCAGTTTTTTAATTATGTATTGACTATTTGACCATTGTCAGTTTTGCAAGAGCGTTTCATACACTGTGTCTCAAATAGAATATGAATATGTACATACATTTTCCCACGTCCCATCCTAGAAAAAAATAACTAAGGCCTAGTTTCCTTTTATAATTTATTCTATGTTCTTTGTTGAATCTCAAAATTTGAGGACCCCAATACTTTTACAAGATAATCATCATGCTACCCACTAAAAAATATAAAATGTGGGGGGAATGGGTGGTTCAGTCTATTGAGCCTCCAACTTTGGTCATGATTTCTTGGTTTGTGAGTTAGAGTCCCACATTGGGCTCTCTGCTGTTAGTCTGGAGCCTGCTTTGGATCCTCTGTCTACTACTGCACGACTCTTGCTTATACTATCTCTCTCAAATAATAAAAATTGTTTAAATATCTGAAATGTGATAAATCCTTTATGGTGCATCATAGTTGGATATCTAAATTACTCTGAATTATTTATAGATTAAAAATCATATTCAAACTTATTTTTTTTAAATAGTTATGTTCATGGGGTGCCTGGGTGGCTCAGTCGGTTGAGCGTCCAATTCAGCTCAGGTCATGATCTCATAGTCCGTGGGTTTGGGCCCCACGTCAGGCTCTGTGCTGACAGCTCAGAGCCTGGAGCCTGCTTTGAATTCTGTGTCTCTTTCTCTCTCTCTCTGCCCCTTCCCTGCTCTCAGTTTCTCTCAAAATAAAGACATAAAAAATATACAAAAAGTTATGTTCAAATCAGCACTTCAATAATGCCTTCCACTTGGATTGTTAATTTAAAATTCTCTTTAGAAATGCAAGCGCTCTTTTTAAAAACATTTGTTAGTATTTATTTATTTTGGGGTGAGAGGAAGCATGCAAAGCAGGAGAGGGACAGAAAGCAAAGGGAGACATAGAATCCAGAGTAGCTCCAGACACTGAGCTGTCAGCACAGAGCCTGACATGGGACTCAAACATGAACCATGAGACCGTGACCTGAGCTGAAGTCAGACTGAACCATGAAGGTGCCCCGCCTCTTTTTTTTCTTTTTAAAGTTTATGTATTTTGAGACAAAGATATAGTGCATGTGCATTTGCCTGCATGAGTAGGGTGGGGGCTGAGAGGTTGCAGGGGAAGTGAGAATCCCAAGCAGGCTCCGCACATTCAGTGCAGAGCCCAGTGTTCAGCTCCAGCTCATGACCTGTGAGCTCATAATCTGAGCTGAAACCAAGCGCTGGATGCATAACTGACTGAGCCACCCAACATCTCTCTTTGTTTTTGTTTTAAACTTCCATAATTTCTATTTACACTTGGAAGAAATTACTATTTAAATTATTAAAATCAGACTCCTTTTAAAATTACCACATTTCTAATTCTACAAGTAGTATATGGCATTCCTATGGCAGGGTTTAATATTTTCCCCCAAATCCTATGTTAGATTTAAATGTCACATCAGTTTGGTTTTATTATTTAATCACTTATTATAGGAAACTTTTTAATTGTAATACAGTATAGTTGATTTTTTTTAATTTTTTAATTATTTTTTTCTTTTTTATTATTTTATTGTCAAATTGTTTTCCATACAACACCCAGTGCTCTTCCCCTCAAGTGCCCTTCACCATCACCACCACCTCTC
>NC_043708.1:117661531-117674283 GCF_006229205.1 Suricata suricatta | reverse complement strand
GTTGAGCATCGTTTTATGTGTCTGTAGGCCATCTGGATGTCCTCTTTGGAGAAGTGTCTGTTCATATCTTCTGCCCATTTCTTCACTGGATTATTTGTTTTGTGATTGTGAAGTTTGGTGAGTTCCTTGTACATTTTGATATTAGTCCTTTATCTGATATGTCATTTACTTAGTTGATTTTTTCTAAGAACACTATGTTCTTTAAAATTTTTAGTTACTTTATAATTAACATAGTTTGTTAAACTAGCTTCAAGTGGACAGTTTTGGGATTCAACAATTCCAAAATATTTTTTGGCTAAATACCCAGTAGTGTGTTTTTTAGGGTAGTTACTTTTAACTTCTTGATGAACCTCCACACTTTTCCAGAGTGGATATACTAGTTTGCATTCCTACCAAAAGTGCAACAGAGTCCCTTTTTCTCCACTTTCTCCCCAACACTTGCTGTTTCTTGTGTTGTTGATTTTAGCCATTCTGACAGGTGTGAGCTGATACTTCACTATAATTTTTCTCTTTTTTTAAATAATAGTTTATTGTCAAATTGTTTTCCATATAACACCCAGTGCTTCTCTCCACAAGTGCCCCCCTCCATGACCATCACCCCCTCCCCCCACCCCCTCCCTCTTCAGCCCTAGGCTTTGTTTTCAGTATTCGATAGTCTCATGATTTGTGCCCATCTTTCTTTCCCACTCTCTTTCTCCCTTCCCCTTCCTATGGACCTGTGTTAGGTTTCTCCTGTTAGACATATGCGTGTAAACATATGGTATCTACTATAGTTTTTCTATAGTTTTTCTTATTTTTGAATGGATACAGAATGTATGAATGGAGGAGGGGTAGAGAGAGCAGGAAATATAATCCCCGGTAGGTTTTTCTGAAAGCATGGATCCCAAATCCATGAACTAGAATCCATGAACTGGGAGATCATGACTGCAGCTGAAATCAAGAGCCAGACACTTAAACAACTGAACCACCTAGCTTCCCCTCTCATTGTAGTTTTGATTTACATTTTCCTGATAGTAAATAGCATCTTTTCATGTGTCTGTTGGGTCATTTGTGTGTCTTTTCAAAAAAGAATGTTTATTCATTTTAGAGAGTAGAAGCAAGCAGGAAAGGGACAGGGTGAGGGAGACAGAGGATCTAAGGCATGCTTTTGGCTGACTGCAGAGACCCTTGATGCAGGGCTTGAACTCAAGTACTGCAGGATCATGACGTGAGCTGAAATTGGACACTTACCCAACTGAACCAGCTAGGTACCCCACTGTTTCTTTTTTGGAGAAATGTGTATTCATGATTCTGTCATTTAATTGGATTATTTTGGGGGGGGGGTGTCGAGTTGTATAACTTCATTATACTTAGGATACTAACCCTTTATCAGAAATGTCATTTGCAGATATCTTCTCCCATTTAACAAGGTGCCTTTTAATCTAGTTGATTGTTTCCTTTACTGTGCAGAAGATTTAAAAGAAACCTCAATAGTTTATTTTTGCTTTTGTTTCCCTTGCCTCAGGAGATATGTCCAGAAAAAAAAGTTCCTTCAGCCAGTGTCCAAGAAGTGACTACCTATGTTTTCTTCTAGGATTTTTTGGTTTGAGGTTTCAAATTAGGTATTTAATTCATTTTTAGTTTAGTTTTTTTTTGTGTGTGTAGTATAAGAAAATGGTCCAGTTTCATTCTTCTATCCAGTTTCCCAACACTATGTTGAGCAGCTTGTCTTTTTATTCCATTGGATGTTCTTTCCTGCTTTGATATTCTTTCCTGATTTGTCTTCTACTCTGTTCTATATATCTATATTTGTTCCAGTAGCATACTGTTTTGGTTATTAGAGCTTTTAATACACTTTGAAGGCCAGACTTGTGATGCCTCCTTTTTTAAGAATTGCTTTGGCTTATTCTGGGTCATTAGGATTTCCATACAGATGTTAGGATTATTTGTTATAGTTCAGTGAAAAATGTTGATATTTTGATAGGGATTTTATTAAATGTGTATATTGCTTTGGGTAGTATACATATATTATCAATATTTGTTCTTCCAATCCATGACCATGGAATTATTTCTCCATTTCTTTGTGTCCTCTTCATTTTCTTCTGTCAGCATTTTATCAGATTTATAGGTTTTTTACCTCTTTGATTATAGGTTTTTCCTAGGTATCTTACTGGTTTTGGTGAAATTGTATGTATCTATATACCACATCTTCTTAATTCTTTCATCCGTCAGTGGACATTTGGGCTCTTGTCCATACTTAGGCTATTGTCAAAGCACTGCTATAAACATTAGGGTGCATGTGTCCTTTTGAAATAGCACACATAGTTTCTGGAGCATATGGTAGTTCTAATCTCAATTTTTTGAGGAACCTTCATGCTGTTTTCCAGAGTAGCTGCACCAGTTTGCATTCTCACCAGCAGTGCAAAAGAAGTCCTCTTTCTCTGCATCCTCACCAACATCTGTTGCTGCTTGAGTTGTTAATGTTAGCTATTCTGACCCATGTGAGGTGAAATTTCACTGTGGTTTTTGATTTGTATTTCTCTGATGATAAGTGATGTTGAGTATTTTTTCATATGTCTGTCAGCCATTTGGATGTCTTCGGAGAAGTGTCTATTCCTGTCTTTTGCCCATTTCTTCCCTGGATTATTTGTTTTTTGGGTATGGAGTTTGATAGGCTCTTTATGGAGTGTGGATACTAACCCTTTATCTGATATGTCATTTGCAACTATCTTCTCCCATTCTGTTGGTTACCTGTTTTACTGATTGTTTCCTTCTCTGTTCAGAACCTTTTTATTTTAATGAGGTCCCAGTAGTTCATTTTTGCTTTTGTTACCCTTGCCTCTTGAGGTGGGTTGAATAAGAAGTTTCTGAGGCTAAGGTCGAAGAGGTTTTTGGCTGTTTTCTCCTCTGGAGTTTTGATGGTTTCCTAACCTTGAGGCCCTTCATTAATTTTGAGTTTATTTTGTATATGGTGTAAGGAAGTGGTCCAGTTTCCTTCTTCTGCAAGTTGCTGTCAGTTTTTTCAGCACTATTTGCTGAAGAGACTCTCTTTATTCCATTGGATATTCTTTACTTGTTTGTTAAAGATTAGTTGGACATACGTTTGTGGGTCCATCTGGGTTCCCTATTCTGTTCCATTGATTTGCATTTCTTTTTGTGCCACTACCATACTCTATTGAGGATTACAGCTCTGTAGTACATCTTGACATCAGCTATTGTGATGCCTCCAGGTTTGATTTTCTTTTTCAAGATAGCTTTGTCTATCCAGGGTCTTTTCTGATTCCATACAAATTTTAGAATTGTTTGTTCTAGCTCTGTTAAGAATGCTGGTGGTATCTTGATAGGGATTGCTAATGTATTAAAGTAATCTTTATGCCCTACAGTGGATCAAAGTACCCAGAGATCAAGAGTCACAGACTCTACCAACTGAGCCAAAGACTTCTGGGTCTTATTTTTACATCTACTCTGATACCCTTTGTCTCTTTACTGGAGCTTTCAGTCCAGTTATATTTAAGGTAAATAGTGATACATAGATTTTCTTTGTCATTTTATTACTTGTTTTGTGGGGTTTTGTTTAGATTTTTACTTAAGTTTAGTTAATTAATGTACAATGTAATATGAGTCAGGTGTACAATTTAGTGATTCAGCATCTCCATGCAATACCTGGTGCTCATCACAAGTGCCCTCCTTAATCCCTATCACCCACTGAATCTAACCCTTCACCCACCTCCTTCCTTGCTTTTAACCATCACTTTGTTGTCTATACTTAAAGAGTCTGTTTGGCTCTGTCTCTATCTGTCTCTTTTTTATATATGCCTATTTGTTTTTATATTCCACACGAGTGAAATCATATAGTATTTGTCTTTGACTTATTTCGGTTAGCAAAATACACTCTAGTTCCATACATGTGGTTGCAAGTGGCAAGATTTCATTCTATTTTATGGATGAGTAATATTCCATTGTTTATACACACCTTTATCCATTCATTATTCGATGGACACTTGGTCTGTTTCCTTAGTTTGGCAATTTTTGATAATGCTGATATAAACATTTTGGTGTATGTATCCCTTCAGTTCATATTTTTGTATTCCTGGGTAAATACCCAGTAGTGCAATTGATGAATTGTAGTAAAGTCCTATTTTTTAACATTTTGGGGATGTCTATTCATGTCTTCTGCCCATTTTTTAGTTGGATTATTCACTTTTTGGTTATTGAGTTTGATGAGTTCTGTATAGATTTTGGATACTAACCATTTTGTCAGATATGTTATTTGCAAATATCTTCTACCATTCTGTAGGTTGCCTTTTAGTTTTGTTGTTTCCTTCAGTATGCAGAAGCTTTTTATTTTGGTTTAGTGTCAGTAATTTATTTTTGCTTTTGTTTCCCTTTATTCAGGAGACATCTAATAAGTTATGTGGCTTAGGTAAAAGAGGTTACTGCTTGTTCTTAAGATTTTAATAGTTTCTGTGGGTTTATTCCGTTCTTTTTCTATTGTCACTTTTTGGTGTCAAGATATGTCTGGGTTTGTTACTTACATTTTTCATATCTATTACTTTTTTTTTTTAATTTTGTGGTCACCCTTTATATATACGATCTTCTGCTTATAGCAGTCTACATTAAGTTCATGGTTGCTTAATGTTCAACTCATTGTTGACTACTCCACTCCCCTCCAGGTTTCAAATATTTGATATCCTATTTGACATCCTTTTGTTTTATGAATCCCATGACAATTTTTACAGAAATCATTATTTTTACTGCTTTTGTGTTTTATATTTTGTGCTCTCATATATGGTCTTTCCTTTTCACTCAGTGGAAGATCTTACTTTGTTATTTTGTGGTTTTCTATGGTTTCTTTGGAAGACAGTGAGTTTTATCAAGAGGAACCCAGAGGGAGTGTTTCATTTCTTTCATTTAGTTATGAACATCTTTTTAATGTTTGTTTCAGAGTAGAAGTCACAGACTATTTTACTCTGAATATTTAATCCCATCCCTTGCCATTTTTTAGTCTGTTTACATTTTGTCTTACATATTCAACCACTTTTCTTTGCCATCATGAGTAGAAAATAGAGAAAAGATTTTTGATTAGGGAATAGTAAAGGATGACTTTGTTTCTCTATCATTTTCCATGAAAAAATTACTATTTCTAATGTGGATAAATGAGGAACAGTGGACAACAAAGAATCTGGATATTTATTTATATTCTCAATTGGATTTCTTTTAAAAATGATTTTTTATTCTAGTTAACATACAGTGTTAATTTCAGGTGTACAATATAATGATTCCACAATTATGTATATTATTTATTGCTCATCACAATAAGTGTATTGTTAATAATTTTCATTTATTTCACCCATCCATTACTCACCTCCCTTCTGGTAACCATCAGTTCTCCATATTTTAAGAGTCTGTTTTTGTTTTCCTGTTTATCTCTTCCATTCTTTTGTTTCTTAAATTACACATATGAAATAATATGGCATTGGGTTAGCTTTTTAAGGTACCAACATCATTTGATTGATTATTGTTTCCTTCTCTTCTACCATCTTTCTCCAGTTATATCACTAGTTTGGTAAGCATCAAAGTCATATTTTTTGTTATTAAGGTGGTGTGTAAGCCAGAAGTATTATGAATAAAATTGACTATAGTTCAGTACTTCATATAAAAGTCTCTTTTCCAAGCTATGCATGGAATTATATTTAAGAATGTATATAAAGCCAGGCTATCTGGTTCCTCTAGTGTGATTCAGATATTTATATATTTAGTAAATATGTCAAAGAAGAATATACATCTTATCCTTATATCTATCACTACAAAATCAGAAAACACCTAATTTTTCAAAGTTGAGCTTTTTATAATGGAAATGATAAATCACACCGAGTTTATCTTAAGGTTCAATATTATAAATTAGGTAATTTATGAGTCAATTTGTAATAATTCCAATTATTTAAAAATTTTTAATGTTTATTCTTTTGAGAGAGAGAGGCAGACAGAGCATGAGGGAGGGAGGGGCAGAGGGAGAGGGAGAGACACAATCTGAAGCAGGCTCCAGGCTCTTAGCTGTCATCACAGAGCCCAGTGCGGGGCTTGAATCCACAAACCATGAGATAATGACCTGAGCCAAAGTCAGACGCTTAACCAACTGAGCCACCCAGGCGCCCCTACAATTCCAGTTATTTAATAAGTAATTTTTTGAGCTAGACATTTGGCTATAAATTTGAGGGATAAATACATCAGGAAAACATTGTATAGAACAGGAGAGGAAGATGAAATGACTAGTTATGCAATTAGAAACCTGTTTTTGGCAGGCACTTGAATGCACATAATACAGTTGTATAGAGATCCCAGAGGCTGACAATAACATTAGGAAATACTGCAGTATGGTTATCTGAAATCATTGGAGGAAATTGTTAGTCAAATACAGAAACAGAACATGTGACCTATTTCTACTGGGTGAGAACAGGAGGAACTTTGATTCAGAGATTTTAATTAAACCTAAATAAATAACAGAATTACAGAACATGGGGAATGTAATTTCACTAACCTGGAAGTGAGGAAAGTTTTATTCTGATTACTTAAATTCTGGAATTGTTCAGAAAGAAAGTGATAAGTTTTATTGTTAAATAACAATGGGCAAAGTAAACAATTGATAAATAAAGATACATTAAAAAAGAATGCTGAAATTCTAATAGATTCCAATAGAGGGAAGAAAACTGCCAATAAAATATAAGTAAATTATATGAACAGATAATTTATAGAAGAAATGGAAACTGCAGTTAATCATAAAAAAGTATTCTTGGATATTATAATTACAATTGAAAACAAAACCAGGTTGTAATGATCTTCTCAACTATCAGATTTGTAGTTTAGTACAGACATTTGACCGCATTCTCTCTCATCAAGCTGATAGAAGGGGAATTTGGCAAAATCATATGATGCTGCTGGGAGTGTAAAATGTAAAGCTTCTATGGATAGAAATTAAGTATTTTGGTCATCTTATAATTACATGCAACCTTATAATGAATTGATGAATTTTTGTAAGTTACTATGTAATAATTTTTGGGATATAAGTATAAAATAATACTGAGCTATAGGAAGCGATGATAGCAAAATACTTTTCTGGTGATTTTATCATAACTTTTAATGGTCTTTGTTTCTGGTTCATAGGTGGTATATGCAAATAGTATAGGGCTTCTGACATAATTTTGATAAATAAGACATTGGATGTGAGAATTAGCTATGTAATGGTGTTTTTATGGAATATAGTTAGAAATAAAAGTTGGTAAAATTTCAGTTTAGGTAGGAATTCAAGGGATTGGTGGTTTTGTCAATATCCTCAGAAAATAAGTATTCCTTGAAAAGTTGTATAATTATAAAGATGGTACTTTTATTGTGGGTGGGTGGGAATAATAAATATTTCCAAAATCCTGAGCTCTCTCATTTTGTTTCAGGATCATTTGAGGTAGCTCTGAAAGGATTTGGTCAATATTGGGGACTCCTAATAGGAATGCCTGAGATTCTATGTGAATATTTTATTGATTGATTTAGTTTTTAGTTTAAATTCCAATTAGCATACAATGTAATATAAGTTTCAGGTGTACAAGTTAGTGATTGAACAGTTATATAACATCTGGTGCTCATCACAACTCTGGGAAGATTTTAAAATAGGTCATTTGAGGTTAATTCTGTGGTCAGGCTACTTTTATGTCCATTAGTGAAAAATAAGTTGATTTAATCAAATAGTTGCACAACGGCCTCTTTAGTATTCTCAGCTATAGTGAGTTATGCCTACAAAGCTGGTTGGTCAATGAGTGGAATTGACAAAGCTAAGATTGCTTCATGGTATGATTGCATAGTTGTGAAAATGGGTTAATCAAGTAACAGATGCAGGAATGGATATACTGATTTCTTTATGTCAGGAAGATAGGTGGAATAAGGAAAAGATGATACTGGGGCAGCTGGGTGGCTCAGTCAGTTAAGCATCTGACTCTTGGTTTCATCTCAGATCTTTATCTCATGAACTGTGAGATTGAGCCCTGTGTCAGGCTACATTTTGAGCATAGAGCCTGCTTAGGATTCTCTCACTCTGCTTGTGCTAAATTTCTGTCTTTCTTGATACTGAATTGGATAACTGCATGGATTGTTGGATGAAAGGGTTGGTGGATGAATTCAGAAATGCCTTCTGGATGGAATTAAGAAACAAGGATATAGGAGCACCTGCATGGCTCAATTAAGCAACTGACTTTTAGTTCCCACTCAGCTCATGATCGCACCACACATGAGTTTGAGCCCCATATTAATGTTTCTGCCCTTCCCCTGCTCACTGTCTCTTGTCTCTCTCAAAATAAACAAACATAATAAAATTAAAGAAAAAAATCAAGGATATATATAATTTAATATTCAGAGATTAAATACACGTATAAATGTGTTATTGTATATATGGTGTGTTTTTGTTTCAAGTTTTTAAATTCTAGTTAATTAACATTGGGTACGATTACTATAAACACTCCTCGCTTACCACCCATTTAGCCCATCCCTCTCCCACCTCCCTCCATCAACCTTCAGTTTGTTCTCAATAGTTAAAAGTCTTATGATTTGTTTCCCTATCTTGCTTTTTACCCTTCTGATATGTTAATCTGCTTTGTTTTTTAAAATTACACATGAATGAAATCATATGGCATTTGTTTCTCTCTGATTTTTCACTTGATATAATACACTCTAGTTCCATCCATATCATTATAAATGGCAAAATGTCACTCTTTATATATGTCTTACATCTTTATTTATCATGTATATATAAGATAATGCAAGAGAGGAAGGGAGTGTGGATAAGAAACTGATGTGTGGATATATATTGATAATGCAAAATGAACAAATTAATAGGTAGACATAAGAATGAATGATTGGTTGGATATGGGTGTAAGAATATATAGATAGGTGGATTTAGTAAAGGTTAATTCCTAAATCTGAGTTACATTAAATTACAAAGATAAACTTCTCACAGTGACAGGATTTCTTAGGGGTTCTGGGTTCATGGCAATTATTGATAGTCCAAATCTCACAACCACAGTGATAACCTCATGTCACTTCCATCAAAGCATAAAATTTTATGTTTTATTGTACTAGGGGAGATAACATGGAAAATTGCGAGTAACTCATGAAATAATTTCTCTGTATTAGATAAATCAATCATACATATCACAGAAGGTAAACTGAGAAGGTTTACAAAATGTATTTCCTCTATGTTCTCATAAGGAAAGTAGAAAGAGCATATTAAGTAATAGTAATATCTACCAAACAACACCTCTCTGGCTTCACATATTGGGTTCACTTTCTACTTACACATTAAACTTTACACCCTTCTCAGTGAGAACAAAAATAAGGACTCCCCTGTCTTAAAGTCCAATATCTTTCAGTTATGCACTGGAATCAGGTTATTTGCACTGATCTGTGTGTCAGTTTGCCTATTCTTGGTCCAGGAACATAGAAACTCTAAAAAAAGTTAATTCGTACCTAACTTCCCAGTGTTCAATTATGGGAACACGGATTTTAGGATAAGGTGACCATAAAAAATGTTGCAAAATATAAAGGGTAGAATGTGAGATACATATACATTAGAAGCTATTATATTATCTATTAATGATATTGTGGTGGTGGAGAATGTTTTAGTAGATCTTAGAAGATGATCACTTGTCCTTTGTTCTTTCTGACCCTAGGTCAGTCTTCTGACATACTGTCCATTCCTATTATCCTGCATAATTATTTTTAAGATAGGTGGTGTGAATTATATCCTTTAAGGGAGCTGCAGAACTTTTCTACTCAGAGAGTTGGGGCCTTAAGGTCATTTTAAGTCTTAAACAATTGCAGATTTTTTAGTTCCTTGGGTACTAAAACTGAGTCATGGGGAGAAGACTTCTGTAGCTTTTATGCGATTCTCCTTAATCTCTTACTTGTGATCATAGAATAATGTTTTGAATAAGAGATGCTACAGAGGAGCAGGGCCTGGAACAATGAGCTATGAAAACTCAAAAGTACTTTGAGAATCCTTTGACAAAGTTTTTTTCATGAGTAAGAAGTAAATGTTTTGTTAAGCCAGGGAGATTTTGAAGCTGTAACTTCAAACTGACTAATGTAAATGAGTAACTTACATGCAAGAATTCAAGGATTGCTGAATGAATGTATAGAATGGAGTGATGGACTGATGATTTAAAACTTGTTTTTGTGGTGGATAGAATGAAGGATGTGAGGATGCTAAATGCAAGTTTCTGCATAATGTGCACTTCTGTGGATTTATTAGTGTATGAAAGAATGCAAGATGGAATGTTTTTGTTTGTTTATTTTAGTGATAGAGCATGTGTGTGGAGGGGAGAGAGAGAGAGAATGTTACGTAATGTCCTCACTCTGCACTGAGCCTAATGCAGGACTCGATACTACCACCTTGAATCATAACCTGAGCCAAAATCTAGAGACTGAGCTACCTGGGTGCTCCAAGAAGATATTTTAAAAGAAGACTGGAAAAGTAGATGTAAGTCACTATTTCTTTATGTAATTGAGGGCAGAACAGTGGATGAAATTTATTCAACATTGGGTGACTGAAAGAATGGTTGAAAACTGGAATAAGTGGATGGCTAGATACAAGAATAAAGAATTAATGTTTTCAAAAAATATATATTGGAGATCTTTATGGATTGGTGAACTTGATGGTTAGTGAAGGTGTAGCTAATTAGAAACTTACAGGTTAGAATTCAGATTTGAGAGTGGAATGTTGGGTACGTGCATCATATACAGATATATGGGTATTTAGATTAATAGGTACAAATATGGCTGATTAGAATAATGGATGAATATAGGGATCAATGCAAAGATAAGTGGATTGAATGAGTGTGCTAGCATTGTTGATGGTTTCAGAGTGGCTTAATAAATGCATTTATGGATAGATGGTTTGATTCAAGAAGTGATGGTACAGGAATTTTATCTTTGGAGGAATAGACTATATATTAAGAATATAATAATAAAATCACACATGGAAAGTTGAATGAAAAAATGGACTATTGAGGGAATAGGCTTAATTTATTATTTAAAATTAGAAAAAATAGTACTTGCCTTCTCATTGTTGCGATAATAAATTCTTATTTATTTATTTATGTTTTAATGCTTGTTTATTTTTGAGCTGGACAGCACAAGCAGGGAACAGGCAGAGACAGAGAGAGTGAGACCCTGAATCCAAAGCATGTTCCAGGCTCTGAGCTGTCAGCACAAAGCCTGATGTGGAGCTAAAACTCATGAACTGTTAGATCATGACCTGAGTTGAAGTCAGAGGCTTGGCCAACTAAGCCACCTAGGTTCCCATAAGTTTTTAAAAAGAGGAAAACAAACGAAACCAAAAAAACAACTATAGTGAATTTATGAGAGTAGTTTTCTATGATACTGACTATTGTATACTATTTAATAACTTGAGGTCTTAATGCAGTTGATCAAAGAGTCAGCTTTACCTAGTGTATGTTATGTTGGTCATGGTATATTTTCCCATATTTTCCACAGTTTTAACTGAGGTGTTACCAGCTTGAGAAGTGAGACATTTTAGATGCTTCACTACCTGACATTTCTATATCAATCCAAATTCTTATACTTGTTTATCATTTCTGTGGACTTCATTCTTCAACACTGCTGGTAAGAATCAGTAACACTGGTATACTATTCATTTATTTTTTGACCAGGTTGTGGAATCAATTTTTAATATTTTAAGATCTCAAAACATATATGAATTCCTTAAAGCATAGGATTGCCAAATTATGCAATGATTGCCAATTAGATGGAATATGAGATTTTTAAAGCGCTATTAAATTTTGAGGCACTGGTTGCTATAGAGATTGTGTATATTTTGATTTACTACTCTTACCTCTTGCCATAAAATGTGATGTTGTCCAGAGACTATAATCTCTGTCAGTATGCTCAGTATATTTTAAGTTTATTTAAACATTAAGTGTTTTGAAATAAATACATTAGGAATGGATGGATAAATGCAGTTAAGGAAGTCAGGCAGATGGGGGTAAAAATTGAAAAGAGGATGGAAAGGCATTAGAAAGGAAATCCATTAGGAGTAAAATTTGCTGCAAACAATATGGGTTTTAATGACAGCAGGAAGTTGAGTTTTATTTCAAGATACATGATTTAGGGTATTTCTAATACTACCAGTGAGTAGATAAGATGGATAGGCAGGAGTTGAGGAATAGTCCATTACTCTAAAGAAGTAGCGTCTTAACACCCTTTCATTTGATGTGTGAATGAAGATTTTTTTCAGATATTTTCAAGCATTTTGTTTTCTTTTCTTTCACAAGCATGTTTCATAAGCAAGGACCAAAGAGACTTTGACTACAGGTAAGAGCATTAAGGCCTACACCCTGGTTTTAAGTGATCTTTTGGGGTATGTTGATGGAATAGACTCTTATTTGAGTTATTGGACACTACCTTTCTTTTTTTCCATCAAATGCTTTCTGTTGGCCTAACTGATTATTTTGAGGTAATAGTTTAGCTTAGGGTTTTGTTACCTCTTGTTAGTAAGCAACATTTAATGAAATTGAAATAGGAAAGTGGATGGACCTTGAGGGTGTCATGCTGAGTGAAGTAAGCCAGGCAGAGAAGGACAGAAACCATATGTTTGCACTCATAGGTCTAGCAGGAAAACAAGAGAGACCTAATGGAGAACCAGGGGGAACGGAGGAGGGAGAGAGAGTTGGGGAGAGAGAGGGATGCAGAACTTGAGAGACTACTGAAAGCTG
>NC_043708.1:117625010-117661431 GCF_006229205.1 Suricata suricatta | reverse complement strand
TGGTGGTGATGGTGGAGGGCACTTGAGGGGAAGAGCACTGGGTGTTGTATGGAAAACAATTTGACAATAAAATATTATGGAAAAAAAAAGAAATAGAAGTCTTCTTCTATTAGGGCCATTTTCTATTAGGACCATCAGAAGGTGCACAATAAGCTTTTAGGAGAGCAGGGAGAATAGATATGTGGGTACTGTGATAATGGGTTTTATTTATTGGAAAGATTTCTATGAAACACTATGAAATTTACAAAGCACATTTTTATTTTTTCTTTTTACCTTTATCTTTTATTTTTTACCCCTGAACTGATAATATAAATTAGCACTAGGAAGTTACATGAGAAATACTGTTCAAAGAATGAATATATGGTTAAATGTCATGAAAATAGCTTGGAATATAAGATTAGTACTCAAATTACAGTCAATGGATGGATGAAGTAAAATTATAGTTCATCATTTTCCTACAGTAAATATACCTGGTTTTTATAGTTTGGAGAAATTTAGTATGAGGATCATAAAAATTTTTCATGAAGTATCACTAAAATACTTGAAGATGATACCCATGTGTCCTGACGAATGGCTTTGTGGTAACTTACTGTTTATTTTCATTTGCAATCTCTCCCTCTGTACTATCCTAGGTGGTGAACAAGTGTACAAGAGGATCATAGATACCTTCTGCAGTGGTTCCTTCCACAGCATCGCCCAATTGCTGTCATTATTTCTCCCTTTTTGAAGCTAATTGCATGTTTGTGCCTCAAAGGGCACAAGTTATATATAAATACAAATATATATACAAATATAAATACGTATATCCATCCCCAGGATACTTACATATAATGCATTTCTCATATATATATATATTTCCCCCATGAATAGAAGTGTTCTGCTTTTTGGCAAGTAATTGCCAAGAATGTTAAGTACTTCTTTGTTCATTGACTATATCTTGAGCTTTTCTCTATTGTTATATTCCTCATTGATTTTTTTTCTCTGTTTTACTTTACAAATTGGAATGAGATTTCCATGTGGTAAATGTAATTAATGCAATCCCATGGACACCTTTGTCACACCACAGATTATAGCCAGGGTTTCTAACAAGCTGCACACCTCCCATGTGCCAGTTCGGATACCATTTGTAAAAATGCTTTGTTCATCATTTGAATCATGAGCTATCAGTTATTTGAGTGCTTGGTCCAAAAGAGGAGACTCTTAAAACTTTTGTGTTACATGCAAATAGACCATCTTTAATTTTAGGTTTTTTAAAATTTGTTTTTATTTATTTTTGCAAGATAGAAAGAGACAGAGCATGAGTAGGGGAGGGGCAGGGAGAGAAAAAGACTCAGAATCTGATGCAGGCTGCAGGCTCTGATGTAGGGGTCAGCACAGATCCTGGCATGGAGCTGGAACCTAGGAACCGTGATATCATTACCTGAGTCAAAATCAGACTCTCAGCTGACTGAGCCATCCAGGTGCTCCTAGTTTTTATTGAACCTAGTAGGTCTCACTCTAGAACATGATCAGAGCCTGACAATAGTTGACCTCTTACTTAGTACTCAAATTTAAGACTTGGATGCTATCACAATTGTGGTTAAGGAAGAGCCAGACTATTGCAGTGACATTTTTAGCCATAACAGCATCATCCTGTAGAACACATGGTTCTATAATTTCATTGGTATCACTGGAATTTTGGGATTGGAGTCAAAAACAAGGTAACCAAAATACTCACCTTTATTCACATTATTCTGACTTTTTTTGTTTTCGGTTTAATCTAAATAGGTTTAATATAGGTGGCTGTTTATTGGAAGTTTTAATTGATTACTTCTAGAACATAAACTGTACTATAATCAGGGAACTGGTACCTGCATTGCCTAACTTGTCTTAGTAGATAGGTTTGACACCTCATACACTGAAATAGGGCCATAAGGAATGAATGGATTATTAAACAATTTAAAACAAAATTGGACATCCTCCATCTTTCATTCCTACTACCTAGGAGTGACAAGCATTAATCAGTTGTGCTACAGTTAACATTTCTAAACTTATACAATTTATGTAAAATTTATTTTACAAATAAGAAAATAAGACATCATTATGGGTTTGCAGCTATATATTTTTATTTAATATATTGTGGACATATTTCTAATCCAATAAACGTAGTTTCTGTACTGACTTTTCATTTGATGTAAAGTACATATCATAATGGGTTTATCCATTTCTCCATCTTGGGAAAATAAGGTTAAACGTTTATTATATATATATATATAATTACAACATTTTATACATATATATTATGCACTTGGGGTCCTGTTCTGTAAGATTAATTTCTAGTTGTGTCTTTGTTGGATCATCAGATCTACATACTTTTGATTTCAGCAGATATTGTGAAATTGCCCTTGAAATGTTTTCAAGGCCAGCACACAGCTGTGGTGTAATGGCAGTGCTAATTTTCATAAAACAACTTTTACTGGATGGATATTATCAGTCCTTTAAATTTTTAATCTAATAGGTGAAAGTCATATTTTTAACTTCAGTCCAATTTAAACAGTAAAAGGCTATGGATTACAAAAGACTAAAGACCAACAGTGATATATTATTTATTTAAGAAAAAAAATGGCAGAACACATTTCCTCCAATTATAAGGGTCCTGTTACTTAGCTAGAAATCATTGATTTTCTCTAAGTGCAGGGCTTCTTGGAGGTTCATAAACTTCTTATGAATATCTTATTCCAGTGTTTTTTGCTTTTTAATTTTTATTTTTGAAATAGATTTACAGAGAGTCCCCCATATACTCTTAGGCTATTTTTCCAAATTGTTTTGTTCTCTTTCTCTTCGTTATTGCTCTTCCTCCTTCATCTATTTTTTTTCTCTTTTCTCTCTTTTCCTCATCCCATATTGTTTTTATTTTATTCTTTTCTTTATTTTTAAGAGAGGGGGAGAGAGCACAGAGAGACAGACAGATAGTCACACAATCTGAAGTAGGCTCCAGGTTCTGAGCTTGTCAACACAAAGCCCAATGCAGGACTTGGAAGTGAGGAACCATGACATGATGACCTCAGTCAAAGTTGGATGCTTAACCAACTGAGCCATCCAGGTGCTCCTTTATAAAATTTTAAACATTTATTTATTTTTGAGAGAGAGAAATAGCACAAGCCAGGGAAACAGAATCTGAAGCAGGCTTCAGGTCCTCGGCTGCCAGCACAGAGCCCTATGTGGTCTACTGAACTCATAGACCACAATATCATGACCTAAGGTAAAGTTGGACACTTAACCAACTGACCCACCCAGGCGCCCCATATCAAATATTTTTTGTAAGATAGAAACATTGTCTCTTTAGCCCAATGCCTCCGCATTCACTCTCTGAGAACTTGTAAACCTGTTTCTATTACTTTTGGTACAATTTCTTAGATCATGAAATTTGTTAATGGTACAAATATATTACATTATTAACAGTCTATCATTAGTTTTCACTAGTTCTAATACTGTTCTTTTATGGCAATTTATTTTATCCTTAGGACTTGGGAAACAAAAGATCTTGTACTGTGTTCACATGTCATTTGGTCTAGTCTTATTTAATCTGAAGCAGCTTCTCATTCATTTTTGTTCCTTGATGATGATTGTATTTTTGAAAAAGTATTGGCTAATAGTTTTTTAAAACACCCCTCAAATTTTTATTTTTTTACGTTTCCTCCCAAATAGATTTTGGTTATGCATTTTTAAAAAATAGTTTATTGTCAAATTGGTTTCCATACAACAACCTGTGCTCTTCCCCACAGGTGCCCTCCTCCATCACCACTACCTCTTTTCCCCCCTCCTCCTTCCTCTTCAACCCTCAGTTCGTTTTCAGTATTCAATAGTCTCAAGTCTTGTGTCCCTCTCTCTCCCCAACTGTCTTTCCCTCTTCCCCTCCCCCTGGTCCTCCATTAGGTTTCTCCTGTTCTCCTGTTAGACCTATGAGTGCAAACATATGATATCTGTCCTTCTCCGCCTGACTTATTTTGCTTAGCATGACACCCTTGAGGTTCATCCACTTTGCTACAAATGGCCAGATTTCATTCTTTATCATTGCCATGTAATACTCCATTGTACACACACACACACACACACACACACACACACATACCACATCTTCTTGATCAATTCATCAGGTGATGGATATTTAGGTACTCTCCATGATTTGGCTATTGTTGACAGTGCCGCTATGAACATCGGGGTACATGTGCCCCTGTGTGTCAGCACTTCTGTATCCCTTGGATAAATCCCTAGCAGTGTTATTGCTGGGTCATAAGGGAGTTCTACTGATAGTTTTTTGAGGAACCTCCATACTGTTTTCGAGAGAGGCTGCACCAGATTACATTCCCACCAACAGTGTAGGAGGGTGCCCGTCTCTCCACACCCTTGCCAGCATCTATAGTCTCTTGATTTGTTCATTTTAGCCACTCTGACTGGCATGAGGTGGTATCTCAGTGTGGTTTTGATTTGTGTTTTCCTGATGATGAGTGATGTTGAGCATCGTTTCATGTGCCTGTAAGCCATCTGGATGTCCTCTTTGGCAAAGTGGTTATGCATTTTTGATAGGAATGACTGATGTGTGTCTATCTCATATCAAGTGAAAAACAATAATCACTTTTTGCTCTTATTGGTGACATTAATTTTGAATACTTGGTTCAGTTGGTATCCACTATATTTATTCACTTTAAAGTTAAAATTATTTTGTAATTAGTAAATATTCTGTAGAGAGATCATTTCAAAGTGTAAATTTCCTATTTGTCATTAAACTTTTACATTAGTAATCTTAGTAGTTCCAGGTGATTCTTAGAGTATCACTGGTGATTTTTCAAAATCTCTCTTCTTTGTTATGCATAGAAGTTGATATTCATTTACAAGAAATCCATGTATCATGGCTTGTGAGAAATGTTTAACAAAGTATTTAATGAAAATACTGAATGGAAAACATGAGATGGTGATTGACAGAACAAATCAGGGGAAAGGTTAATTGAAGAGTTTAATGAAGTTTTATGTCTAAACTATGGAATGAAATGTGGGTGGCACATAGAACTCTTTCAATTTCTTTTTTTTTTAGATTGCTATATTTTTAAAAATAGTTTACTATCAAATCGGTTTCCATATAATACCCAGTGCTTCCCACACATGCTCCCCACCATGACCATCACCCCCTCCCTTCCTCCCCCTCCCCCTCCCCTTCAGTCCATGGTTCGTTTTCAGTATTCATTAGTCTCTCATGATCTGTGTCCCTCACTCTTCTCCGCTCTCTTTCCCCCTTCCTCTCCCCATGGTCCCCCGCCAGGTCTCTCCTGTTAGACCTATGAATGCAAACATATGGTATCTATCCTCCTCTGCCTGACTTATTTCGCTTAGCATGACACCCTCAAGGTCCATCCACTTTGCTACAAATGCCCATATTTCATTCTTCATTGCCATATAGTACTCCATTGTGTGTGTGTGTGTGTGTGTGTGTGTGTGTGTGTGTATGTATGTATACACACACACACCACATCTTCTTGATCCATTAATCAACTGATGGACATTTAGGCTCTGCCCATGATTTGGCTATTGTTGACAGTGCTGCTATGAACATTGCGGTACATTTGCTCCTATGCATCAGCACTTCTGTATCCTTTGGGTAAATTCCTAGCAGTGCTATTGCTGGGTCATAGGGGAGTTCTAGCGGTCGTTTTTTGAGGAGCCTCCACACTGTTTTCTAGAGCGGCTGCACCAGTTTACATCGCCACCAACAGTGTAGGAGGTTGCCTGTTTATCCACACCCTCGCCAGCATCTATAGTCTCTTGATTTGTTCATTTTAGCGACTCTGACCGGTGTGAGGTGGTATCTCAATGTGGGTTTGATTTGAATTTCCCTGATGATGAGTGACACTGAGCATCGTTTCATGTGCCTGTTGGCCATCTGGATGTCCTCTTTGGAGAAGTGTCTATTCAGGTCTTCTGCCCATTTCTTCACTGGATCATTCATTTTTCATGTATGGAGTTTAGTGAGCTCCTTGTATATTTTGGATATGAACCCTTTGTCTGATATGCCATTTGCCACTATCTTTTCCCATTCTATAGGTTGCCTGTTAGTTCTTTGATTGAAATTCAGGGGATATACCAAACTCCCCTAAGACATAACGTAAACTGACCTTCAGCATAGAACTCTTTCATACATGGTTGATGAAATGCATTCACGTGGCAGAGGGAGAAAATCATGTTTTTAGGGATGTGTTCCAGCTAGAGAACAGTGCCATTCACAGTGCCATTATTATTGACAAGGTGTTAGATAATTTTTTTGAACTGAATGTGAGATATGGCAGTTGAGTCCAGGTTGAGATGCACTTGATACTCTATTTAGGTGGTAAATAGTGTTCCTGTTTTTGCCATTGCTTTAAGTTTCCATAACCCTTTAAAGATCTGAGGTTGGTGAATGAACTGTATTTGAGGTGCTCTCTAAAGATGAACACAGCTTACTGAGATTTTATTCATGTTTCAACTTTCACTGTACCTCCAGCCCTTAGTGGTAATGTCTGTGTAGGTGATATAGATTGCTGCAGTGGTTATATTGGCTAAAACCTATCTATTCCTAAATTATGTTTTTTGTTCTCTATAACCAGGGAATTTTCTACTACTAACAATCACAAATTCTATGCTAGTGAAGTAAAGTTTCCAGAATGAAGATATTTTAAGTTTTCAATAGACTTGTTTGAATTAATGAACTGTTTTTAGTTATCTGATTATCATTGTCAAAGTCTGGCTCCCATGTTGCTGGGGATCAGGCCATCTGATATGAATAGGAATGTGATGCCAATGTATAAATTGTAGACTAATGCAGTCTATTTACAGATGCTATATCTAAGGTTTTGGATCAGAATGGTAATCTTAATACTCCCTGGTTCTGTATCAAACTATGTATTTAGTCTTTAATGTGAAGCTCATTAGCAGAGGCTCTGCAAATGTTATCATTATATGTATAAAGGATAAAATGGAAGTAGGCCAAAATTACTGATTGTAATCAAATGGAATGTTAACTAAATGAATGTGAAAATAAATAGGTAAAAAATAACCACTGAACAACCTGCTAGTTAAAGGAGAAAAAAATTTAAGGAGGCAGCCAGGGACCAAGCAAAGTCTGTTACTATATTAATATAAATATTGTTTCTTTTATACATAATACAATAATGGTATCTTGGAAATTTTGTCATTTACCTGGCTAAAACACATTCTCCTCCCTTTTATGAGGTTACATTTGTCAAATTATTTTTTTGGTTGATTTTATTAGGGCAGTATTATAATCAGGTTCATAAATTGAGCCTCAATCTAGCAAAATTTTACAATCTCCATGATGTGAAGGAATTTTTTAATGTCTTCATTTATTTTTGGGGCAGAGAGAGAGAGAGAGAGAGAGAGAGAGAGCGAGCGAGCAGGGGATGGTCAGAGAAAGAGGGAGACAACAGAATCCAAAGACAGGCTCCAGGCTCTGAGCTAGCTGTCAGCACAGAGCCTGATGCGGGACTTGAACCCATGACCCGTGAGATGATGACCTGAGCTGAAGTCAGACACTTTACCAACTGAGCCACCCAGGCATCCCTGTGAAAGGATTTTTTAAAAAATAAATAGGAGATCACAACAGGAGAGCCTGTTACTATTTACTTTCTTAGATAATAAGAAAAGCTGTACTGCCCAAATCTTTCTGATATAGGAAGAAATGTACAGTAGTCCAAAAGAGAACTCAGCCTTTCAAATGTCAAATCTAAATGGAATCCATAGTCCTTATCCTGGAGAAGAGTTAATGGGAACAACATAGCTGTATCTTTGTTGTGAAGAAAGGCATTTTCAAGGTGTAGCAGCTCCTAAAGTTCAAATGAGAATGCAGATGACAGTAAACACATGGCTGAACACAAAAGGCTGAATTCCCTTTTAAAAGAGGTCCAGGAATTATTGTGAAGCCTCTCTAATCAGGGTGAAGCATCTTCCTCTCAGAGACAGCATAGTGAGGGAGACTAAGAAAACAGTTAAGAAGACTGTGGCCTCTTTTCTCTTCCTCTATTAGGAGTCTTACTAATTTGATAAATCATTTGCAGAAAAATACAGGCCTGTGACTTCTGATAATTGGTTTAGTAGGATAGAACTTTAGGTTAGTTCCAAGGCAAAACTGTGCAATTAGTTTAAAATATCAGCTTTGTATTTTATTTGAGAGTTTGAAATAATTCTCTACTATGTTAATCATATTAGATCATATAACAATCTTATTATCTTTATTTTAATTTTACCACAAAATAAGTTCAAAAATTGATATATCTTTCAACTTCAAGAATTAAAGACCCTAAGTCTTCCTTCCCATAATTCCTCATTCAACTTTTTCCAAAGTAGAGTGTTTTCATTTAGTGCTTCTGGCAAGAATTATTTCCCTGTGCAGTGACTGTATTTTATTCATAATTAACAGCCAACTATTATTTTTTTTTAATTTCCAGATTTTGGCTTCTACTATTCTTAAATTTTCTATATTTTTATATGTTCAAACTAGCTAGATAAGACAAGGATGACTGAATAAAATACTAATAAGATAGCAAGAGAGGAAGTAATAAGGCAAGTTACATGGTTACTTCAATAGCCATATGGTGGGTATACTAAGTTGATGACCAAAATATTGAGATGTAATGGGATTTAGGATGTATTTTGAAAGTATTGTCAGTCCTACTTCATAAACTGTTGAATAGTACTGCGGGAGACAAGAAGATTCATATAGGATACTTATGATCAGGGCCTCAACAATTGACTAAATGGTGATACCATGTACTATGCTGGGCAAAATGCATAAGAAAGATCTGTTTTGGCAGTTTCATATTCAAATAAAACCTAATGGTTAGTATTTTTATATAGAAGTATGACTTAGGGATAGAGGGGGTAAATTGGGGATTTAGATGTTACATTGGATGAATCAGTATAAGACTTAACAGACACGTGAGATCTAGAGATTGCATATATTTGGGAATAAGAATATATTCACTTTAGGATTGTCTTATGGATGCTTTAGAATTTAAGATATGATTAAATGAGGAGAATCCATTGTCAACATTGTCAAGAGTGGCTAGCAAGATTGAGTGAAAACTAAAGGATTTTGTTTTACCTTGAAGGGAAATTAATGCATTTCAAAAAAATAATGGAGTAGCATTGGTTTTCACATGACATTGAAGTGCACAGTTAATTTTGGAAATAAATAGAATGTCATTAATTTTAAGTAAAAATGCTATAAGGTGTGGGATGGTAGGTAGTGCTTTTAATCAAAGGAGTCCTTTAAGTCCGTAATTTGCCTTGTAATACTGTTACCAGTATCAACCTGGCACATACACATGCTGATACCTTGTGAGTTGCTTGCATGAATCATAAAATGAAGATGCTTCTTAATTGTATAATTTGAAATCCTCCTCAGTATTCCATATTCTATGCATACAGGATAGAATTGGGTGTCTTCATCACAATTCCTCAGTCTTCCAAGAATAACCTTTGTGCAACTTTCTCCTTTGAGTTTCCACTTGAATTGTGTTGATCTGCTCCTGCATGCCTTCGCCACAGTAGCCTATCTTATTAAGGCAAGATTCCTCACTAGAGATCTTGGCATTTGTGAGATGTTGAACAAAGACTGTTGAGGAAAGGAACAGGTAATTGGCCAAATGAAAGAAAAATTAACAACCTAATGATGTACAAGTGAAAACAGATATGAGGAAAGGATGGTGCTAGGAATCAAGTGAGTAAACCAAGACAGAATGTACAGTAGGTATAGAATTGGTGGTCATGGATGGGGGGAGTTGTGGGGAGAAGCACTTGGTGTTATATGGAAACCAATTTGACAATAAACTATTATAAAAATAATAAAATAAAATAAAATAAAATAATTGAAGAAAAGCGCTATAAGGACAAGGTCAAACTCTCCAGAAGGTACATTTAAGACACTAGTACTATAGGATACTAATGTCATTATCACTTTGTTTATATTGAGAGAGAGAGAGAGAGAGAGAGAGAGAAAGAGAGAGAGAGAGAGAGAGAGAGAGAGAGAGAGAGAGAGAGAATCCAAAGCAAGCTCTGCACTGCCAGAGCAGAGCCTAAAATCATGACCTGAACTGAAATCAAGAATTGGACCCTTAACAGACTGAGCCACAAAGGAGCACCATGGGTGGATCTATCTTAGTTGAGTCTAGGATAGTTCCAGAAACTTATTATGCATTATCATTCCCTAATGTTTTGGAAATGAGTCTGGATTTTTGTCTAACCAGTCTAAGTTAAAACCATTTAATTTATAACATGCTTTATTCCTCTAACATTTCACTTTCCAAATTGTGTTTTATGTATGCATTTTAACAGATTAGAAATAATGAGCTCCTTTTGACAGGGATATTTACCTTTCCATTACAGAGCCTATATGTAGCAGATATGTAATTTTGTAATTGTGTTGACTAACTTGTTTAGTGTGTGGATGAGTGAGATTTTGATGAATTAATCAATCACTCAAAGGATTAGGAAAGTAAAATTTATAGAGACCCAAACAGGATTCTTGGGGTTGTTTTTGCCTTGACTGAGAATATCATAGATTCTTTAGACTCTGCTATGTTTGATAATGCAAACATAGAATATAGAAGAGAGAAATTGAATATCTGCTGGATTAGACTTTTTCTTATAAAAATTATTGATTGAGTTGCCAATTTCCATTGATAATTGTGGAGAAGTAGAATGCAACCCTTGCTCTCGTTCTGTTTATATGGCATGTAGCATTGGTGTCCTTTTCCTACAGTGTTTCCTCATACAAGGAAATAACCCAAATAGGAAGTTTTATTGATAGAATGAACATATTTTTAGTATTTCTCTTTTTTTAGTGTCCATAAAAAATATTTATTTTCTGTGTATATATACTTCTGTATTTTTAAAGTTACCTTGGAACAGGAGCATTGGTCTTAAGGATAGACTGTGGACAGGTCAGTGCTAATACATTAAGTTGTAAAATATAATCACTTACTAATGGCATTCAGAATAGTACAATTTACATGGCTGACTTCAGTGAGACCATTCAGTGTCCGTATAATACTATATTAATATTGCTGTCTTTGGATGTTGTAACTTTTGAAAATTATTCTTTTCTGTATCTGTATGCCATTCTACCATGCTAAATATAATTAGTATTTCCCAAAAGTGTGATAGTTATAATCATCTCTGTGACCCATTTCACTTGTTTAGTATTGAGATTCAGGCATGTGGGAGAAAAGTCTACTGACTAATGATGCACTTGTTTTCAATGGTAGTCCAGGAGAGAGACAGTAAGGAAAAGAAAGAATTGATTGTATCTGAATCGTTCTTGTTCCTCTTAGGTTTGGAAAGTTTAGAAGAGTAAGGACACTCTCTTTTGTGAAGACTGTAAAAAATGTGAAACCTGCCCTGTCAGCAGGAATGGACCAAGTTGTCAGAGTATGTTGATTTCTAGAAAGATAGTGAAACAATAGGTAAATAGGATCTATACTCCTTGCTTTCCTTCCGGCTTTCAATCAGCTGTTCAAAGTAAGGTAATGATGTTTTCTGACTGCATTACCCTTAAGCTTTACACCTTCAGTAACTTTAGAAAAGGTACTGCTATCGATTCAATTTGGAATAGTAGAGATCCAACCAATGCCTTATTAAATTGTGTCATTGATTCATTATTTCATTCATAATACTATTGTACACTGTCATTCCCTAACTAATGGTTTAGAAATAAGTTAGTTAATCACTTTTTTAAAAAGTAATCTCTATGTTCAATGTGGGGCTGAATCTAATGACCCTGAGATCAGGACCCCGAGTCATAGGCTTGACCAACTGACTCAGGCAGGTGCCCCAAGTCTAGAAATCTTTGGCTCACAACCTAGACACTTACACCTTTATGTCTCCCTTCTGTTTGTAGTGAAAGAGCATCTGAATGGATCCACTAATGAAATGGTCAATATGGGATAGGATCATTGTTGAATGGCACCCAGATCTGAAGTGTCTCAGGATTGGTCATTGTGCCTTAATGTAAATAGCTGCATTCATTAAAGCTTATGCTTTTGGGATTCCTACTTCAAACTCTTAAATGTGTTTATATCCTTAACAATGCACATACCAATTTTGATTCATTTTATGCCGTATTGTGTCTTCTCCCCCCAACAAAAAAATCATACATGTGTGTATTATATATATGATATATAACGTGTATATGTAAAATATATATGATGTATATAACATATTTGATATGTTATATATATCATATATATGATATAACACACATTTTATATATCATATATATATAATACATATATATAAGAGCTCCTACTTGACAGGGATGTTTTCTGTTATGCTGCAATGTCTGAAAGTAAAGATTTCATTAAAACTCATGAAATAAATTTGTCAAAGAATTAGTGAGAGAGGTCATAAGTGATGAGAGAATATAACAATAAAGGAATGATAGTGTGATTCAGATAGACAAATGATGTTAGTTGAGTACTTTGGTAATCTCTCCTGTTTGACAATGTTGAAAGAGAAGAACATAAAATTTGATTTTCTTTCTGAGACATAAACACGTAGATAGTAACTTGAGAATAAAGTGGTTTACATGTCTTCCTCAATTTACGTTTGGGTTATGTCCTGATCAACATATTGAAGTTGAAAATGTCAGGAGTTGTAAGTTGAAAATGTCATGAGTTGAAAATACACTTAATACACCTAACATGCCAAACATTATAGCTTATCCTATCCTATTTTAAACATGCTCAGAACATTTACATTAGCCTACAATTGGGAGAAATCATCTAACACGAAGCCTATTTTATAATAAAATGTTTAATATGTAATTTATTGATTACTGAAAGTGAAAAGCAGAGTGGCTGTATGGGCATAGAGTGGTTGTAAGTTTATCAGTCGTTTGTCCTGGTGACCACCTGGATGACTGGGAGCTGCTACTCCCTACCTCTATCTAGGATCTCAAGAGAGTATCACGCTATATATCACTAGCCTGGGAATGATTAAAATTGAAAATTTGAGGTTCAATTCTATTGCATATGTACCTCTTTTACACCAAAATAAAACAAAAAATCGTAAGTTGAACCATTGTAAGACAGGGACTGTCTATATTTATAAATAATGGGTAAAGCCCATTAAAATGTCTGAATTCGGGACATTCAAACAGGATTGTTCTTAGTGCCTCCCTTCTAAGTATATGTTCCTTGTGAATGTTGTATAATTTTCATTAAGCCATGGCACTTGGCCAACTGTTTAATTTGTTCAGGAAAGGGAGAGGACCACCACTGATACCACTTTGGGCCTGTATTCAGGTTTACTGTGATGGAAGGGAAATGCTCTCTCTGTTGCCTATGGAAATATAAGGACTTAATTGTTGAGCCAGTTGCTACTGCTTTTGTTTGATACTGATTAAAGAAAAAACTTTATTCCTAAATTTTTGTTAGTTTAATTGAGATATAGTTGATATGTAATTTTAAGATCTTTAAAGTATGATATAAAATAATAAGATCTATAGAAAGATATTTAAAGATGATGTAATATAAATATAAAATATACACAAGTGCATATTATATATATGCACATATATTATACTTGATGTAATATATAACTATAATTAAATATTTTAAATTATATAATTATAGTATCAATTTTATCTATATCTTCTGTATACACACACCTCATTTTTCCTTATTGAGTCATGTGGTTGTTTGTTTTTGAGTCATTTTTTTAATGGACATGTGGGTTATTTCCATACATTGGCTCTTATTCAATAATGCTGCTGTAAACATGAGAGTAGAGCTACCTTGTCAAGATAATTTTATTTCCTTTGCATATATGCTCAGAAGTGGGATTAGTGGTTGATCTGGTAGTTCCATTTTAATCTCCTGAGAATCCTACATACTCTTTTCCATAGTGGGTGTATCACTTTACACTCCCATTAATAGTGTGCAAGTGCCCCTGTTCTCTACATTGTCCCTTTATTCTACGTTGTCAACAGCATTTATCTTGTGTTTTGTTTATAATAGACTTCCCAACAATTGTGAGGTAATATCATACTGTGGTTTTGATTTGCATTTCCCTCATGATTTGTGATGTTGGACACCTTTTCATGTACCTGTTGGACATCTGTCTGTCTCTGGAATACAGGTCCTTGCCCATTTTTAAATTGGGTTATGTTTTTATTTTGTGATTTAGCTATAGGAGTCCCTTATATATTTTGACTATTAACCTCTTATAAGATATGTGGTTTTCAAATATTTTCTCCCATTATATTGGTTGGCATTTTATTTTGCTGTTGGTTACTTTGCTGAGCAGAAGCTATTTAGTGTGATGTATCCTCATTTATTTTTGCTTTTGGTGTCTCATCCAAAAAATTATTGCCAAGACAAATGTCAAGGAACTTATCTCTATTGACTTTTATTATCTCAGGTCTTACATTCAAGTCTTTAATACGTTTTGAGTTGCTTTTTTATTTTACTTCATTTTATTTATTTTATTATTTATATTATTTCATTTTATTATTTTTTACATGTGACTGTCCAGGGTTTCCAACACCATATTGAAATGACTATCTTTTCCTTGTTGTGTATTCTTGACTTCTTTGTTGAAAATTAATTGACCAAAGATGGTCAATGTCTGGTCTTTGTATGTTGTTCTATTTAAGTTTATTTATTTATTTTGAGAGAGAGAACAAATGAGATAAAGGCAGAGAGAGTGAGAGAGATTCCCAAGCAGTGTCCATTCTTTCAGCACAGGGACTGATGGAGAGCTCAATTTCAAAATCTATGAGATCATGCCCTGAACTAAAACCAAGAGTTGGATGCTTTAGTGACTGAGCTACCCAGGCACCCCTATATATTGTTCTCTTAATCTGTGTGTCTGTTTTTATGTCAATACTTTACTGTTTTGATTATTATAACTTTGCAATATAGTTGAAAATTAGCAAGTGTGATACCTCTGGCCTTGTTCTTCTTTATTCTGATATCTTTGGCTATCTAAAGTCTTTTTTGATTTCATAAAAATTTCTTAATTTTTTCCTACTTTTGTGAAAAATTCCATTGGAATTTATATAGAGATTGCTTTTAATCTGTGGATTGCTTTGGTGTATGGACATTTTAATGATTAAATCTTCCAGTTCATGAAAACAGAATACATTCTCATTTATTTGTTTCCTTATCAATTTCTTTTGTTAATGTCCTACAATTTTCAGTGAACAGATTTTTCACCTCCTTGTCAATTTATTTATAAGTATTTATTTTTATTCTTTTTTTTCAATATTTTATTGTCAAGTTGTTTTCCATACAACACCCAGTGCTCTTCCCCACAAGTGCCCTCCACCATCACCACCACCCCTTTTCCCCCCACCCCCTTCCCCTTCAACTCTCAGTTCCTTTTCAGCATTCAATAGTCTCTCAAGTTTTGTATCCCTCTCTCTCCCCAACTCTCTGTCCCTCCTCCGCTCTGTTTGTTTATTTTTGAGAGGCAGAGAGGTAGAACATGAGCAGGGGAAGGGCAGAGAAAGAGTTACAGAATCTGAATCAGGCTCTAGGCTCTGAGCTGTCAGCACAGAGCCCAACATGGGGCTTGAACTCACAAATCGTAAGATCATGACCTGGGCCGAAGTAAGTAGCTTAACTTACTGAGCCACCCAAGCGCCCCAGTATTTTACTTTTGATGCTATTGTAAATTAGATTATTAATTTCTCCTTTTTTATTTTCTTTTAAAGTTCATTTATTTATGTTGAGATAGAGAGTGTCAGCAGGGAGGGGCAGATCCTGGGAGAGAGAAGATCCCAAGCAGGCTCTGCACTACCAGCAAAAAGCCTGATACAGGGCTCAAATTCACAAACCATGAGATCACAACCTGAGCAGAAACCAAGAGTTGGATGCTTAACTGTCTGAGCCCCTCATGCATTCCTGAATTTCTCCTTTTGATAGTTTATTGTCAGCATATAGCAATAGGACTGATTTTTTCATGTATTGATTTTTGTATTCTGCAATTTTACTGAAATTGTTTACTAGTTTTAACTTTTTTGTTGCATTCATTGGAGTATTGTACATATAATACCATATCTGCTAATAGTGACGGCTTTATTTTTTATTTCTGATCTGGATTCCTTTTATTTATTTTTCTTGTCTAATTGCATTGTCTATGGCTTCTTGTATTCTACTGAATAAAAGTGGCAAGAGTGAGCATCTTTGTCTTGTTTCTCAGATGAAAAACCTTCTGCTATTTATTATTGAGTATAATGTTAGCTATTACAATATTTCTGGTAAACCCACTTTTTTGAGAGTTTTTATCATGAAGAGATGACTTTTTCAAATACTTTTCTGCATCTATTGAGCTGATTCTGTAACTTTTATCCTTCATTTTGTTTTTATGTTGTATTTATTGATTTGCAGATGTTGGATAACTTTTGGATCCCTGGAATAAATATCACTTGATCATGGTCTATGATCTTTTTAATGTATTTTTGAATTTGGTTTGCTGATACTTTGTTGGGATGTCTTACATCTATATTCATCAGGGATATCAGCCAATAATTTTCTTGTGTGTTCTTGTCTGGCTTTGGTATCGGGAATGCTGGCCTCACAAAATGAGTTTGGGGGTGTTCCCTTCTCTCAGTTTCAGAAAATTTTAAGAAGGACTGGTATTAGTTCTTATTCAAATGTTTGGTAGAATTTACTAGTGAAGCCACCTGATCCTGGACTTCTTTTGTTGGGAAGATTTTGATTACTGATTAAGCCTCCTTACTAGTATCTGTTAAGATTTTTTGTTTCTTCTTGATTCAGTCTTGGTAAGTTTTATGTTTTTTGAATTTTCTCTTTCTTCTAGATTATCCAGTTTGTTGGCATACATTGTTTATAGTATTCTCATGAATCCTTGCATTTCTGTATCAGCCATTATGTCTCTTCTTTCATTTATAATTTTATTTATTTGAGTCTTTTCTCTTTTTTCTTGGTAAGTATAGCAGAAAGGATTTTTTTTTTCTCTTTTGGTTATCTGTTCACAAACATGCATTCTTAGTTTCACTGATTATTTTCTATTGTCTTTAGTCTCCATGAATTTCTGCTCTCATCATTGTTGTTTCTTTCCTTTTACTACCTTTTAGCCCAGTTTGGTTTTCTTCTTGTTCCTTAAAGTGTAAAGTTGGTTTGTTAGAAATCATTTTTTAAAATATAGGTGTTTATCACAATAAATTGCCCTGTTAACACTGATTTTGCTGCATATTTAAGTTTTTATATGTTGTATTTTCATTTTATTTTGTCTCAGGATATTTCTTCATTTCTATTTTGATTTTTTTCTTTTGATTTTTTTGAGCATATTGCTTAATCTCTATATATTTGCAGATTTTATAGTTTTCTTGTGATTGATTTATAGTTTAATATCATGTAAAAACAAGGCGTTTAATAAGAGTTCAGTCTTCTTAATTATTAAGACTTGTTTTGCAGTCTAATATCTGTCTCATAGAACAACAATTTGTAGTCTGGTTTTGAATAGAATGGTCTGTATATATCTGTTAAGTATATCTGGTCTAATACATAGTTTAAATTCAGTGTTTCCTTATTGATTTTCCATCTGAATGATCTATTTGTTGTTGAAAGTGGGTTTTTGACGTTTCTTGCTATTTATTGCATTGTGTATTTCTTCTTTTGGATCTATCAATATTATCTTTATAAATTTAGGTGTTAATGTTGAGTGTATAAATATTGACAATTGTCATGTCTTCTTAATGAATTGAGCCCTTTATTATTCTTAATGACTTTCTATGTCTCTTCTTAGTTTTATATATTTTTCTGATATAAATATAGATACCCTTTCATTATATTGCTTTCTATTTACATGAAATCTCTTTCACATTCATTCTCTTTCATTCTGCATATGTCCTTAAAGCTTACTTGAGTCTCTGCTAGCCAATATATAGTTGTGTCTTATTTAATTTTTTTAATTATAAAATTAGGTCAGCTACCTTGTCTTCTGATAGGAAATGTTAGTTCATTTGCATTTAATGTACTTACTGATGGGTATCTTGGTGGCTCAGTCATTTAAACATTCCACTTTGGCTCAGATCATGATCTCCAGGTATATGAGTTTGAGCATCCCATTGGGCTCTGTGCTGACAGCTCAGAGCCTGGAGCCTGCTTTGCATTCTGTGTCTCCCTCTGTCTCTCTGTTCCTCCCCCACTTGCACTATGTCTCTCTCTCTCAAAAATAAATCAACATTATAAACTAAAGAAAGAAAAGGTTAACCTACTTATTGGTAGGTTTAGACTTAATGTTGCTATTTTAATTGTTTACTGCATTGTTGTAATGCCTTTGTTTCGTTTCTCCTCTCTTAATCTATTCTTTTGTGATTTGATAATTTTTTTAGTAGCATGCTTTGATAATTTTCTTTTTATCTTATGTGTATCTAGTATATACTTGTACTTTGTGGTTACCACGAGGATTATATAAAACAGCTTTTATGTATAGAAGTCTATTTTAGGCTAATAATAACTTGAAATGTATACCAATGTGCCTCTAACACAACATATTATATTTTTGATGTCACAATTGGCTTCTTTTTTACATTGTCTATCCATCAACAAATTATTGTTATAGTTAATTAATTCTTTATCTTTTAATCTTTATTATTGTTATAAGTTATTTACTCATTACTATTACAACTTTAGAGTATTCTCAATTTGTATTTCTACTTTTACTAGTAATTTTTATACCATAATATGGTTCCTTATTATTAATTAACATCCTTTTGGTGTCAGCTTGAAGAACACCCTTGAACATTTATTATGTCTCTGGTAGAGATGAACTCTTTAATCTTTCGTTTGCCTTGAAAGTTCTTTATCTCTCTTTTAATTCTGAGCAGCCATTTTTCTGGGTAACGTATTCTTGCTTTGTTTTTATTTTATTTTATTTTATTTTATTTTATTTTATTTTATTTTATTTTATTTTATTTTATCTTTTAGCTGTTTGAATATATCCTCATACTCTTTCTGGTCGGCAAGGTTTCTGTTGAAAGATTTATTGATAGTCTTACTTAGGCCCTGATATGTAACATTTCCTTTCTCTTGCTACTTTTAAGATTCTCTTCCTAGAAGTCATTGAAAAGGTAATTAGAATGTGTCTTTGTATGAATCTTTTTGGGTTTCTTTTATGTGGTATTTTCTGGGATTTTTGAATCTGGATATCTGTTTCTTTCCCCATTTGGGGGAAGTTTTCAACCATTATTTCTTTGAGAAATCCTTCTGATCCTTTTTTCTATCTTTTTTTTTTGAGACCTCTATAATATGTATTATTGGTCAAGTTGATGGTATTCGCTAAATCCCTTAACTATCTTCACTTTTAAAATAATTTTTCATGGCTATCTGACTGGATAAATTACTCTTTCCTCAATTTTGCTAATTCTTTCTTGTTTTAGTCTACTTTTGGACCCCCTATATATATAGTGTTTTAGTTCAGTTTTTATATTCTTTAGCTTTGTGATTTTAGTTTCCTGCTTTCTTTGCTTATAATTTTTGAGGTATATCTAACATACAATGTTACATTAGTTTTAGGTGTACAACAGAATGATTTGACAGTGCTATACATTATGTAGTGCTCACTACAGTAAGTGTAGTTACTGTCTGGAACCATACAAAATTATTGCAATATTATTGACTATATATTTCCTGTGCTATATTTTATTAGTGACTTATTTTATAACTGGAAGTTTGTACCTCTTAATCTCCTTAATCTATTTAGTTCATTCCCCAACCCTCCTCTCTGGCAATCATCAGTTTGTTCTTTGTATTATGAGACTATTTTGGTCTATGTGGGGTGTGTGTGTGTTCATGTCTTTTGTTTTTGGATCATACATATAAGTGAAATCATATGGTGTTTTTCTTTCTTTGATTTATTTCATTTATCATAACTCTCTAGGTACATCTCTGTGTGTGTGTGTGTTCATGTCTTTTGTTTTTGGATCATACATATAAGTGAAATCATATGGTGTTTTTCTTTCTTTGATTTATTTCATTTATCATAACTCTCTAGGTACATCTCTGTTGTTTAAAAAAGATTTCATTCTTTTTTACAACTGAGTAACATTCTATTGTATATGTAATCCACATCATTTTTAATCTATTAATCTGCTTGATATATTAAAGGAAAAAATTAGGGACATCTTGCTGGCTTAGTTAGTAGAGAGTATGATTCCTGATCTTGGTTGTAGGTGCAAGCCACACGTTGGGCATAGAGATTACACAAGAATACAATCTTTAAAAATGTTTTACTATAGCTGTTGAAATTTTCTCTTTGTTTATGCATTGCTCTCCTGATTTCAGTGAACCTATCTGTGATCATTATTTTGAGCTCTCTTATCAGATAAGTAACTTACCTTTAATTAAGATTTCTTAACATTAATTAGATTTATTAATTAGAGTAATCTCTTATAGATGAATCTCATTGATCAATTAAGCCTGAATTCCTAGTTGTTTTTCAAACTTTTGTAATGTCCAACTTTTCCTTGTGGCTCGCATTAGTTGTGGGTATACCAAGACTCATCAATGCCTGTACCAAAGGGGAGGATCACAATCAGCACCTAAGTGCAGGCTGATTAGAACCCTGTCTATTAGGCAGAAGGTGGGAAACTATATGGTTAAACCTCTTCCAGAGGTAACCTGGGATATGAACTTTTTTGTCTGTTCCTTCTGATGTGTGCCTGGATATATTATTATGGGAGTGTGTTCCTAAACCATTAAAAATGTCTTTGATTGCTAAAGTCCATTACCATTACAGCTTCTTTGTTCGCTAATGTCCTGTGGAACTTGTACATTGAATCCCTCTTGGCTTAGAGCCAGGTGATTTTGGGGTCTGTCCCTCAGGTGACTGCTATAAAAACCAGATGTGTGTAGAAAGTTTTTCCAGGGAGATAATGGTAACTTGGTTTTATTATTGGAGTGGGCTAAAGAGAGAAGTGTCCAACCACTTCCTTGTTCTCTCTAAAAGATTTCAGACCAGCTTCTAGATACCTGCCAAATTAGAAATCTGACCCTCAGGCATCAAGTTTTATAGTACACAGATAAACCTCTTTCTGGGAAAGATAAGGAAATGGGCAGTTTTACTTGCTCCTTATGAGCTGATCCCTAATGAGATAGCCTCTTAGAAATTGCTTGTTTGGGGCACCTGGGTGGCTCAGTCGGTTAAGCCTCGACTTTGGCTCAGGTCAGATCTCACGTTCGTGGGTTCAAGCCCCGCGTCGGGCTCTGTGCTGACAGCTAACTCAGAGCCTGGAGCCTGCTTCCAGTTCTGTGTCTCCTTCTCTCTCTGCCCCTCCCCTTCTCATGCTCTCTCTCTCTCTCTGTATCAAAAATAAATAAAAACATAAAAAAATTAAAAAAAAAGAAATTGCTTGTTTTGTTTGCTACAGGCCTGTGGGACTTGTGAATGGAAGCCCTTTTAGCTGTAAAGTCAGATTGACCCTCAGTTCACAGCTATAAAAGCTGGGGTGTAGGCTTGCGTTTGGGCTTCTAAGGAGATACTGGAAACTTGGACTAGTGAGAGGAGGCAGTGGTGTCCATTTCTCAATTTGTGGGAAAGATGACAGCCAAGAGCATACTAAATTAGATGACTGGCTTTTAGGCAGCAGTTTTCAAAGTATGCAGGGAAATCTTTGTTCAGGGAAAGACTGTGTGATGGGCATTTTGCCTGTTCTCTCCTGGATTGATTCCAGTGTTGATAGACCTGATGAATGCTTGCATGCCTGGTAAGAATTACTTCTTTGTTTTCTATACTCTTGTGAGGTTTGTAGATGGAAGCTTCCTTGGCTTTTTTTTTTTTAAATGTTTTTAATTGATTTTTGAGAGAGAGAGACAGTGTGAGCAGGGGAGGGTCAGAGAGAGAGGGAGACACAGAATCTGAAGACAGTCTCCAGACTCTGAGCTAGCTGTCAGCACAGAGCCTGACGCAGGGCTTGAACTCACAAACTGCGAGATCATGACATGGGCCCAAGCAGGTCACTCAACTGACTGAGTCACCAAGGTGCCCCTCCTTGGCTTTTAGAGCTAGGGGTTTTGTAAGCCCAATCCTCTGGTGGGAGTCTTAAATGTTGGGGTGCTAGATATAGGTTTCATGTTCTTTGCTTTTCAAAGAAGCTAGAAATTGGGGGTTCTTTCGTGATTGTGGAGTGTTATCCTGGGTGTGGGTTTATGGTGAGAGTGTGTCTCCGCCTGTACTCCCTGTTTCAGTGTGGCTATTTTCTCATTTGCCCAATGTGTAGTAGCTCAGTTAGTTTCTAGATCTCTTTCAGAGGAAATTGTTAAATGGGTAGTTATCCATTCAGTCTGTATGAAAGGGGAGAGAAGCTCAGGAGTCTCCTGAGTTATAATCTTGAGTGAATCTCAATAGTTTTGATTTGTGGTTCTCAGTCAAAAATTTTGCCTTTGCTGTATTATTTTTTTCCAAATTCAAAGTATTTTCTTCAATAATATTTTAATAATCTGAGTTTATTTAATCGATGGTAAGATTCCTCACTTTAATGATAGTAAAAATATGCATTTCTGCCAAATTTTTCCTGAGGTGTGGAATCATTATTCAGGAGTTTTCTTTTAGTTCTTTGTGGACTTACTCTTTCATGTAAGGATTGCTTAATGTTAAAAAAGGACTAAGTTAAGAACATATAATTGTGGAATATCAGAGAATTTCATTAGCTACACAAATACAGATGTCCTTTACTGTTTCTTTTTCTTTCTTTAAAGATATTTTATTTTATGTATTTAAACTAAACATATTCTCTATTAGTTGAATGCTTTTTGAGACTTGGTTTTTGACCTAATACCTGGTTGATCTTGGTAAATACAGCTTAGAAAATTTGAACAAAAGTACATTTGTTCCAATGTCCTTGGCTGTAGTGTTATATAAATGTCCATTAGGAGAGGGTTCATGGTATTGTTCACATTCTCTATGACTGATATTTTATCTTGTTCTATAAATTACTGAAAGAATTGAGTTCAAAATCATCAGTTATGATAGTGAATTTGTCTTCTACACTCTTCGTTTCTGTTGGTTTCATTTCACATAATTAGAAACTGTGATTAGTCACAAACATTCATGATTATTAATGAATTCCTTATAATTTGATCCTCTTATATTATAAAATGTCTATCTCTGGTAACATCATCTTGAAATTTTCTTTATCTGAAATTAATACTGCCACTCCAGCCTTCTTATGCTTACTGTTTGTATGGTATATCTTTTTGTCTTGTTTTTTTTTTCCAGCCTATATCTTTATATATAAAGTTTTGCCATTTTATATGGCATGTAGATGATATATGTTTTAAGCTTTAGTAGTTGGATTACTTATTCAATTTACATTTAATTTTTGAGGTAGTTGATTAAATTCTACCATTTTTATAATTTCTTTTTAAATCTGAACTCTCCTGCATTGTCTCTCTCCTATTTTTTGTTCGTTTCCTCTTTCCTGCATTCTTTGGTTGTTTGAATTTTTTTTCAGAATTCCATCTTCTTTTACCTTTTTAACTCTACCACTTTATATTTTAGGGGTATTCTAATGATTAAGGTATACTTATTGTTTTCAATATTTTGAGACTAAATCTTCTGTCACTTTGCAAGACATAAGAATCTTTCAACTATACATGTCCATTTCCCTAGTCCCTAACCTTTTTACACTAGAGTTGTCATATATCACATGAGCCATCAACCCTACAGCCATTAGTAAAATTGTTCTAAGTAGGTATATTTTTCAAAACATAGAAAAAGATCCTATTTATTTTTTAACCAGTTCCAGTGCTCTTCTATCCTGAAGATCCACATTGCCCTCTGTTATTGTTCTCTATCTTCCCAATGAACTTTCTTTAGCACTAGCACTACTAGAGATAATTTTCTCAGTTTTATTTTAGATGAAAGGTTTCTTCTATCTGACAGTGTCTTTCTTTAGCATTCTTTAATGAGGTATATTGTTACTGAATATAGAATTATGGTTTGACTTTTTTATTACTAGAATTTTAAAGATAATATTAAAGATAATGCACATTTTTAATTTATTTTTTTATCATTCATTTTTGAGAGACAGAAACGGAGCACGAGTGGGGTAGGGACAGAGAGAATTGAGACACAGAATCCAAAACAGGCTCTAGGCTCTGAGCTGTCAGCCCAGAGCCGTATGTGGGGTTCGAACCCATGAACTGTGAGGTCATGATCTGAGCCAAAGTCAGATACTTAACCAACTGAGCAACTCGGGCACCCGTGTTTTTAAATGTTTATTTATTTTTGAGAGAGAGAGAGAGAGAGCACGTGAGTGAGCAGGTGGGGGAGGGGCAGAGAGAAGGAGACACAGAATCTGAAGCAGGCTCCAGGCTCTGAGCTAGCTGCCAGCACAGAGCCCGACGTGGGGCTCGAACTCACAAACCATGAGATCATGATCTGAGCTGAAGCCAGATGCTTAACCAACTGAGCAACCTAGATGCCCCTTGCATATTATTTTTCATTGAATATGACCATTTTCTTCTTTGGATTGTAGAAACAAACAGGATTTGATACTTTAACAAAGGGTATTTCTGAAGAGCTTAATAGTTTTGTTGTCTTCCTCTCTGTTTCTCTTTCACGATGTTAATAAAATGAGCTCCTTTGGGGGTGCCTGGATAGCTCAATTTGTTGAATGTCCAACTTCGACTCAGGTAATGATCTCACAGTTTGTGGGTTTGAGCCCTGTGTCGTACTCTGTGCTGGCAGCTCAGAGCCTGGAGCCTGCTTCTGATTCTGTGTGCCCCTCTCTCTCTCTGCCCCTCCCCTGCTCATGATCTGTCTCTCTCTCTCTCTCAAAAATAAATAGATGTTAAAAAATTTTTAAAAATGAGCTCCTTTGACAGGGAATTCTTGTCTTATATACAAAGCCATATAGAAAATAATCATACCATGTTTTTAAAAGACTGATTTAGCTTTCATGATATTCACATTGAAAAAGTAAGAGAGTGTGTGGGTGATTGTGTTAAGGAGAAAATGTAAGGTAAAATGATTGTAGTGAAATGTTGACAGAAATATCAATTAATTGATAACCCTACCGTTATGAGCATAGCATAAATATGTGGAATATTTTGTGAATATTACACTATCATAAACATTTTAATTACTTTGAATTATCACCTTAGTCTGTATTATACTAGACCATGAATTGTCAAACCTTTTCTGTAAAGGACCAAATGACAGTTTTACTTTTTCAGGCTTTATAATCTCCATGGCAATTAATCCATCCTGCTGTTGTAGTATGAAAGCAGCCAAAACAGTTTGTAATTGAATAATTTGTAATTGAATAATTGAAAACTTTGTTTACAACAGTAGGCTGTGCGCTTGAATTTACCAGTCCCTGAAGTATAGCACTCATTAAGCAAGAACCTGAACCATGATCAGATTAACTCAGACACACAGTAAAAATATTTGAGAATCACTTCTCCATTTTATTTTCATTAAAATTATTTTAGCTCTTTGCTATATGTTCTTCACAAGAGAGCCCTATGAGTGATACATCCCATCATAATCTAAATAATGTAAAACCAGCACTGTATAAGGAATTAGAGTGATATAAATCACTTTCCAGTTATTAACCAATAAATTATATTTCAAAGCTGAATGTATTTCTTTCACATTCCATCTGTAAAGTTGCCAAGGAATTAGTGACCAAAATCTTGCCTGATTTCTTTTATCCTTCTGCATAGTTTGAATCAAAATGTCTTTGAGCTTCCTTCATTGTATTCAGCCTCCTTATACAATGACTTCAGTCTATTCTGACTTATCTGACCAGTTGTAATTATTTCAGCATCTCAGAATAGGATTTCTATATTCCAAAACTGTTATTTAACCTAGTTTATATTAACTTGAAATAGTCAACAGTACATATGTTTTCCAAGTTTACTCATATTTTCTCATGTTCCATGCTACATACTGCATGGAGGGTTAAGAGGAGAAAAAGAGAATCCCTAAAATTTGATAACTTAAAATTATAATTGGGCTGTTTCTGTTTATAGTCAGATAAAATAGGTAAAATAGATTTTACTTAAAATTTATATGGCCAAATTAGTGTTAATACTCTATGAAAGCATTATTCAGATAAGCATCCCAGTACATAATTGGGATAAACATAAATATAATTCATAAAAGAAAAGCATTATCAATGGCCAAGTGCATATAATATATTCAGCCTTGCCAATATTTATAGTAAAATAATGAAACATATGAAATAATTATAAATTTTTATAAACATAATAAAATTAAATGCATTTTTGCACATACAGACACACCAATAATGCAATAAATCAACAATTGTCTTTTCACCTATCAGATTACAAGCTATATTTGTTAACCAACCATGGAAAATTTGGCAGTCCTAGTGTTTTATAATCTTCCCAGAAAACAGTGAAAAATATATATTATATGGAAATTAGCACATTTTGACTAACAATTTTATTTTTAAAAATTTACTTAAAGGATGTAATAGGAAGCATTCAAAGATATATGTAAACTCAAGGGTAATCATTACAGCCTTCATTCTTATGAAATTGGTAGTAACCTGTTTATCTAAAGTCATAATTCTAAGTAAATTAATGTTGATACATTTACCCAACTTGTTTATATTCTATTATATCTGGTAATGTATGTTTAAATTAATTGATATGAAAATCCAGGCTTTATCTACCCATTGAGTACCAAGTATGTTTCAGGCAATAACATTGTATTTCATTCATGTAAAATGATATACAAATGTGATTGTACAGATTTGGTCAATAAACCAATTTTATAGGAAGAATATTTTAAACTGTTAATAATGAGTTCTGGTCATTATTTTCCTATTTCATTTTTGTGGTTCGTGCGTGCGTGTGTGTGTGTGTGTGTGTGGTTTCAAATACACATATTTCAATTATAAATATTGAATTGTTAGTGTAGGTACCAAATGCTAAGATAAACACTTTTAGGAATTATCTCAATTAATGCTAATGATAATTATACAAAATAAGTTATTTATTCCTTTAAAAAAATAAGAAAATAGAAACCAATTCTGACTATGCAAACAGGCTGAGTTTGATAATGAAATTCATACTATTACTTGCAACTTAAATAAAACGCACAACCCTATGGTATAAAAGCCATCAGAAAATAATTAAGAATGCTTATATTTTGCTAAATCCATTGAGCAAAACCGTATTTTGGGGGAAAATCCATATTTTTGAGGTCATAATTATTCTTCCTGTGTGTTTTAGGTCAGAGCCATAAGAATTTTCAAACTCAATTCCTCAGGCTAAAAAGTATAAATATTGAGATATTGTAGGAAAAGGAGAAAATTATGTCAGGACGTTGGTTTGTGGAAAATTCCATTGGTAGAAAGCTATAAAGAATGATCTCTGGAAATACGGGGAGGCAGTGCTTAGGAGATGGGATACTGTCTTCCTCAACAGAAACCATTTCATAAATAGAGCTTTAGGATCCCATGGGGACACAGCTCAAAGTCCAAACCAAGGGCCAACAGAAAAAGTATCACTAAATGGAAGAAACCACCATTGGAATCAATGATGATAGACAATATCCAGACATAAATATTGCAGGTAATAGGGACAAGAACAGTAAGGATCTAAGAGTGAAGAAAGAATCCCCAACTGATAGAAACATAAATATTATAATTTCCCTTTGGAATATTTTTTGCATGTAATTCATGACCAGATGGTCTGGATTCTAAACTGCCTACTTCCTTTGAATATGTGTTTCATAATCAGTTCACTTTTCCCCAGTTATCAACATTCATTCTAACCCTTTTCTAAAGATAACACTTTGTGTCTTACAAGTATAATTAATTATCGACTCATAACTAATATTCAAAATGTTAGGCAAAATAATAAAGAGAATTGTGACAAATTCTGCCTGATTATGCCACAATAGTGGCTAGATTATGTTTATAAAAATTGGCTTATAGTTTCTAACTTTGCCTTTTTATCTTCTGGGTATTTTGAGGGGAAATGGACTATTTAAGATACTCCTCGTTGGGCTCAGGAACATCGTGAATACTGAAAGAGGAGTAGAAGTACAGAAGGAGAAAGCTTTCATAGATGGGTAAGGCTGTATCTGTCAAAGAGGACTGCTGGACTCTGAGCAGTTAGCCATCTCTGGTTTTGCCTCATAAGATTTAGAGATGTCTGAACATATAAAATCTCTTTATGAATGAAAAGCACTGATGGATAATAATGTTTATAATTTTATTAATATGTGAATGAATGGATAGTGTAGAAAATAAAGTCCTATATGACAGAAAGTTGTAATAAATATGGTAGAGATGATATAATATAAAATAAAACATTTGATAATGATCATAATAATTGTTTCAACCAGGAAATATTAAGGATGCTAGAACTTGGAGAAAGTTTGAGGAGAAACAAGATACTTTTATAGATTGTAATTATCTCCTCCATGATATGCTTACTATTTACAAAGAAAAGATAACTTAGTGTTGGAGAACCTGATAGACACTACATGAATTAAGAGATGAGAGATAATTCCACCAGTTATGTAATTATCTGGCATGACTGTTAGGAGGCACCTAGAAGAACCTAGCCTTATTTCTGTATCATCTCAGACAAAAGTGAATAAATGTGAATCAACTTGGGAAAATAATAGATTCAGGTTGCAGGACATTCTACAAAACAAATCCTCCCAAGAACAATGGGATTTAGTCTTCAAACATACTATCATTGAGGAACTGTCCTAGATTAAGTTTTACTAAATAGATATGAATACTGCATACAATATTGGTTCAGGATTTCTATAAAAGACATTAAATGGAAAACGGACAAAATTCTAAGAAATTTTGTAAATGGATTATAGTATTATATAAGGCAGATATTAATTACCTAACTTTGATAACAATAGTGTAGCTATATAGTAAAAATCCTTGTTTTAAAGAAATTAAGATGATTTCAGGAGTAAATGAAAATCATAGATTGTAATTTATTTGGTTCAAATGCAGGTGCCAGACAGGTATTACTTAGCACAGTTCAGCCATGTTGAGCAGATTTCAGAAACCCATTCCTTTTTTATAGATGAGCAATATTCCATTGTATGGATATATTACATTTTGCTTATCTATTTATCAATAAGTGGATACTTGAGTTGATTTCACTTTTTGTTTATTACAAGTAACTTTGCTATGAACACTTCTATAGAGATTTTTGTGTATACATATTTTAAAATTATTTTTAGAGGTGAGAATATGGTAAATCTATGTTACTCTTTTGAGAAACTGCCTTACCAGGACTTTTGATATCATATTTATTTCATTGAAAGGAAAAATCTGTGCACAGTTAATATTCTATTGACTATTGATGGAAACTCTTATTAGAGACATAATTAAGTAAATTGAGTAAGTGTGATACACACAGTTGAAGTTTATTTCCTCACACCTTGTTGCTTCAATGGGTGTATATGTCTTTTATCATTGCATACTTTTTGCTTTTGCAGTTTTAAATGTTATGGAATCCATGTAGGTTTGAATTAGAGTATTTTCTTGCCTCATAACATTAAGGTTAAGAAAGGATACCTGGAAAAAAAGAATTAAATAATACTCAAGGATAATAGAGAGTGTTCAGAATAGTAGAATTTTGCCACAGAAAGAATACTGGTTTTCGTCATAATACTCATGTAGAACTGCAGTGAAAAAATTTCTCTTGTGGGCTTCATGGTTGATGTAGCCCTCATCATTCATTGTCATCTTCATTTTCTGTGTGTAAACCAAGTGGTCTAGTATGTTTTAGTGTTATACTAAATTATACTATATGTTATTTAGTGTGATTTCATGGATGACTTTAGGCTCTATCCATTCTCACAAGCAGCAAAAGTGTCCTTTTGAATGATAATGATTGGATTGTATATTCATATATTGTGAAAAGTCTGAAGAAAATGAAAAACAAAATCACTGTTGGTGAAGAGCACACTGTTTCTTTTCTAAGCAAATGAGGGTTATCTTCTACTTATTTTTAGAGCTAGGCTATAGTTTTGATGGGTTTGAATTCTACCAGTCTTGCATGTATTAAACATTTAATCTATGAATATCTTGTTCCTTGGTTAAACAGTGTTCCTGTGTATGTGTGCCTGCTAATAAACAGACAGGTTTAATACATGAGAGTGTGCAGTGAGTATTGTGAACGCTGGTCCCAGTGTTCTGTCCCAGACGGTTTTCAATTTTATATTTTTACCTGTTATATAATTCATTTTAATTTTACCTACAGTAAATTAACTCTTTGTTCTGTGCAGTTATGTGGGTTGTAACAAATGTATATAATAGCATACATAACACCACAGTTTTTATACGGAGGGGTTCTATTACTCCTCTTTGTTACATTTTTGTAGTCAACCCTCATTCTATTCCATAATCTCTTGCAAAACCATTTTTAGTTTTGCCTTTAACAAAATGTCATTTAAATGGAATCAAATGGAGACACCTGGATGGCTCAGTCAGTCCAAGCCCCATGTTGGGCTCTGTACTGACAGCTCAGCACCTAGAGCCTGCTTTAGATTCTGTGGTGTCCCTCTCCCTGCCCCTCCCCTGCCCATGTCTCTGTCTCTCCCTCTCTTTCTCTCAAAAGTAAATAAACATTAAAAAAATTTTTTTAAAGTGTAATCAAACATTATATAGCCTCTGAAGTCAAGCTCTGTGTTCCTAACACTTTTGAATTCTTCCGTTCACTTAAATTTATCCTTCAAAGACCTCTGCTAGCCTATCCATGAACTCCTAGGATTACTTTCTGTGTTAAATAAAGATCAGCCATGTTTATTCTATCTTAGACCTCTTATGTCTTGCTTTTCTAATGTTCTTTTCCATTTGTGTGTTTTTTATAATTTCCATTATCTTATGAAATTTTTCATCTGTTATTTTTATTCTTACCATTGTTTGATATGTTTTTATGTTGTTTGTAATAGATTTTCAAAGTTCTTATGTATTACTTCCAAAATGTATCTCGCAATACCTTTGTCATGTCCTCTTCATTTTGTCCACCAAAGAGCAATTTTATAAAGTCTTTATTTTGTAGAATATAATTTTAGAATTTCTCATAGAGAAAATTGCTGTGGCACTAATTTACATAGTAGAGAAGATTGTTGACTATTTCCAGAGTGAATAATTCAAAGAGGAAATAAGTGAAAAAATGAAATGGCAAAGATGGCAAACGACCAAGCAGCTATAATTTATGTGGCAATAATTAGAAGTGCAGGGATGCCTATATGATAATTACTACAGAATCAATGCATTTCATGTATTTTATGATCTTATTTATATTATTTGTCGTGTTTTGCTGCAGGTCAAAGACTGAACAAGTTACCACACTTCAGGGAAAAGAGATGAACAGCTATTCTGATGCTTTTGAAATTCACACAGGAGTTTGTGGCCAGTGATGTCAGAACGTCAGGTTTCTAGACTCATTATTTCAGAGGCCCAAGGTAGAATATTTTTATAATATAGGTTTCTTCCCCACAAGTACCTACTTTAAGGGAATCATTGATATATATACAAATTATCTTGTAAAGATAATTAAATATGCCAAAATATTTATGTATCTTTTATTATTGGAAAATCGAGAATATAGATACTTCTACTCATATTTTACTATAATTACACCTCTTTGCTACCACATTTGTAAATACTTCCCCATTGGTCCTTGAAATTTCAGTTGGCATGTTTTTTATTTTCCCAATACATTTTATGTAATTTTATTAGAAAAATCATATGCTTTTTGTCCTATGTACATTAGAGTTCCTTTATTCAGATACTACATAAACTATATACATTTACTATACTTTACAATTCAATAGATAAGCCTGAAAAAAAAGAAGCCTGGCTATGAAAATGCTTATTTGTTTGGGAGGATACTTGTCTGGATCAATGATGAGCACAATTGTCTGAGGATGCTGAGGGACTCATTCCAGATGTCAATCTGAGGTCCAGATGAGTGGCCCGCTAATAGGACAAATAAGATTCTCAGAGCCTGGCTGTATTTGGTGATCCTAAGTGACAACAAAATACTGCTGTGAGCAAGCCTTTTATTTATTTTGGAACAAGGGAATTGCCTTCTAACTCTTCTCATGAAGCAGTATGAAACTTCAGATATGCTGTATGACTGAAAACCTGCTTCATTTTGTTCACTTTGAATGGAGAGTTGTAGATAGATATTTGTATCTAGGAAATAGGTTCCTAAGTATTAAATGAGGAAACAAAAGACATTGAATTAGGAGGTCAAGTAACTTATGAGTACTGAAAGTTTCATTAGTGTTGGCTAAAAGAAGGGAACACTGCATACTTATATTAAATATTGACAATGTAATCAATTTTAGTGTTTGTTATTTTTTACTGCAGAAAAATTTCAGAGACTGTATCTTTGCTTTTCTGTAACATTTTTCTGAGGAAGATGCGGTGGAATGAAGTCCTCCACTTCTAATAAGAGCAGTAAGTAACTATACCAGCATTCTTTAAATTTACGTCATGTGCTCTGTGCCGTATCCAGAGGTCTTGGTGTTTATCTTTTCAATGACTTACTAGATACTATCTTTATTATGTATCCTTTATTTGGTGAGTGTATCCACCCTCATTTCCAAATTATAAATTTTATCTTATCAGAGTTTTCTGTGGATTGACAAATGTAGAATTTTGGGAAATTGTTTATTTGTTTTAGTTTTATATTGCAGTGAAGTACTGTTTTATGAATTAAGGTATGCTTGGAAATTTCCTTAAAAATTATGGTGGTTTTGTAATGTTGACCTCATGATTAAGATTATCATAGTCAGACCAGTTTGGTCTGATTTATAACATCATTATGGATCATTATTGCTATTTTTTTTCACCATTGAGATTTTACATTAATTAGATTTTTTTGATGTGGAAAATTATATGCTAAATTTTGAGATCTATCAATGGCCTCCATTTAAATGATAAAGACCTAAATACAGTAAAATTTTTCTAAAACACAAAACAGTTCAATTTTCCATATATTTGTCTCATAGAAGATATTAGGTTGGGTTAGTCAGGTGTATAGATAATGAAATTTCTTATATTAAATTATTAATCATTATTTTCTGTTAAATTTGAAGTATCCATCAATAAGAGAAATAGTCTGTATCTTCCTTGAGATTATTACATAGAAAACTTTATATTACCTCAAAACTGGTGTTTTTACATACTTTGGGAATAGGTAAATTTTTTTTCTTGATAAAGTTCTTGTGCATCCTTTCAATGAGAAATTGTTTTTGTGTTCTCTTTATACTTATGCATGTGTTTTTGTATGTATATAAGTATGTATGTATTTTAATGTGTGTATTTATTTCTCTAGAATCTAGCAAGGTCATTCAAATGAGATCAATAATAACGAATAAAATAGCAATGAACACTAATAATTGTAACATCATAAAATAAAAAAGCCCTACCAGATACTGAAATGGGCTTTAGAACTTCCATTATTTAAAAATTTTGAGAAAAAAATTGAGGATGAATGTAAATGATGAGAACACTAGAACATAATTTGGTTTAATAAATATGATCCTACAAATACCCCTTTGTATATTTTACTATCTGTATATTTACACAATACTTACATTAATATATATTTGCAATGCATGGCTGCTGTCTCAATGTATAGAAGTATATCAACATATAATACTTATGCTGTAAGGGTAGGTATTAAAAATGTACTACCCCATGTATTTTTAAGTGTTTTTTTCTCTCTTCCGTCCTTCTATTTATATTTTTCTGTACAGTCATGACCATGCAACAGGGCAAGAAATGTAAATAAAGGCATAAAGATCACAAAGGAAGAAAAAAAAGCTTTCTTTGCAGACAACTCAGTTATTTACATTAGAAAATCCCAAAGAGTCTACAATAACACTTCCAAAACTGAAAACTTAGTTTAGCAAGTTTGTAAGATAAGTCAATATACAATAGTCAATTATATTACTATATAACAATAACAAACAATTGGGGTTTGAGATAAATCCCATTTATAATAGCACAAAAAATTAGATACTTCTGTAATAAAATATAATAAAATATGTGTAGTATCTTTGCAAAACACTGATAAATTTATCAAAGAAGACCTAAATAAATATAGAGATATATTCTATTTATGAATCAGAAGTTTCAAAATAGTGAAATTGTCAGTTACCCCAATTTCATTTGTAGATTCAATACAATCCAAATAAAAATATTGCAAACTTCTTTGTATATATCAACAAGATAATTCTAAAATTCACATCAAAGGTAAAAGAACTAGAGTAGCAGAAGAGATTCTGAAAAATAAAGTCAGAGAACTTACACTATGTTTTTTTGTTTAATAGTTTATTGTCAAATTGGTTTCCATATAATACCCAGTGCTTCTCCCCACACATGTCCCCCACCAAGACCATCACCCCCTTCTCTCCCTCCCCCTCCCCCTTCAGTCCACAGTTTATTTTCAGTATTCAGTAGTATCTCATGATTTGTGTCCATCACTGTCCCCATCTCTCTTTCCCCCTTCCTCTCCCTATGGTCCTCTATTAGGTTTCTCCTGTTAGACCTATGAGTGCAAACATATGGTATCTGTCCTTCTCTGCCTGACTTATTTCGCTTAGCATGACACCCTCGAGGTCTATCCTCCTTGCTACAAATGGCCATATTTCATTCTTCCTCATTGACATATAGTACACCATTGTATATATATATACACTATGTTATTTTAAAGTTTGCTATAAAACTATAGTAAACAGTATGATATGTTGGAAAAGGAATTAACACATAGGTCAAAGAAGATAATATCTGTTCAAGATAGTCATGGAGAAAGATACCTGGGTGGTTTCTGGAATGCTGGTAATGTTTGCTTCTGGATATGTTTATTGATTACCTATGGTTTCTGTAAGATGCAAATTTATTGATTTGTATAACTTAATGCATCCACTTTGCTGCATCTATATTATATTTAAATAGAAAGTTTGAAATATCAAATAAAACTAGTCTAAATATTGGTAAATGCATTTCCTAGGAATATTGTCCTATACACTGTTTGTTACTTGGGGTCATGATTGATTTTCTCAGGGCACCTGGCTGGCTCAGTCACTAACGTTTATGACTCTCGTTTTGGGGTTTGTAAGTTCCACCCCCACATTGGGCATAGAGCTAACTTCCTAAAAGAGAAAAAGAGTGTTATCTCTTTAACATAGGCATTTTAGCAAATCATATCAGGTAGTATTTGTTTATTCACATTTTTATAAAATTGAGTATTTTTCCATATGTTTATTTACATATCCATTTTTCTCTTATGATAATGTGCTCAGGTATTTAGAATTTTTAAATTGAAGGTATTTTATTCTTGTTACTTTTGACATCAAAATCATAAATTTAAGTTATTATATAGTAAATTATTTTTTGGTGTACATTTCTTTGAATTTTAACATGTGTGGACTTTTGTTTTGGTGATCAAAATCAGTACACAGACTGTTGTATCGTTTGTCCTTTAACTCTCCAATATTTCCTTATCCCTTTACAGTCATATCCTAGCCCTGATAGTCACTAATTTATTTTCTCTATTTCTATGGTTATATCTTTTGAGAATGTTACATAAATGAAATCATAAAGTATGTAACTTTTACGCTATTTCACTAAGCATTATTCCTTTGAGATATATTGAGATTTTAGCTTGAATCAATGGTCTCTCTTTTATTACAGAACGGTATACCATTCTGTGCATGTACCACCATCTATCCATTCATCATAGAATTGCATTTGTGTTGTTTCCAGATTTTGGCTATTATGAATAAAACTGCTATGAACGTTCATCTATAGGTTTCTCTACAGACCTAAGTTTTTCCATAGCAGGAATAGCAACCTTTTTCTTGAAGTGTCAGACAATACACTTTTTAGGTTTCAGGGCCATACTGTCCCTGTCACAGAGTATGCATCTTGGTTGCTATAGCTTAAATTAATGAGTGTGGCTGTGTTCCCATGAAACTTTACTTACAAAAATAGCAGTTTACCATTGGGAAACATTTTGCTGACTCTTGGTATAGAGTAAATACTAATTATTAAGTTTTGCTATATTGTGTGGTGAGTGTACATTTAATTTAAAAGAAACTGCCTAAATATTTTCCTGAGTTTGGGGATCATTTTTTTTAAATAGTTTATTGTCACAATGGTTTCCATATAACAGCCAGTGCTTCTCCCCACAAGTACCCCCCACCATGACCATCACCTCTTCCCACCCTCCCTCTCCCCCTTCATTCAATGGTTCGTCTTCAGTATTCAGTAGTCTCCCTTGATCTGTGTCCCTCACTCTTCCCCGCTCTCTTTCCCCCTTCCTCTCCCCATGGTCCTCTGCCAGGTCTCTCCTGTTAGACCTATGAATGCAAACATATGGTATCT